>NW_005054308.1:11961026-11961753 GCF_000277835.1 Geospiza fortis | reverse complement strand
CCGGGTGCCAGAGGCGGCCGTGCCGGGCGGGGCTGGGCTCGGGCAGGGCTCAGCCCTAAGGGGGTAAGGGAACCCTAAGGGGGGTAAGGGAGCCCTAAGGGGGGTAAGGGAGCCCTAAGGGGGGTAAAGGAGCCCTAAGGGGGTAAGGGAGCTTTAAGGGGCTAAGGGAGCCCTAAGGGGGCTCTGCCCAGGGATGGCTGAGTTCCACAGTGCCCGCAGCCCTAAGGAGGCTGTGCCCGGGCTGAGCTCCGCAGTGCCCGCAGCTCTAAAGGGGCTAAGGAACCCTAAGGGGGCTCTTCCCGGGATTACTGCACATCCCCAGTGCTCAAAACCCCTCCCAGAGCTGGTGCAGAGCGTGGGGACCGAGCAGGGAGAAGAGCAGAGCTAAGGAATAGAGCAGGGAATAGAACAGAGCTAAGACAAGCGCTCGTGGTGGGAAGCAGATGTTCCCCGCACGGATCCCAGCACCCACGGAAAACGGGCACTTTGCATTTCTGTCTCCTTCTGAATGAGAGAGCACCAACTTAGCAACAAAGCCATGGACAAACAGCTCAGGAATAACGCGGTTTTCCAGTCTAATTTGCGCTGTAGGCTGCGGGAACGTGCATTGTGCTGAGGGATTGCCGCGGCACGGGTTTTGCAGGCTGCTCAAGCCCATAATAACGAGCACATGTCGGGGATTTCAGCGCCCGCAGGCAGCGGCAGAGGCGACTCCCCCGCCTGCTGA
>NW_005054308.1:11953728-11961015 GCF_000277835.1 Geospiza fortis | reverse complement strand
GCAGAGCCGTGTCCCTGTGCCCCAGTCCCGAACACAGACCCTGCAGGGATGATGGCCACAGGGACAGCTCGGTGCCCTCGGGCTCCTGGGGCCACCGAGGCAGGACAGGAGGGACCGTCCCCATCACCCCCAAACCTCCCCCCGGCCCGTGGGAGGACAAGGGGCAGGAACTCTGCCTGGTTGCTTCCCATGGCAGCACAAACCTCGGAGCGGGATGGAGCCAGCCCGGCCCAGCCCCAGGGCAGAGGGGCCGCAGGAGCATCCAGAGCTCCTCCTGAGGCCGGCCTGCCTCCCCCGGCGCTGCGCAGAGCCCTGCTCCTCCTCCTCCTCCTCCTGCTGCTGCCCGGCTGAGCCCAGGCACGGCTCGGGGCTGTGCTCGCACACCGCAGCAGCCCTGGGTGCCTCTGCACAGCCCGCACCTCTGCCAGGCCTTGGAGGGCAGCCCAGGGAGGGTGGGATCCCCAGCCCCGGAGTGCCCAAGGAGCTCCTGGAGGTGGCACTCGGGCTCTGGGCTGGGGCACAGCTGGGGCTGGGTGACCTTGGAGGGCTCCTCCAGCCTCGGGGATTCCGGGATTCTTCCCCTTTTTCCCAAGACCCCCACCTGCTCACATGTACAATTCATTTTCATTTACAGTTCATGACCCGATCTTCAATTTTCCCCAACACTGGAACATTTGCAATCAAGGGTGGGGCAGGGACAAGGAACCCATGAGCATCACCAGCTGAAACACTTCTCATTCTTTCCATTTTTCAAACACTGATGGATCCCAGCTACAGGACACCTTGTCCTTGTGCATCACTCACATCTACTTGGGTAGGACATTTGTTTTCATGTAATAAATGGTATGTGGGGGAGAGGAAACAACCAGATCCATTTTGTACTTTGGAATCCATTTTGCTTAGAAGATTAACTAAAACCACTATGCGTCCTTTTTAAAATAGTCATACTTTTTTAAAAATGGAAAAATTCTCACTTTTTCCTTTAAAATTAAAATTCACTGATGATACACACTCAGCAGTGAAACAGCTTAATTTTGCTCATCATCATCAAGAAGCTTTTGAGTGACAGAGTCAAGTTAAAAAGCCCTGATTAGCACATGAAATGACAGAAAAGATCCAAACAAAAGCAGAGCTTCAGATCCCTCAAACACCCCTCAAATAAATAAAATGTTGGTGTTGGCAAAGCTTCTTTGTGGGATCTCCAATTCAGGAGAGAAAATAATCCCCTTTTTCTCTTGGAGAAGCCTCAGGTGTGGCTACACACCAGCCAGCAATAAAACCTGGTCTGGCCAAGGGAGAGGAGTGAAGTGCAGTGTCCCCTGTCCCCTCAGCCCGCCCAAGATGATAAAGCAAATAATTCCAACCACTGTGAAGAACCTGAGAGTCACCAGGGGCTGCTCCTCTAAGCCTCCCTGTGCCAGTGCTTTTCCCAAATACCTGGGTCCCTTACTCCTGGAGTACCTCAACACCTTCCCTGTCCTCCAAACAACACTGGCCGAGATGATGACACGACATTTTCAGATAAAGCAGCCATATTCCAAAAGGAAAGTCTGAAACAGGAGAAAAGCACAGAAATGCTTCAGTCACACCCTGAGTGTCACCCGCTGACCTCTGAGAGCCAGCCGGAGTGAAAACAGCCCAATAAATTCAGGGAGGGGGACAAAGAGTGGTGCAAAAGCACCTTCTGCTCCTCTCGAGGAGTGTCAGGAGCACTGCAGAGCAGGAGCAAAAGGGCCTCATTCAGATTTAAAGATAGATAAAGCCTGATGTTCCTAATGGATTATCACACTTTAAAATAAAGCAGATCTGATGTGCTCAGCTGAGCTGCCTCCCCTGACACCCCAAGCTTTTAGAACTGGCCTCAGCCCATGCCCACTAAAGCTCCATCAAATAATTACCAGCACTTTGGCTGGGGTAGAGCTTTAACCTCACACTGCATCATTTGAGGGAAAATTCAGAATCCAGCCACAGCTCCTTCCTTATGGAGGGGATTGGAATGGTCAGTGCTGCTGCCTCCCACACTGCCTCTTTAGCTCCTGGTATTGATGAACCCACAGAGCTCTGCCCTGGCTGCTCCCGGGGCATTGGCACATGGGCGGCATCCAGACAGGGCAGAGAGAGGAGCTGGTGGCTCAGAAATGCCAGCTGGGCACTGCCAGCTGGGCACTGCAGCAGCCGGGGAGCTGTGTGCCACAGGGACAGCTCTGAGCCCGTGCCACCCCCTGTGCCACCCCCGTGGTGGCACAGGAGAGCGTGTGACCCTCGGAAAGCCAGGGCAGCCCCATCCAGCGCTGCCTCCCCTGCTGCTGGAAAGGCCTCTGCTCTTCTGGAGACATACAGTGTGCTCCCACTTTAATTTCAGCATGTGGATCAAGTAATTGTTTGGATTTTAATATTGAGTCTACGTTTCACTGATTTGCATTTAAATGTGTTGTCAGAGAACTTCCAGAAGTCTTTAATAAGAAGGGCGATTTGCATTTTAATGTGCACTTAAAGAATTTGAAGAAGTCTTTTCATGTGAGCTGTGTTATCTGAGGAACGTTCACACTGGAGGGGAATGAGAGATGCAAGTCCAAGCCTAACGAAACTGCTTCTGGGAGACAGAGAGACAGCCCAGCCTTGCTGGACCTCGTGAGGAAAGACATGGTCCCAGCGCAGGTGTGCCTGAGAGGGAGAGCTTGGGAGGGCTTGCGATGGCTGGGGAGCAGCTCGGGGGCTGAGCACTGCTGCCCAGGGCTCTGAGGGACCCTGGGCTGGGACAGAGACCCTCGGGGGCTGGGGCTCTGCAGGGCCCAGCTGGAGCTGTCCAGCACCCAGCGGGGTACAATGGCTCACTGGCCAGGCCTGGGTGACAATGGCTCCCTGGCCAGGCTGGGGACAATGGCTCCCTGGCCAGGCTGGGGACAATGGCTCCCTGGCCAGGCTGGGGACAATGGCTCCCTGGCCAGGCTGGGGACAATGGCTCCCTGGCCAGGCTGGGGACAATGGCTCCCTGGCCAGGCTGGGGACAATGGCTCCCTGGCCAGGCTGGGGACAATGGCTCCCTGGCCAGGCTGGGGACAATGGCTCCCTGGCCAGGCTGGGGACAATGGCTCCCTGGCCAGGCTGGGGACAATGGCTCCCTGGCCAGGCTGGGGACAATGGCTCCCTGGCCAGGCTGGGGACAATGGCTCCCTGGCCAGGCTGGGGACAATGGCTCCCTGGCCAGGCTGGGGACAATGGCTCCCTGGCCAGGCTGGGGACAATGGCTCCCTGGCCAGGCTGGGGACAATGGCTCCCTGGCCAGGCTGGGGACAATGGCTCCCTGGCCAGGCTGGGGACAATGGCTCCCTGGCCAGGCTGGGGACAATGGCTCCCTGGCCAGGCTGGGGACAATGGCTCCCTGGCCAGGCTGGGGACAATGGCTCCCTGGCCAGGCTGGGGACAATGGCTCCCTGGCCAGGCTGGGGACAATGGCTCCCTGGCCAGGCTGGGGACAATGGCTCCCTGGCCAGGCTGGGGACAATGGCTCCCTGGCCAGGCTGGGGACAATGGCTCCCTGGCCAGGCTGGGGACAATGGCTCCCTGGCCAGGCTGGGGACAATGGCTCCCTGGCCAGGCTGGGGACAATGGCTCCCTGGCCAGGCTGGGGACAATGGCTCCCTGGCCAGGCTGGGGACAATGGCTCCCTGGCCAGGCTGGGGACAATGGCTCCCTGGCCAGGCTGGGGACAATGGCTCCCTGGCCAGGCTGGGGACAATGGCTCCCTGGCCAGGCTGGGGACAATGGCTCCCTGGCACTGCCCTGCAAGGTCAGGGACACTCAGCTTCTCTTCTCCAGCTCCTTTGCCTTGAGCTTTCTCAGGGAGCAATTGCATGTGCCTGCAGATTATCATAACAGAAAATTGAATTTCTACACTGCTCTTTGTGTTCTCAGCTGAGAAACAAATGTCTTCGATCTGCAGCATAACTCAGATGATCATATAGCAAAAACATAAGGAAATAAAGTTATAGAATATCCTGAGTTGGAAGGGCCCACAAGGATCATCAAAGTCCAGCTCCTGGCTCTGCACAGGACAACCGCAGGAATGTATCTTGTGGCTCCAGATTATGAAAACAGGCACTGGATCTACTCTCTACAAGAAAACCTCTCAAGTTCAGATAATCTTGAAAGTAAACCAGGTCAAAAATCCCTGCATAAATACCCAAAGCAGCCCAGAAGTGCCCATTCCAGGCAGGAGCAGAGTTCCAGCCCTAGCTCCCCTCCAAGGCAGCCCCTGTGCCCCCTGGCTGTGTCCTCTGCTGAACAAGCACATGGCTGAGCCATCCAGCAAAGATAAATCACCTGGGGAAACAAAGCCATTTATTTTTAGAAGATGAGTCCTTCACTTTCAGTTCACATAACTTCACTGCACCCAGTGGCTCTGGCTGTGACCTCCTGGGGATGCTGGCATTGCTGCCACCATGTCCTGGCACTGCTGTCACCCCACCATGTCCTGGCACTGCTGTCACCATGTCCTGGTGCTGCCGCCACCCTGCCCTGGCACTGCTTCCACCATGTCCTGGCGCTGCTACCACCCCACCCTGGCACTGCCATGGCGCTGGGTAGGCCCTGGGGTGGCCTCTGCACCCTCCCTGCCCCTGCCTGGGCTTGGGTAAAGCAGCTCACCCTGCCCTGTGCTCCCCAGGGGTAGCTGACAGTTCAATCAGACAACCAGGAAGGCTGGAAAGACCATCCAGCCCAAGCTTTGATAAATCCCAGAATGACAGAATATTCTGTTGGAAGTGACCCACAAGGACCATGGGGTCCAACCCTTGAGTGGGTGGCTCCCACAGAGCCCGCAGCCTTGGCACCATTAGCACCATGCCCTGCCCACCTCAGCCAATGCCAGGGCTAAATGCAGATCTATAAATAAATATAAATATACTGAAATATGTACCCACATGTCCAGCTGCTGCCCTCCCACAGAGCTCTGACCAGCCATATCCCACAGTGCAATCCAAACTTTAAAAACTGCAATTAACCAAGAGCAGACATATGCAGGGAGGCAGCACAATAATTAGAGCAAGGCAAAGTGGGTATTCAGAGTTTCCATTCCACAACACATAATTGGTCCATAAGTGAGAGTGTTTGTTTGTTTACTCAGAGCAGGGTCACCCGCTGCTGCCACTGAACAAAGCTGTCACGGGGTTTACATGGAATAGGCTTCTGCTGCTTAAGCCAATTATTTTCTCACCAGAGATCAGAGAATCAATAAACACCAACAAATAAACCAGTTCTGATCAGCTGAAATATTGGTTTTGTGGGGGTTTTGTTGTATATTTACTGCAGTAAACAAAGCCAGTGTCACATCCACACTGCCAGCTCCTGGGCTGCTCCTGAGCCTGGCCTGAGCTTTGTCCCCATCCAAATGCCAAGGGCATGGAGCAGAAACCACAGTGCCAAGACAGGTGTGTGCCACCCTGTATTTAACCAGCAGTTCCAAAACCAAGGAGACCTTCCCCTGTTGCAGAAAGCAGAAGTGTTTCTGGTGGCTTTGGATGGCCACAGTGACACAGGTGTCCCTGTCTCATTTGGCACATTGTTCTCAGGGTGTGCAACACACACCAAGCCAAACCTCAGCTCCAAAGGCTGAAAACCCAATAAAGGTCCCACTGAAATGATTTGAGCCCCACCGGTGGATGGGCTCAGCAGTGCTGCTCCTGCAGCCACAGGCAGGTTCATCCATTTTCCCTCAGGACCTCGTGGCTGGAGCACATCAGCTGTGGGATAGGGCTCATCATGTGGAGCCAGCTCCTCTGGGGACAGATGGGACATGTCCCTGTCCTGCAGAAGGAGCCTGCTCTGGGTGAGGCTGGATCCAGGTGGACGTGTTCAGAACAGCTCAGTAAAGATGTGACTCCTGTACATCCAAACAGCTTCTGGCAAACGGTGTCGCTCTGGATTTACCAGCTGGATGGCTCTGGAGTGGCTGTGTCCCTGTGCTGGCTGGCACAGAGCAGGACAGAGCTGGCTGTGCCAGCCCAGCCACCCAGAGCACAGCAGCACACACAGCCTGGAGCAGGATACACACAGCCCAGGGCAAGGCACAGAACAGGGCAGGGCTCAGCACACACAGCCCAGGGCAGGGTACAGAACAGGGCAGGGCTCAGCACACACAGCCCAGGGCAGGGTACACACAGCCCAGGGCAGGATACACACAGCCCAGGGCAGGATACACACAGCCCAGAGCAGGGCACAGAACAGGGCAGGGCTCAGCACACACAGCCCAGGGCAGGGTACATACAGCCCAGAGCAGGGTACAGAACAGGGCAGGGCACAGAACAGGGCACAGCACACACAGCCCAGGGCACACACAGCCCAGGTCTCCCCATCTGCATTCCCAGCTGGAAGGGGAAGCTTTGGGTTGGAGCTGCAACCCCAGGGCCCTGCTGGAATGCAGGGACACAGGACTGTAGGAGCACACCCCAGCAGCCCAGGGACAGGGACAGGACACAGGGGGAGCCCCCTTTTTGGAAAGGCTCTTGGCACACCCCTAGTTTGGTCCTTCTCTCTGCACTGGGGCTCAGAGTGGGGCACACAGGGATCTGGCTGTGCCCACTGCTCACAGCAGCACTAAGAAATACAGGCCAAGGCCTTTCACAAAACCTGCTCAAAGGAAATACAATTTTCCCCCACGAAACATTCTTTAAGGTTTATCTTAATCTCTTCTTTTCAGTCACTGCATCCCTTGGGAATAAGCACATTAAACCACTGATGATCTGTACAAGCAAGGAAAGGCATTACAGTGCCATTATCAATAAAAACCAATTTAAAATCCTCCCAATATTTGGAGAAGAGCTACAGCACAGTTGCAAACAAAATCTCTGATCGCTTTTTCAAACAGTATTTAATCTGTCCTATAGCCATGGTTTGTAAAAGCTGCATCTGCAAACAAAAAATAGTATGGGACTGAGGCTGTCACTCCAGCTGAGCAAACACTTCCCAGTGTCTCTGATATTCCACTTATTATTCCATTTACTTGACTCACCAAAACATACTGGTGATTATTCCTTGCAGTGGAGAAAGCTGGCAGGGTCAGGTGCAGGAAATTTGGGTGCAGGAAATTTGGGTACAGGAAATTTGGGTACAGGAAATTCTGCCTGGCCCCACCAGCCTGGGGGTCCCTGGGATGGAGAGACAGGATCAGTGTGGGGACAGAGGGACATCCCTCCCATCCCTCAGCCTAGAGGGGCTCAGGGATTGAAGGCAAGGTTTCAAACACGGTGTCAAGTGCAAGAAGTTGATATTGCAGAGCTCTCTGAGCCT
>NW_005054308.1:11940832-11953692 GCF_000277835.1 Geospiza fortis | reverse complement strand
GAGGAGGAGGGTGTGGGTGGTGGGCACAGGAGAGCTCCTGCAGGGACACAGAGCCAAGCCCCGTGTCTGGGGCAGGGGCAGCTGCAGATGGCACAGGAGTCAGTGTCTGTCCTTCACAGCATTGTAATGCCCACCATGAAATGCTCACTGCTCTCCCCCAGCCCCCAGGGGTACTGCAGCCCCAAGCAGAGCAGCACTGGCGCTCCCCAAAGCTCCTTCTCCTCAGCCCTTCCCCTCAGCCCTGCCCTGCCCAGCTGCTCTGAGGGAACCCGAATTAGCTCCAGCACCTCTGGCTATGGCACGGCCTCCTCGGTCAATGTCATCTTACCCGGGATAATTATGGCAAATCCTCATTATCAGAAATAGGTGGGAGGGTGATTTTTTGTGCTCCAGGGGATCCCCAAAGCCCAGCCCATCAGCGTGGCTGGCCCAGCAAGAGGGGACGTGCCAGCCCTGGGGGGACAAGGCATCTCACAGCCTTGGAGATGTGGTCAGGCATCCCTGAGCCTCCCTGCAGCCCTCAGCCAGCTCCTGCACCCTCCCAAAGCCTGCACATCTCCACCAGCGAAAGTAGCAAGCCCTGAGCCAGGGTGGGATCAGGGGTCCCTGGGCGCCTCTGTCCCCCCAGTGCTGCATTCCCAGACCTGCTGTGTTTGGAGGGTGGGAGCAGAGGCACCAAAGCTCCGTGGGCTTTAGCAGGAGAGCTGTGATTGCACATTTGCATGCGGGAGAGGGGATGAGTAATGGCAGCAGGCACGAGGGAGGAATAACTGAACCTGATTAGCCCACACCTGCACTGCTGCTCTGCCCTTGCCCATATGTTTGTGGGCTTTGGTGGGACCCTTCCCTGCTCCAGGATGGACACGGAACTGTACCAAGGACAGGGAACAGACAAAGATTTATCTTTGCTGGCCCAGGCACTCGATCACAGCCAGACCTCAGCAATACGTTCTTTGTTAGGAGTAAGCTGGGCAGACACTTCCTCAGTGCTCTAACCCTTGGGAAATGTTGTTTTCCCCAATCTACAGATCTCAAACACCTCCAGCTTGTTCCAACTGCAGGGAGCTCTGGGACTCTCCTGCTCTCTGCACTGGGCTCTAAATCAAACACCAGCAGCAGCTGGCAGCAGCTCCCCGTGCCCAGCTGCACACAGCAAACCTCCTGCAGGAGCAGCTCCGTGTGCCAGGGCACACCTCACCCTCCCAGGAGGTGCCACCAAATGCAGCTCAGCAGGGACAGAGCCCAGGCACAGCCCGGGCAGGCACGGGGAGCTCCTGGGTCCCCCCTGGATGTGTGACACAGCACAGGGGCACCAGGCTGGCAAATGTACACAGGTGCTTTGTGCCAAACACTGGGGCCTTCGCATGAAAATTAGTGCTGCATGGTGGGTGTAAAATATTCAGGTGGATATTAATAATTTGTAGCAGTACATGTATTTTCTTTCTATAAAAAAAGGAACAAGCCTATAAATTATGACGAAAATACAACGCCGTGTTTCATGACAGGGTTAGATAATCCCAACCGCACTGGCAGAAAAGTGGGGTCAGCCCGGGGTTATTCCAGTGCAATCAAGAGCAGAAGGCTGCCCTGCCATCCTCCCCCAGGTGTGTGAGCCCTGCCTCGGGTGTGGGGTCAGGGCAGGGCTGGGATCAGGGATGACCCTAAGCCTAAGCCTAAACCTAACCCTAGCCCTAACCCTAAGCCTAACCCTAAGCCTAACCCTCACCCTGCCTCCCCATGAGCCTGGGGCAGGGCTGAGCTGTCCTGGGCACACAGACAGTTCTTCCAGAGGAGGGTAGGCTGAGCACATGGGAACTGTAAATAAAATATAGAGAGAGCAGTTTTAGGCAGAAATTGGGCTATTTCAGTCTATCATTCCATGGAAAAGAGATTCTGAGACTTGTACATGTGCACAGACACAAATGCACTCAGGGAAAGAAGAAATGACAAGCAGAGCAGTAACAACAATAGTCAGAGAGTAATTTGTTCTTAACCTGTTCAAAATAAAAATAACTGGTGAAGAAGTTCACTCCTTGGACCATCTGCATCTCATAAACATAAGTTCGAATCCTGACACCATCTGTTCCATTGGAATTTTAATGCCTCACCAATATGCCAGCTCCCAGTCCCGCAGCAAGGACAGCAGCCCCCTCACGTCCCAACCCTCCTGCTGGGGCTGGGCTTTCCTGGGAGGGGAACGGCCTGGAGCCAGCTCAGGCAAAGCAAACCAGGGGCTTCTCCTCCCTGGGCTGGGGGAAGCAGCCCCAGGCCACCAGCAGCACCCAGGAGCCCCCACAGCCCCGGGGGAAATTTGGGCAGGACATCTGAGCAGTAAAATATGAACAGAAAAAAATCCTCTGGGTTCTCATGGAACATATTTTGTTCTCCATAGCAGCACCCATTTGCCATTCTGCAGAGTCAGCAGCATGTGGGATCAGCCCTTCCAGAGGGAGATCAGCCCTTCCAGAGGGGATCAGCCCTTCCAGAGGGGGGATCAGCCCTTCCAGAGGGAGATCAGCCCTTCCAGAGGAGGGTTCAGCCCTTCCAGAGGGAGATCAGCCCTTCCAGAGGGGATCAGCCCTTCCAGAGGGGGGATCAGCCTTTCCAGAGGGGGGATCAGCCCTTCCAGAGGGGATCAGCCCTTCCAGGAGAGCCCAGCCCTGCAAAGGGGCCCCATCACCACCACAGAGCAGGTCCAGTCCCCTGGCACTCCCTGTGCCACTCTCACCTCCCCGACTCTGCTTGTGGTGACAAACAGATGCTGAGACCCCAGCCAGAGCCCGAGTGGCTACTGAGTGAAATCAGGTATAAGTTTGGATTCAATGGCAAAAAATGTCCTGTGAAGTGTCTAAAAAACCCCACTTTGCTAAATTAGCCTAGCAAGATTTATCCCATCTTTTAATTAATCATTACTGGAGAGGTTGAAGTCTTTGCATATTTTTATTGGTCCTAGTAGAAAGAAATCCATTTTAAAATGGAAATTATTATAATATCTGCATGGCCTTCTTCAATGATTTTCTTTTTTGCTTAGCAATATTGTAGAGTTACAAACCATACATCATGTCCTGTGCTGCTCAGAATCAATTTCTTCACAGAGGAAAACCAGAAATGTGCTCCCTCACCACTGCAGGATATAAAGTGAATGAAGCTGAGGGAGGGAAGAAAGGCAAAACACAACCAAGCAAGTAAATCTTACAGACGTAGCCCATATCCATTTTTTCCTGATCAATGGAACTCTGTAGGCATGTTCACAAAATTTAATTAAGTTCTGTTCCCCAAGAAATCTATGTGCAATGTTTCCCTGCAATTATTTATTTACTGTCTGCCATGTAGCTTTTAGCTTTCCTCAGGAGAGTGCTGGATTTCTGCTGCATTTCCATCAGCACAGGCTGCTTCCAAAGGCTTTGGGGGAGGGTTTGCTCTTCCCTCTCTGCCTGTGGGTTGATTGTCTTTTTGCAGAGAAAATCTGTGAATGTTTTTAGACATTCTAAAATTCTACTTCAGCATCATAGAGTCACAGAACCACGGATGGTTCTGGCTGCAAGGACCTTAAAGCTCACCCAGTGCCACCCCTGCCATGGGCAGGCACTGGAAGGGCACAGTTGGGTGGCCCTGAAGCTTCTCAGCTCTAGGCTGGAATTGTGATGGTGTTTGTACCAGAGGCATGAGCAGAAGCAGGACAGGCAGTGTCCAGCTGAAGGCCAGGCTGCTGTGCTGCCAGCCAGGGCTGCTGTGGGGGCCCGGGCTGTGCCTGTGCCAGCCAGGCCTGGGCTGATCTCTCACCCTGGCTTTTTAAGATTTTCTAAGCCTTCTGATGTTGACATTCTTGTAGTGACCTTTCTCACACACTTTCTGTGAATAACTCATTGTTTTGCATTCCTTTATGGAGCAGGAGAAAGTTGATGAACTGTTAGTTTGACCAGTGTCATTGGGAGAGGTGGCACTGTCACCATCCAATCCACTGTCACTTCTGGAGAACTATAAATGTTGGAGTCAGAAAATAAACTTCCCTTTTTTCTTCACCTTGAGAACAGCGGTGTGCGCTTGTGTTCTTTCGTGTCCTACAGTGACACTGATCCCTCCGGGTGTGGCTGGGCCACAGGCTCGAGGCCCGGTGCTCCTGTGCCAGCCAGGCCTGGCTGATCCCTCCGGGTGTGGCTGGGGCACAGGCTCTGCTCTGCTGCCAGCCAGGGCTGCTGTGGGGGCCAGGGCTCTGCCTGTGCCCGCCAGGGCTGGGCTGATCCCTCCCGGTGTGGCTGGGCCACAGGCTCGAGGCCCGGTGCTCCTGTGCCAGCTAGGCCTGGGCTGATCCCTCCAGGTTGTGTTCTTTCGGCCCGTAAGGTCTGGCTGATCCCTCCCGGTGTGGCTGGGGCACAGGCTCGAGGCCCAGTGCTCCTGCAGGGGATCTGTCTGGGCCTGGCACAGCAGGCACTCACTCCCAGGGATGGGAACGTCCCATGAAGGGAACAGAGCAGCCTCAGGCAGCCCTGAGTCCCCTGCCTTATCTGCAGGAACCCGAGAGGCTGTGCAGCTCTCAGGGAGAGGTGGGCAAATCTGTCATCCTCCCACACAGCAAGGCCTGGCTGCCAACGTGCCACCTGCCTGTTCCAGCCTGCTGGGGACTCGTGGGCTGCTGCTGGAGGGAAGGGAGGCAATTATTGACAGCTTCCAGTGGATCAGCTCCAGTCCTTCGAGTCTCAGCACAGCAAAGATTACCTGGGCTTCGTAAACCCAGAAAACTTGTATAAAGTGAACACTGATGCTTCCTAGGTACAAGTCAAGTATTTTGGAGATTTAGAAATGAAAATAAGATAGAGCAGGGTTTGATCCTCCCCACCAGTGACCTCCACTAGATCTGGGACCTGGGCTCTCCCCAGCCCTGGAGATGTCACTGAGTTGTGAAAATTCTTCCCACACACCAAACTTAAACGAACTTCTCACTCCCTCTGCACGAAATGGCCCCTCTTGACTTCTGCCTTCACCTACAGGACTCTAGAGCAGCAGATTCTTTAATCAAGTCTTTACCAGTGAAATCATTTCTATCAGCAGCCTTATTTAAATATTCTTTGTCTAGGCAGGGGAAGGCATAGAAGGTTTCTGTCTGCAGCCTGTGCTCTGAGGGAAGGGAATGATTTAATCCTCACATAACACAAGTGCATTGACTTGAGAGAATAGAGGGTTTGTTCTCCTGAATGCTCACAAATTAATGAAATCAAGACTACCTGGAAACTGCTCTTCTCCCACCTCGAAAGGAGAGGTTTTGCATGCTGGTAATTGTGCCTCTGCCAGGGAGAGTGGAGCCACCCATGGGCTGCACGTGGGCTGGGTTAAACAGTGCCCAGGGAACTCCTCAGGGCCTGGGTACAGCACCTCTCCCTCTAGGAGGCTGTGGCTCTAGAGGAGATGGCAGGATTGAGACAAAGTCACCGTGGGCAGGGCTGGCAGGAGGGGTCAGCCAGAGCCCTGGGGTTAAAGCAGGGCCAGGGTAATGCCCCTCCCTGTGCTGGCACTGCTGGGGCACCTCCAGGGCTGGGGCAGGAGCGTGGCCAGGGCAGGAACAGAGCTGGGGAGGGGCTGGAGAATTCCTGAGGGAGCTGGAGAGGGCTCAGCCTGGAGCAAAGGAGGCCCAGGGGGCCCTTGTGGCTCTGCACAGCTCCTGCCAGGAGGGCACAGCCGGGGGGGTCGGGCTGTGCTCCAGGAACAGGGACAGGAGCAGAGGGAACGGCCTCAGGCTGGGCCAGGGCAGGCTCAGGGTGGGCACAGCAGGGATTTCCCCATGGAAAGGGAGCTCAGGCACTGGAACTGCCCCGGGAGGGTTGGATCCCCATCCCTGGAGTGCCCAAGGAAGGGCTGGAGGTGGCACTCGGTGTTCTGGGCTGGGGACAGGGTGGGGATCAGGCACAGCTGGGACTCAGTGCTCTGGGAGGGCTTTTCCAGCCTCAGGGACCCCGGGATATGGGACTCTGTGACAGTGCATCATGGCCAAACTCCTGAGACTGAAGGAACCCAACTTCCCAGAAGTCTTCAGCGACATTTTCCCAACAGTGACCTCTCAAGGAAGCCCAGCAGCTCTTAAGCAAAGCACATTGAACACATTCCCTGTGTCACAGTGAGAGATTCACCATGGCAGCCTTTCCAATTAGACAGCCCCCACGGGAGCACACACTGCCAGGGCAGAGCTGCACAAAGGCTGGGCCAGCTCTGCACTGGGGAGCTGCTGCAGCTCTGCTGGGCTCAGCACAGCTCCTGCCATTAACCCGAGCTCCTCAGAGCCGCTCTTCTGACTCTAAAAAAACATCAACAAGAAAGGGCACCAATAATATAATAAATGGCATTATTTATGCATAAAATTCTGTTACCACTGACCACCGCTGGACCATTAATTCAGAAAAAGAATTCCCTCTGCAATTCCACAGGAGGACAATGGTCATTTATTTTCCCCACAATTAGGCTGCAACATCAAACCAAAGGAAAAAGCACCAGGCAGCCTCTGGAGGCCCAGTTCCCTGCACTGACTGATGGTCAGGAGAGAAAACCAAAGAAAACCAAAGCCAACATACTTTTAGAACAAGCAGTAACTCTTCAAATTCCTTGCTATTGATTTTGGCACGTTAGAACAAGGGGGTTTGAGATCTTCAGTGTTTCCCCTACACTCACCTGCCACATGACAACACAGTGAGGCAATGGCACTGTGAGAGAAAATTCTGTTCCAGCTGTCTATGAAAGCCCCATCACGGGTCCTGCTGGTGGATTTAGTGTAAGTGCTGGTCAAAAATCCCATTTTTATAGGAGCATCAAAGGGCAGGTTTGCAATAAGCCATGTTCACCTCCCAGCCTCGGGAACAGCCTGAGATTCTTCATGGGACTAGTGCTGGACTTGCCCACACCAATGAAAGCTCTGGGCTGAGAGAAATCCAGTGACATTCCCTTTGCAGGAGCACAAACACTCTCCCAAGTTCTGTGGTGGTGTGGTCTTTCCTCACTCAAGCTTTGCTTGGAGTTTTTTGCTTTGGAAATATTTAAAGTGCAAAATTCAGTCAAAATCAGCATGTTCCACTGGGTTCTATTTCAGCCTGATTTAATTCCACTGTAAAAATACACTCTGATTCAGATTGATGGAAATTCAATCTGAAGTCCTGAAATGAGTCTCCTCCAAAATATGCAGAGAGGATTTTTTTCTCTAAACTTGACTTTGAGGCCCTGGCCAAGCCTGAGGCCAGGAGGGCAGTGCTGGGTCTGTTCCCAGCTGCAGCCCCTGCTCAGAGCCAGGGTGGGAGCATCCCTCAGACTGCTGCTCCCTCCACACTGCTCTAGGAACACTCCCCAGAGCCCAGGATCATTCTCTTCCTTGGGATTTAGGATTTGGGGATGTTGTGCTCACTTTCCAGCATCACAGCAGCAGGATTTCCAGGGTGGATTGCAAACCAGGATGGCCACAGTTCCCCTCAGTTTGTTTCTGGTAGAGGAATTTTTCAGCAGTCCTAACAGCTAATCAATGAGCTCCTGGAAATCATTAATCACGTCGTTAGGAGAGTCAGGGGCAGTGCAGGGAAATTTGTAACACAAGTGATGTATGAGCAGCTCCTGGATGGGGAGGACATGAGTGAGAGTCGATAGAGGGGTCACCAGGGCACCCTCCAATTGACCAATTTACATTTGTGGGCATTTCTACTCAGCTTGGACCCGCTACTGAAATGCAAAATAATTCTAACAGCTCCAGACTTCTCTCTCTCCTTCAAACACTGTTGGACAGCTGACTTAGCAAGCTGCTTTGGGGAAACTCAAGAAAACAGCCCAGCCAGGGCTCTGCTGGGCACTCTCTACTTCATTTACCCAGGCCCTGCTAGCAGAAATAAAGCCAAGGGACAATCACTGCAAGGGACATTTGCTCCAGGAGCCATAGAACCGTGGGAGCATGGAATGGTGTGGGTTGGAAGCCCTGTCCCCCCACACCTGGTATAAAGTCCCTCTGTGTAAGCCCAGAGTGCCTGGGAAGGCTCAGTCAGGTCCTTGAGCCTGGGACCACACCAGGCTGCTGCACTGAGCCAGGGAGGGACACATCACCTCAGCATGAGCTCTGGCCCACACCTGAGTGCTCAGAGCTGCCCCGGATGAAGCCAGGTGCATTCCAGGTGTTCAGCACCTCCCAAACCATCCCCACAGCACCCTCCCTTACTGAGCACATCTGCAGCTTCAGCTCCTCTGATCCTTGGGCACTGGGAGCAGCATTAGGAGGCCTGATAATGGCAGCAATGTTTGAGTGTATTCCAGAATTAACTTGAGTGCATCTGAAGGTACCAGGGGAATCGCTGCCACAGGATTCCTGGGTCTGGCCAGCTTAGGCAGCATTACACTTCAGTGACAACTGAAGTGACTCCACCAAGCCTAAAGCACTTTAGTCTATTTTGTTCCTTCATAAAATACAATTTTGAGCAAAGAAGCTCAAAGGAAAAAAGGGTTCTTCCTTCTGTGTGGAAAGATGTAATTTAGATTTTGCTTAGTGTCTCTGTATTTATTGTATGTGAGCCTTGAACTTGAAAAGCCGAAAAAAAAAAAAGAGGAGAAACTGAGAAAATATTGTGGTTACGAAATTAAACAAATCCAGGATGGCTGGACAGAAAAAACCCAACCTGCTGCAAGGAAGTGTTTGTCTGCGTGCACAATATGTTGCTGGTATTTATTGAACAGCAAACGTCGGGTTGTGTTTTCTTATTTGCACTCCTTCACTCTTGCTGATTCTGCTTTCCTGAGACCCACAGCTACATTTCAGCAAGCTCTGGAGGAGCCAGAGCTCAGCAGGCTGAAGGAGCTGCAGAAAGGGGCTGCTGGGAGCTGTTCTCAGCCCTGCCCAGGGTCATGGGGCTGCCTCACCCAGGAGTGCCATCCCTGGCACAGGGCAGGCATTCCCTGTGCCCACAGCCCTCCCTGGCACAGGGCAGGCATTCCCTGTGCCCACAGCCCTCCCTGGCACCCAGGAGTGCCCTCCCTGGTACAGGGCAGGCATTCCCTGTGCCCACAGCCCTCCCTGGCACAGGGCAGGCATTCCCCATGCCCACAGCCCTCCCTGGCATAGGGCTGCTTCCAGCTCAGCAAACCCTGCCCAGCTCTCTAATGGGGCTGGGGACCTCGTGTGCTGCTCCTGGCCCACGGCCAGCTCAAGGCTGCACTTTCAAATACATGGATTTTTTTTTTCTCCCCCCTAAATGCCAGCTCTCCTTGGTTAGTCTGTTAGTCATTATGGTCTTTTTCTGGATCACAGAGCAGCAGCACTGCAAGTGCCAGGGGAGGCTGTGCCTCCATCCCTCCCCGCTGCCCTGTGGCAGCCCTGGTGGCTGGGGACAGCGAGGCTGTGCCCAGGGCTGTGCCCATGGCCAGGCCCTGGCTCCACCAGCCCCACGGGGGTGTTTGCAGTGCCCCTGGCACACTGCCCTCCTGGCAGCTTGGGAAGGGAGGGAAAACACAACCTGCAGGCCACAACCTGCTCAACACCTCTGCAGGCAGGGCTGACTTATCTCACCAGCCACAAAGCCCCTTCCTTCCCCCAGTCATGGGAGAGAGGGGCAGAGGGACGCAGGGACAGAGGGCCAGAGCTGAGGGACTGAGGGACTGAGGGGCAGAGGGGCAGAGGGGCAGAGGGGCAGACAGACAAGGCTCCTCCTTGGCAGCAGCCTGCCTGGCTGCTGTGCAGCTGCTGGGACAGGGGGCTGCTCCCACGCCCAGCAGGTGCTTGGAGCAGGGGACAGATGTGGGCAGAACCAGGGAGCCCATAAGGGTCACACCCAAGGAGTGTGTCAGGGGTAACCTGAGTTACCAGTGAGCACTGGGCAGAGCAGGCCAGAGCCAAAGCCATCCTTGCTGCCTCCTCAACATCCCTTTCTGTAGATGTTAGAACAAACTCTGAGCCCTAAATCCAACTGACTCTTTTGTCAAGTTTTGCTTTGTTTACTCACTGAGCAGCAGATTCTTGGCCCAATCTGACAATCAGATCTGACACAACTGGTTTCCAATGAATAACAGCATTTCTCATCTACGGAATAACTCTAATCAACAACTCTGCAGGTTTTTCACTCTGCCCTGACAAATTGGGAGAGCAAAAAAGCTTGGAGCAAGGTCCTTCAGCCATGAACAGCCTGACAGACCTGGCTGGCTGCAGCCCCACCACCTGCAGATGATCATCCTGCAGAGAGGGTTTGCTTTGGCAAGAGGAACCAGAGGCATCAATGATGACAATAATTACCTGGAAACAGAAACATCTCCTGTCCGCAGGGAAGAAACTTGCATTATTCATTGGATTAAACTTCGTTTTGCTCACTTTGGGGTCATTTTGATCTTCAGTGATTTTAAACCAGACAGAAACAGCTCCTGGATCATGTGACAGTATTGGTTTAAAGAGAACTGGGTGATGTTCCTCTCCCACATCTTGCCCGTTTGACAGCACAGCTGTGGGTGTCACTGTGCAAAGGCTGCTCCGTTTTGTGAGTCAAATTTCTGCCACACAATGAATTTATGAGTCAGTGGTAGGCACATCACTATGGGATCCTTTAGCTCAGTCACACATGCACAGTGACAGGCCCCAGCTGGCTGCAGCAATCCCAAATGGATCCTCTTGTAAAACAGACAGCAGGA
This sequence comes from Geospiza fortis, assembly GCF_000277835.1. NCBI lineage: Eukaryota > Metazoa > Chordata > Aves > Passeriformes > Thraupidae > Geospiza > Geospiza fortis. The sequence goes on along the minus strand of NW_005054308.1, from coordinate 11,943,066 downwards.
TTATCCCAGGGAACGGTGCCCAAAGGACAGGCACTGAGGAACATCACCTGACATTCCTCCTTCCTCCTGCCCGTCCCCAGCCAAGAGGATTCATCTGTTTATCCCAGGACACTCTGCAGCCTGCTTCACAAACATCTCTACCCATCAGCCTCCTGCCAGCAGTGCAAGGCACACCTGGCCAGCTCCTGCCCAGAGCAAGGGGGCCCAGCATCCCGAGGGTCCTGGAGCGAGCAGAGCCAGCACAGGGCCAGCAGGAGCACCCTTCATCCATTCTTGGCTTTCAGAGCTACAGCACCAGCAATGTCTCACCTTTTCCTCTGCACATCTGCAGTGCCTGGGCTGCTCCCTGTGTGCAGCTGGGAAGGGGCCAGTGCAAGGAAAGGCTCCTCCAAATGAGACCAACCGTCCTGTCAGCCCTTCTCAGAGAGAGGGACATGGCTCCAGGGTGCTGGGGCAATAGCCGTGTGAGATGGGGCTGACAGGCAGTTTTATGCCATGCCATGCCATGCCATGCCAGGCCATCCCTGGCTGTGTCCCTGAGGTCCCAGCTGCCCCACAGGCACACACACATCCCGCTGTGTCACAGCACTGCTGGCAGCAGCTCAGGCCTGGTCCCTCCCTGCAGCACTGTTCTGCTCTCCTGGCAGTGGCAGCAGCCCCACTCAGGGTGTCACCCCCTGGGCTGGCAGAGCTGTGGGGCTGCAAGGAGCAGAGTGCTGGTTTGTGGGTTATGGTGGAGAGGAGCACAGTGCTGCCAGGGCCCAGGAATGGGGCCGGGCTATGGAGGGCTGAGCCAGCCCGCTGCTGTCACAGCCCCCACCCCAACATCACTGCCACAGAACAGATGTTTGAGTGCACACTTTGAGTTCATCGCATTATAAAGGCTGAAAACAGGGGAAAACGAAGACCCAAGCAGAGGCTCTTCACCCTCTTCAAAAATGAGACAGTTTGGAGACGAGGTTTTACTTTGAGATCATAAGAGCAATAGTGGGGAGAACCACCAAAATGGTTGTGGTCAGAAATCCAGCCCATAGCCAGTAGAAAATTTAAGGAAATGTCTTTGCTATAGGAGAAACCAGAGGGAAAGGAAATGCATGAGCAGCCCCTCAGCTCTCAGCCCCTCTCCTCCTGTGAGCAGGAGCCTGGCAGTGCCCCATGCCACCCCCATGGGAGCTGTGTGGCACAGACCTGCTCAGGGCTGGCTCTCTGGCCCATCCCAGCCTGTCTCCAAGCCCTGCAGTGCCATTTGGGGGTGGCAGGAGCCTGGCAGTGCCCATTGTGCCCACGCCCCAGGTTCTCCTCAGCAAACAGCTCAGGGCTGGCAGTGCCAGGCTCACCCTGCAGGCTGGTTTGGGAAAGCCCCCCCCACGGGGAGCTCTCTCTCTCCTACACCCCCTAAGAGCACGGCATGGGCCCATGGGACAAAGGGCCCTGCAATATTGATGGTGCATTTCTTCCCAGCACACGCTGTACCCGTGTGAGAGCTGCTCAGCTCACACCCCCTCCACTCCATCTCAGCCACTTTCAGATGGATTTGAACATGAAAAATGCTCTTTATCTTTGTGCCAACCACAGGCATTTTCCTTCCCAGTGCTATTTGGAGCATACAATGTGTTTGGTGTATTGAAACACCATTCCTCCCTGAATTCTTGCTCCTTTGGACCTAATCATCCATTTCCAGCCAGGAAGATTTCTTCCAACAGACCTCTCACAGCAGTTCCTGAGCAGCCCTGCAAAGACCACCTCTGCCTGTCCCTCCCCAGTTGTGTTAGACACCTCCAGGTTCAGGCCCATTAAGCTGCTCACAGCAGCTCGATGATTAATGCTTACACAGACACAGCTGGCAGCATCTAAAGAAGTAATTATGGCTAAGCAGCTGCAGAGGAGATGCCATGCTCCACTGCAAAGCCAGATGTCAATTTTATTGGTCCTCGAAGTTTCAGATGAAAGGGCTTTGGGACAATGGGAATGGAATTATTTCAGGAGATGTGGAGAGGGAGCTCCTTTGCTCCAGGTGGAGCCTGCTGTCAGGGGCCTCAGTTGCAGCCAGCCCTGATGTGGGGCCAGGGAAGATCCACAGCCAGAGCTCCATGGCAGCAGCACCAACACTGGGCAGAACTGAACCACTCGGGCTGGGACAAGAAAGGGTCATCAGGCACCAGAGCCTTGGCTTTGGCTTTTACCTGGGGAAGGGCACTGAAAAATCCACCTCTGAAACGGTATCAGTGTCAAAA
>NW_005054308.1:11939160-11940783 GCF_000277835.1 Geospiza fortis | reverse complement strand
AGGAACTTCAATTGTATTTAACTGATGAGAGAAGATTTTGTGACACCTGCTATGGACTTTCATTCTCCGAAATTTCTATGGTACCTCTCCTCTCAGTCCCTACCCTGGCTGAAGTGATGTAGGAGCATTGTGCAATCCTTTAAGGTAAACATTTCAGAAATATGAAAACCAGGAGTCTGTTTTGCTAATTCAGGGAAAGCCTATGTTCATCCTCTCTTCAATTAGCAGAGATCATTGTGCCTATAAAGAACTTATATTTTTTCCTTATTTTAAATATAAATGCCAGCAAAATTTTTCTAATCCACTCCTTTACCTACATTAATTCTCCTCCTAGAACTTGTACAAGACACTGTAATTTCAAGCAGAAGCTTCTTAATAACACAAATCATCTATCCCTGTTGGAATATAAGCGGATCCATGACCTTAGAACTATTTTGCTAAGAAATCCAGCTAGAAAACTAATTTTAAGTAAGTCTACAGATGTCAAAAACCCAGATGGCTTTTCAGGATGCTAACTTAAGCTTCATTGCATAAGCAGATTAGGGCTGCCTGTTGAGCCCCACACAAGAGTAGATGGCACAGAATCCATGGAATTACACCCAAACTGTTCACTTCCTGATGCATCTTCCATCAAAAACTTTTGTCAGCTCCCCACGCCAGGAGCCTGCTCGCTGTGAGCACCACACCCAGGGTGGCAGTTCTGTGTTCTCCCTCTATCCCTCTGTCTGTCTGTCCCTCTATCCCTGTGTCCCTCTATCCCTGTATCGCTCTGTCCCTGTATCCCTCTGTCCCTGTATCCCTGTATCCCTGTATCCTTGTATCCCTGTATCCTTCCGTCCCTCAATCCCTCTATCCCACTGTTCCTCTGTCCCTCTATCCCAAGGCCACTGGCCAAAGCAGCAGCTGGCTACACTGATGGATGGGGCAATTGTTCCATCCTTCATCCTCCTCAAATGAAAATGGAGGCAAAGGGCCTCCTGAACCTCTCAAAGGTTTCGGCACGGCAGATGTGGAATGATTTTGTGGTACAGCCTCACGGGATCCAGATTAGCCCGCTGTTACCATTGGTAACCAGCTGTACCTGGCCATCAGCTGAAGTTAATGAGCCCTCGAGCGCTGCAGCTCAGGGCAGGAGCAGCGTGGCTCTGGGGTGGCTGTGGGAAGCAGGGCACACGCTGCTCCTGGAGAGGACACCCGCCTTTCCACGGCCGTGTTGTGTAACAAGGCCCAGCCCCTGCCCCTCTCTGCTCCGAGCCCTCATTCCAGAGCGCAGCAGCTGCTCTGAGAGGGCCCCGCTGAAATGCGGCCAGAGGGATGGAATTGTGTTTTCCCTCCCTGCGTGGAAGCGTCAGGGCTGCTGACAGATGGCTTGGCTGCCTGTGCCCGATGATTATCAAGCTTCTATTACCTTTGCAAAGTGAATCCCAGTCGAAGGTTTTCTGTAATGAATTTCGCAGTGTTTGCACCCTCGGTTTGTGTCCCACACATCCCGAAGCGTGCGAGGCACTCGGGCGCTGATTTACAGCGCCAGAGGCACCGCGTCCTCCGGGCACAGGCGCGGCGCTTTCGGCAGTCTGTGCTGCCACCTAGCCAGGCCCGGCCCGCCGCGCTGAGCCCCGCTTC
>NW_005054308.1:11937117-11939049 GCF_000277835.1 Geospiza fortis | reverse complement strand
CACCTGCACGGCCCGCACGGAAAGGTGTCCCCCGGATCTGAGCCCAGCCCGAGCCTGGGCGGGCACGGCACGGGCGCTCCCTGGCTGCGGAACGCTCGCCCAGTGAACGGCACGGAGCAACCTGAGCTCGGAGCTGCTCTCCCCCCGCGGCCGGTACTTACGGTAGAAGACATATTCGGTGTAGCTGGACCAGACCTTGTCGTCTGTGTACTGGTTGACGAAGGAAGCCGTCACCGAGGAGTTACAGGCCACCATGTGGAATCCACACTCGGACAACATGTCAAAAGCCCTCTCCAGGTGCTTGAACTTGAGATAAAACCTGGAGGTGTACCTTTCTGGAGCCCTGTCCGGGTCTCTGCTTTCATTCAAACTTTCTCCAAAAACCTCTTTGACCAAAGAAATCCTTCCACAAACCAAAATCCTTGGGACCCTCCTGAATTTGGCATCTGCTTGGCTCTCCCTGCCAATGGTGCATGAGCCACGGTAGCCGATGGTGATGAATCCCCACTTGCGGTCGGGCGGCAGGAGAGATGAGGGGGGGCAGATTCTGGTGTCACTGCCCTGGGACACCTCTTCGTAGTCACTGTGGCAATAATCATCAGGGCTTTGCTTGCTGTCATCAGGAGTCAGGATCTTGACCAAGTCTGGGAGCTGGAAGTACTCAGCCTCCCTCCTGAGCCTTCCCTTCTCTGGGAAGTGGTCAGGCAGAACCACTTGCTTGTCCCTGAGATAGTCCAGAATATAGCGGAACAGGAAACCATCTCTGTCGATGAAGAATCTTCCCTTGGAGTCCTTGGCCAGATCGTTGGCTGTGTCTCTCTTTGGGGTGAACATTTTCCAGAGCAGGGAGTGAGGGGTGCCAACCAAGGTGGAGTGGCGAGTGAAGTAAACCTGGCCGCCCACGTTGAGCTCCACCACCTCGGGGAAGGAGTGCAGCCCCGGCCCCTGCTCCCGAGCAGGAAGGTAAGTCCTGCAGTTGCCACTTAGAGCCATTGTAGTTTAAACTGGAAATCAGCAGCACGGAGAAGCAGTACTATCAATCACATCAGAGCGTAGAATAAAGCTCCCAACATTAAGAAGAAACAAGGGGGAAACAAGAATTGAGAAAATAAAAATAACCAATAGGATTGTTTAAAAGAAAAATCTGAATTGTCCATGAGTGACAGCGTGGCAGAAGTGGTTTATACACAGAGCCATGGAGGCTGGAGGCTGGAGAACAATCACCTCATGACATGCAATCACATCATCAGATCTTCCAACAAAGCCATCAAAATCAAGGTCAAGCCAAGCCTATGGTCATTCACAGGTCTGTGAAAAGGGAAAACAAAACAAGGCACAAATTACTCTTTAAGCGTCACAGCTGCTGCAACAGAGAAAAGCAGAGCAGTTTGTAGAGCCAAGCTAAATCTGCTAAATAGGTCTCTTTATTTTGGCAAGTTCTACGCTTCTATTTCACAAGTATTCGTCAATGGAAGGTCTACATATGACTTTACTGTTTAAAAGAAACTGCAGATATCATCTTTAAAGAAACATCTAAATTAGACATGCACATGAGGGAACAAGAACAGGGAGTCTTACCTTGGTAACAATTAATGCATAGCTCTTGTAAAGAAAACCAAAATGTCAAGACACTCAGAACACACATACAGGCACACAGGGTCCGGGTAGTGTGAATCCGATCCCAGCAAGGGACAGCAAAGGCAAGAGAAGTGCTCTTAGCAGCATCCACGGAGGTCTCAAGTGTTAAACCGAGTCACAGGGAAGTTAACCGTGGCGGGTGACGAGGAAACCAGTACATACAGCACGGCGGAAGAAAATAAATAAATAAATAAACAAACAAATGAATAAATAAAATAATTCCCGAGTGGATGCGCAGGGCTGGGGGAGCGGGAGGGCAGCGGGGGCCGGCCCCGATGACTTGCAGAAAGCCCG
>NW_005054308.1:11930919-11936539 GCF_000277835.1 Geospiza fortis | reverse complement strand
CCGCTTTACTTGTGGGTCTCTCACGGGGAGAGCCGCGGGCGCGCCGGCACCGCCACCTCGTGTCCGTCCCCGCTGCTCAGCCCGGGCGCTGCGGGCACGGAGAGAGGAGCCGGCATCCCGGCGGCAGCCGAAACACAGCGGAGGAGCCGCGGGAGCGGTTCCCCCCAGCACCCCACACTGTCGGGCATCCGCGGGAACGGGGCAGCACAGCCCCGTGACAGCTCACACCACTTCGGGGCAAAAATACTCTTCTAGGAATGATAACATATGAGAAAAGAAAGCCTTTTACTCAAACGTTGACTAAAAGCTTTAGAGCGAAGTCTCTCTGTGAAGGAGTCACTATGCAGGGGTAGATGTTGCTGTCTGCACTTAAGTTCACAGATTCACAGAATATTCTGAGTTGGAAGGGTCAAGGATCATGGAGTCCAGCTCTTAAGTAAATCCGCATGGGGATTGAATCCACAACCTTGATGTATTAGCACCAGCTAAGGCTGCAAATAAGCATGGCCACAATTTAAAAATATGGCCGTAATTTAAAACAAAATAGTCAAAAGAATAATTTTCAAGGCTAAGACAGAAAATCATTACTTGTGTACCTACAGAGGTTTCAAATTAAATCTGAAAGCTGAACAGTTAATCAATTAACTGTTGATTTTTACCTTAATTCATTAATTCTGAAGCAAGTGCTGCACTCCTGAACAAAATCTGTCTCTCACTTCAGGATCCTTATTTTCAAACCAGCAGAATCTGGTGCCACTACAGGGTGTGCTGGTTGTGCCTCAGAAAAGCCCAAGTCCTGTGTCCTGCCCTTGTGGCTCTGCAGAGCAGCTGAAGCAGTGCAGGTCAAGTGGTCCATAACCCCTGCACAGAGGATTTAAAGGTGGGATGTGAGATCATTTTCACTTAAATGTCTTCATTACCTTTTTAAGAGCCTGGTGCAGTCGCTGCAGACAGGATTTAACACCTGCATGACCAGCCAGAGGGATCGACAGCTGCCTCTGGGAGTGCCAGTGCTGTCCCTGTTCACAGCAGGGAGAATTGCATCAGCTTTTGCGATATTTCAGTTGTCCGTGCTAGTTCATATGCTGCGATCTAATTAAAATCCATTTTCATACTGGCAGGGCTTGAAGAATCCATTCCCTGTCCCCAGTAAGAGTCAAACCGGCACGGAAGCATTTGTGATGTCCCCGTGACAAGAAGCCAAGGCCCGGGGCTGGGGGTGGAGCTCAGCCCGGCGCTGCTCGGGGCCAGGACACCACAGCGAGCGCGATGTGCAGGTGCTCAGTGAGCAGGGACAGGAGCTACCCACACCTGGGACTCCTGACAAGCTCTAACGAGCAGCAGGCACGGATTCCCTGTGATTAGCCAGTAGAGACAGCTCTAAGCTCCAAGTCTTTTTGAAACATTATCATCAGAATTGCCCTTTGAAAAGAACAAAACCCATAGAATTTTAATCACAACAGCTTTAGAAATGCAACTGCACTTTTCAAATAGTAATGAAAGCAATTCAACACCTGCTTTTATTTCTTCACATGGGATGTTCCAATCATTTCACTGTAACACAATTTCCTTTGATGAAATGACTTCAGGAGTAAAAGCATCACGTAATGCTCCCCAGCTAAATACAAGCCATGGGCCAAATCCATCAAAATGCAGCTTGACAGAGTGAAACTTTAAAATCTGGGCCATATACATGGTGACCTAAATGGAAAATATGTGTCAGGACCACACCAAGGAGCAAGTACGGTTCTGATGGAAGAGAAAAGCAGTATCCATCAAAGGGAGGAGGATGAAGCACTTCTCACTTCTGACAGATGCCTTCATAACCTTCAGCACAGGCAAGGGAAAATTTAGCCTGAGCTTAAAGTGTATGTTCCAAAAGCTCCAGCATAGCTGAGCTGGAAGCCAATCCATGAATGCTGTGACATCATTCACAGGTTTGAGGTCATTCCTTATGACAAAGTGCTAAATTGGCATTTCAGGAAATCATGGAACAAGTGACTTTATTGAATTTGGTGGGTGTTAGAAATAGGTGTCTGAAAAGCAGCAGCAATGAGTGCTAGAAAGGAAGGGCAGTGTTACCTGGGCTGGAGTAGCAGGGCGTGTGTGTGTGTGTGTGTGTGTGTATCACCTCCCATCTCCAGAGGAAACACACAGGCTGGAAATTCCAATCAAGTCGCCCACACATAGTGAGAAACATGGAAGCTGTTTATCAGCAACAACACAAGAGCTTTGAGGTGCCTGGAGAAGGAGCAACTGAAAGAAGCAGAAACTGAAGTTGTAATTCCGAGGAAAAAATACATTCAGGTTGGATTTTGGATAGAAGATTCCACCTAAAAAGCCACATGAGAACTTTCATCACTCTGTGTGGTCTTTACACACAATAGTTAAAATAGAAAAGGAAGAAAGAAGAACAGCACTTCCAGTTCCAGGCTTGCACTTTGATTCAGGAACAACTTCAAGGTGCCACCTAAGGATCCTTCAGCCCTGTTCCCTGCAACATTCCGTGCTTCTCAGCAGGCTCATGTCTGAGTACCGAGCCCAGGCAATGTTTCCCGGGCCAGAACTCCATCAAGCCAGTGAGAAGAGGGCAGTTTCTTAGAATGGTGGCATGGCAGAGGAACAAGGAATGTCTGGACTGGGTCTATCATGAGGGCCAGTGGTTTTCCTGAGAGGCAAAAACCGTGTCCTGCACTGGTGCTCCCAGACAGGACTGCCAATCCAGCCTCAACCCACGGCAAAGAACAGAGCCTGGGAGGAACCAGTGCCAGACTCCCGCGAGTTCCAGCCCCCTAGCCCAGACACCTCTCCAGCAGGGGTGTATCCTTCCCATCAGCCAGCTCCAGAGCTCCCTGCAAGACAAGCCAGGCAAGAACAAGTGATACTGAGCTAAATCAGAGATTATCCCCTGATCCAGCAGTGTGAATTACACACAGTGAAATTCTCATCTGCTCAAATCCAGCAGTATGTGCGAATGGGAAGCCCTAACAAATCTTTCCCTTTGAAGAAAAAGCATAAAGCAACACTAAATGGCTGAGTGTCCCTGAGAAAGGATCTTCCAGCAAAGAGCGTGAGTGCCATGAAGGCGGGTTTGTTCACAGAGTAAAGCATTACACAGATTTGCCCTTGATCTTTTATTCATAACTCAAGTGCATAATGTGTTTCCATCCCAAACAAGCAAAGGGGAAGAGCAGCTTTCCCAGCTGCTCAGGATGCAAGCACAGGCTGGGAGCAAGGCTCAAATGGAGACACGACATCGCTTTCTGCCGTGGTGTATCACACAGAGAGGGGTCACAGCTCCTGCACAGAGACCCTTTGCTCCTTCTGGCGAACACCAGACCCACAGCACATGCACAGAACAAGGTCTGAGCCTTCCAAAAGCTGACAGTATGAGGGAATCATGTTCCAGTGATCTCCATATCAATCACTGCACATCAGGGAACATTCTGGAGAATAATTGATATATGTGTGCTGACAACTCCTCTGGCATTCCATGGCCACTGCTCAACAAAGCAATCTGCTACACAAACAGCCCTGACCCTGCAAGAGAGCCAGCATGTGCAGGCAGGCAAGGACCTCATGGACACATCAGCAACCGAGGATTAAAATCAAACAAAAATCGCTGTTTTCAGTCTCCCCTCTGCAAGGCACTTCCTTCCTCCCTTTCAAGTTCTGCCATAAGAAGGCCTATTTCAGCAGACATCTACCTCCTCTCCCTTTCCCCATCTGCCCATTCCTCCAGAGTTCTTTGAATAATACTTTTATTCTCAGTCTGATTCAAATTATTCTGTTATTAACACTGGTGTAATTAGAGTGTGTTTTTTAACATTACAACTAAAACAAAGCTTTGGTGGCATTATTATTACCAGCACTGTGTAACCCGTGTACTAAGCGAGTACTTTTATGAGTACTTTTACTCTTTCCAGGTTGGAGCCATTTCAAGGTTTCTTGCAAATCCAAATTCCCTGTCCAGGTGATGTTCAAGGCCAGGTGGGGCCTGGAGCAATCTGGGCTATGGATGGGATGAGTTTTAAGGTCCTTTCCACCCCAAAGCAGTGTGGGATTCTGGCATTGTGTGGTAGGCCCCAGTGCAGCTGGAGCTGGTGCCTTGGCAAAGGGATGGTGCTGGTGTTTGGTTTTTGGTGTTTGGTGCCTCCCCAGGCTGCAGCTCCAGGCAGTCCATGGGCTGCCCTTCCCAAACTATGGGGAAGGAGCAGCTGTGCAGCTGCAGTGCCTGCCCTCCCCTTGACCCCACGGGCTGTGTCAGAGCACCCCCTGCCCCGGAGGGCTGGGAGTCCATCCCGTGACTCCCTTCAGTAGTGCTGAGATGCCTGGTGCAAGGACAGCTCATCATTGAAAGCTCAACCTAAGCTGTCCGGAAATTCTAATAATCTAAGCAAAGCCAAACAGGTTTCTCAGCAAGGAGCCTTTCCCCAGCAGGTCCCAATTGCACAGCCCAGTGCCTGGGGTTTGTGTCTCATTTGCCTGCCCAGTGAGCTGCAGCGAGGCACACAGCTCAGCCCAGGGGCACTAAGCCGCAGCCATCAGGTGCAGCCCGCACACTGTGCAGCACTTGCATGAACGCTGGCATCTTCTCAGCCTCCAAACACTAATTCTCCTAAAGGGTAAATTTGCATGAAGCAGCTTAGGGCACAGTTACTGATCTCTGTTTTCCGTGGCTGCAATTCTCCTCTGTGCTCCATTCAGCTCTACAAAGTGACACGTTTCCTGGGAGCCTGCTCTAGCCAGTGCCATGGACTCTGCACCGTCAGATCTGCTTTGCAGGTGAGGCTTGGAACAGGGCTGCGATTTAAATACAGCCATTTCACCTGCAGAATATCACATACACAAGTTTGTAACGAAATAACTGTAACTGTGTCCTGAGCCAAAATTAATTAAAAAAACCAAAAGAAAAACCTACACATACTTAAAGCAGGAACATGGCCTGCGTAATGTCCCGTGCTCCCACAGCTGTGCTCAGCTCCAGGAGGCTGCCAGAGCTCAGAGCACATCATGCATGGGATGGAAATGGTTCTGGTGTAGTTCTGAACCTCATCAGCGAGGTGTGAAACAAGGGTAAAGCAGCAGCCCTGACTCAGCTCATTGGGAAGTTCCAGCTGCCCTTCCCCAGCCGGGGTTTTCCCTGACTGACTCCTCAAAGCCCACCCAAGCCACAAAGCAGGGCCGCTCCTCCCTGTGCTCAGCTCTAGGACTTGAGAGAGTGAATAAATCCAAATTCTAGTTAACAGGCTTCTAAAGGCTGCTGAAATCCATTTCCCCAGCCCTGTTTATAAGCAGTGAGTGACCCTAAAAGGAACTTCTCCACATGAGAGCGTGTTCACAGCGCCACTCATGTCAGTTTCCGCAGTGGCCCCGTATTCCCAGGTCCGCCAGCTCATTTGGGAGGGGTAGGCCAAGAAGTAATGTAATACAAGAAGATTCACAGCTCTAGCAAAGCTATTTTCGAGTGGCACAGGAAAATATTTCTTGTGGACTTATGAAAGGGAGTGAAGCCGCTGCACCGGAGCCACACCGACCCCATGTGGCTGAGCCTGGGCTCCAGGGAGGGCCGGGCTGAGGAGGGACTGAGGGAGGGCCGAGCTGAGGGAGGCCGGGCTGA
>NW_005054308.1:11920593-11930627 GCF_000277835.1 Geospiza fortis | reverse complement strand
CGGGAGGGGCAGCGGGCAGCGCCGCGCGGGGCCGCTCGGGCCGGCCGCAACCCGCCTCGCTGGTCTCTTGCAGAGGGGGCGTTGTCCGGGTTCGACAGCTTCAACACCGAATTCTTCCAGAGCAGTTACAGCATCGAGGACCAGGCGCAGCCCTACAGCTACAGCGGGCGGCCGTACAGCAAGTAACTCGTGTGCCCTGCCGGGCACGGCATCCCGGGGCTCGGCTTGGGGCACCCCAGACCTTATCCCGTCCCACCCTGCCATGGCAGGGGCCCCTCCCCCTGTCCCAGGTGCTCCCGGCCCTGTCCAGCCTGGCCTGGGACACTGCCAGGGATGCAGGGGCAGCCCCAGCTGCTCTGGGCACCCTGTGCCAGGGCCTGACACCCTCCCAGGGGGCAGTTCTTTCCCAATATCCCATCCAGCCCTGCCCTCTGGCATTGGGAAACCATTCCCTTTGTCCTGGCACTCCAGGCCCTTGTTCAAAGTCCCTCTCCAGCTCTCCTCTAGGTTTCCTTAGGATACTTCTGGGGCAGTCTGTGTCTCCAGGAAAGGTTTGGCACTTCAGCCAGCTGCTGGTTTCTGGAAATGAGTCCCGGTTGTTCTGTTGGATGGAGAGCTGAATTCTCTGTAAATGGAGATCTGAAGGAATTTTGTGTTCAATTCTCTGCCTGGTAGATTTAGAGCAAGTGTTAGAAGATTAAAGGACAAGCTCAATGAACAAAATTATATGAGTGATCTGCATGTCCTTGGGAGAAGAAATACAGTTCTTCTGCAGCTCCATCTCCAGTCACTCACTTGGCAACTAGGAATTAGTGTCACCTAAGTGAGCCTGCAGTGTCCTGGTGGCTCCCAGGCTGCAGCAGAGAGGTGTGGAGGGTGTTCCTGGGGCAGGGGGATCCTGGCAGCCCCGTGTGAACAGCCAGCCTTGGGCTGAGGGCTTTGCTCCCTCTGAGTGATCCCTGAGATGGATGGAGCAGGTCAGTGCCATTTGTGACCTGAACAAATGTGTCCCCTGTGCTGGACTCTGCTAATGTGAGGAGTTCTGCATTTTCCTTCTGTTTCCACAGTTAAATATTTTGGAAATGTTTATGGAAATCTCTGTGGTTAGACTTGGGATAGATTAGTGGCAAGAATACCTGAAGAGTTGTTTAGGGCAGAGGGTGGCTTTGATTGGGTTGTTTTGTGGAGGACCTATGGGATCACATCATGGAACTTGTTAAGAGAGATGGAAGCTGTGACATACTGAGTGGAAGAAGCTTTGCCTTGCAGGAGCGTCTCAGCAGCAGCTCTGGGTGTGCCCTAACGTGGGGTTGTGCTTTGCAGGCCCTATGGAGGCTACGAGTACCCCCAGCAGGCTGGCTTTGTGCCCCACGACATGATGCAGCAGCAGCAGCCCTACACGGGGCAGATCTACCAGCCCACGCAGGGCTACACCCCAGCCTCAGCACAGTCTTTTTATGGAAGCAACTTTGAGGATGAGCCTCCGCTATTAGAAGGTATAACTTTGCTAAATCCAGAACTCCTCCTAGTTTGGGGGTAAGTTGGTAGCAGTGTGTGGATTCCCTGCTGCTGGGAGTGCTCAGTGCGTTTGAAATTCTCATTGATTTTTTTTAACCTGTATTTTGGCATGTGAAATCCTTGTTCTTGTGTGAACTTCTGCAGTTGGGAATTTGTGCTTTCCTGCTTCACACCGGCTGCTCTGTGGCAGATTAAATCAGTTAACTGGGAGACCTGACTTTGTGGCAAAACACTTAATATTTCTCATGTTGCAAATAATAATTGTAACTGCCCACTTTGTAAAGTAAGTGCCTGCAGGTGCTGTCAGTTGATTCTTGGTTAGAATGGGAATGTTTCATTGCTAACAAGGAGTGCTAAACACTGCAGAAGTGCCTGTGTGGAGTACAGCCTGTGCAGAGTGCCAGGCTGGATATTCAGCTAAGTCTGGCTTGCTGGGATCAGTTTCCAGCTTATTTCTGTTATTTTTCAGTTCCCAACAAATGAATAAACTGTCCCTGTTACAGGGTGGAGAGACAGGCATCTGTCACACCTGTCCCCAGGCATGATACCTTCCCCTGGGCTTTTTTATTAATTTATTTACATGAATAAAACAGGATCAGGGAACTGGGCTGAAGCACCTCTGTGAACCCACAACTCTGTGCTTGGGCTCTTCCCTGGTCCTTCAGAAACCACCTGGGCACTTCCCAGCCCCTGAGACTGGGCATGTGTGCAGGCAGCAGGAGGAAAGAGGGGAGGGCTCAATGCCCTGGTGCCCACTGTGGATCTGGGGGAGATGGAAGTGGAGAGGCAGGGAAGACAAAGAGAGGAGCAGTGGGGCAGCCAGGAAGGGAAGACATGAAATCCATGTTGTGTTCACTTGCAGAATTGGGGATCAATTTCGACCACATCTGGCAGAAAACACTAACGGTGCTGCACCCCCTGAAGGTGGCTGATGGCACCATCATGAACGAGACGGACCTGGCCGGGCCCATGGTGTTCTGCCTGGCCTTTGGGGCCACCCTGCTGCTGGTGAGGCACTGCCACGGGGGCTGCTGGGCACAGCTCTGCTGGGAAACGTGCCAGGGGAACCCTGCAATACCTGCAGGGCTCCTGGGGGCTGGGCACGGGGGCCAGGAAAGCTCATCCTGCCCGTGGAGTGTCCTGAGTGGGAAGGGACCCTCAGGGATCATCAGAGGCCAGCTCCTCACCCTGCACAGGACAGAAGTTGGTGTGTGCATGGGAGAGGCACTGGGGCCTCTCACACTGCTGGGATGGATGAGCTCTGTCACACCAGGGGGGATTTCAGTGTCAGCTCACTCTGGAACAAACCTGCTCCCACACTGCTTGTGTTGCTCAGTGGGCCTGGCACTGCTGGAGCCTGGTCAGTTTTTCTAACTGAGCTTAATTGGAATAATTGTGCTTTAATGGCTCATAGATGACAGGAAACAGTGTTCCTTGGCATTGAAAGCTTCAGGGGCTTTAATCTGTTCTAGCTTTGAATGCTTCAGGCACTGCTTGTCATTTCTGCCTAAAATTTCACGTTGCTGTGACAGTTAAAACACACTGTGGTACCAAGGGGCCCTCAAGCCTACTTCAATAAGTAACTTCTATTTATGGAAAGTAGGCCAGTCAAATTAATGAACATGTTTATAATAGATACGTTTGGATTTTCTTTTCCTAAAAACTTATTTCTCATGAGTGCTTTTTAAAAAAAATCCATGGAATGTGGTGAAAGGAAGTGGGCTGAGCCTGGCACAGAGGTTGCAGCAGTTGTGATTGTTTCCTGTGCTGTTTGGGAAAGAGGAGAGCTGGGTCTAAGGACATCCAGTTTGGAAGTTGTTGGAAGGACACCCTGGAAGCTGCACAGCTCCATGTCCTGCAGAGGTGCCTTGGGCAGGTGCTGGAGGGGAAGCAGCACTCTCAGCCTGGGAAAACCAGGAGATGACCTGAATACATGGACATAACCCACATGTGCTTCCCCTGTGCTTGTGAACAAGCAAATTTGGGTTTGGCTTTTTAAAATCTCCCTCAGCTAATCCCAAGTTCACACCCAGTGCTTGGCAGCTCAGCCTCAGCTACTCCTGGAATTTTTAAAATAGTTTTGTTTGTGCCATAACTTTGTGCATTCTATCACAAATTAAAGGACTTCAGCTCTGGGTTTGTCAAGAAGTTCCTGAGTTACAGTTTTGTGGTCTTTACACACCAGTTCTGTAAAGATCACTATTGCAAGTAATCAGTCAGCATTAGAAGTCCTTGATAAACCCTAAACAGTTCCTGGGCTGAGATCAGAGAACAACCACCAGATCAGAACCGGTTCATTAAGATCCACAGAGTCAGGAGGAATCCCAGGCTCCTGGAGCATGACGTGTCCTGGGACTCTGGGGGAGAAACACTCCCTGTGGGATGGGAGTGAGGGAGCTGGGGCTGGGGGACAGTGCCTGGGCCCACCCCTGCTGTGTTCCAGGGGGGGTGGATCTGCTCCCTGGGCTGGTTCTATCCTGACCCCATCCTGACTCCAGTCCTGGGCTGGTTCCATCCTGGGCTGGTTCCATCCTGTCTCCATCCTGGTTCCATCCTGACCCCAATCTTTTGCTGATTCCATCCTGTGCTGGTTCCATCCTGACCCCATCCTGACTCCCATCCTGTGCTGGCTCTCCATCCTGACCCCATCCTGACTCCCATCCTGTGCTGGCTCCATCCTCACCCCGTGCTGTGCCCGGTGCAGGCTGGCAAGATCCAGTTTGGGTACGTGTACGGGATCAGCGCCATCGGTGATGAGCATCACCGGGGTGTCCTTCGGCTGCGTGGCCAGCGTGCTGGGCTACTGCCTGCTGCCCATGATCCTGCTCTCCTCCTTCGCCATCGTCTTCTCGCTGCAGTAAGTGCTGCTGTGTGCCCCTGGGGCACAGGGCCCTCCTGCCATGGGAGGCAATCACTGACAGGGGTTTGCATGTTCAGTGCTGCAGCTCTGTATCATTTGAATGTGACAGGAATCTTCAGTAAGGGCAAGAATTAATTATCAATGGCTTCAGGTATTTACTGGGGAAAGGGGGTGAATCCTGGCTTGACCTCTAAGTCATTAAACAGCTTTTGAATACCTAGGCTCCAAGAGCAATCTCAGGTTTGTTTTGAGCCAGCTCTGAATCTGACAGGTCTCAGCACCTGTGAAGTCTGAAAGTAATTATTATTGAAGACACAAATTAGGATTTTACAAATACAAGAAAATTAGAGTGATTTGTCTTGGCTCTGTGAATTTAGGGTATGAAAAGAAACAGCTTGGCAGAGAATTTATACTCACTGGTTTGAAATTTTCATATGCGTAGAGTTAATTTTGAGGGGGTTTTCTACTGTCATAATTGATTGATACTGTTCTAAAATTCTAGAATCCCAGCATGTTTTGGGTTGGAAAAGCCCATCCAGTGCTGCTCCTGCCATGGCAGGGACACCTTCCACTGTCCCAGTTTGCTCCCAGCCCCAGTGTCCAGCCTGGCCTTGGGCACTGCCAGGGATGCAGGGGCAGCCACAACTGCTCTGGGCACCTGTGCCAGTGCTTTCCCAGTGCTTTTAGTGGGAATATTTCATTTAATGCCAAATGCTGAAATTCATCCCAGAAGCTGCACAAGGTGTTGATGAGTCCAGGTGTGACTCCTGCAGGTGGATATACACAGCAGGGCTCACAGGAATTCTGTTCTTTCTGCCATTCCAGGGGGATGATGGGGATTATTCTGACGGCTGGAATTATTGGCTGGTGCAGCTTTTCTGCTTCCAAGATCTTTATCTCTGCCTTAGCCATGGAGGGCCAGCAGCTGCTCGTGGCCTACCCCTGCGCGTTGCTGTACGGAGTCTTCGCCCTCATCTCCGTCTTCTGAACAGACTCTGGGGGCCAAAAGGAAAATCCCAGCGTGGAACATGGACTTGGACCAGAAACAGCTGCAAACAACTGTCTCGTGTTGCTATCATGAAACTTAGACCTGTTTGAATCACCTGGAACAATGGAAAATGTCTCGTGTTCACTTTTTTAGGACCTTGAATACTGTTTTCAATGACCTGGGGAGTCCAGAGCTTTAATACGTGTTCATGCTTATCAAGTTCCTGTGATTTCTTTCCCATTCCTAGATATTTAGAAAAAGTAACTTTCAGTTGTTTATTTGAGGGTTGTGATTTTTGTTCATTTTGTTTTGTTTTGTTTTGTAGGGGAGGGCGAAGGGTTGCAGTTACAGATTGGTAGATTTTTATCCAAAACAGTTAAAGGAGCTGCCGTGGATTTGGGGGACTCTGGATAAATCTGCAGGAAAGAGGAACCTGTTTCCTGACCCCTCTCACCAAAAATGCACAAATGAACAAAATTAGAGTATTTCCTGTATTTTAACCAATATCCTCCTAAGCTCTCCAGTCTCAATTATTTGTTCATTTGCTGTGAGAGTATTTCAGGATTTAAGATACTTAAATTATGAAGTAGAAAACAGATGCTTAAAAGTGAAAGGGATCTGTGATTCTGTCACACTTGAAACATGACCACATTGGGGTGTCTGTAGCTTTATGTTAACTGGGGTTTCTGAAGGACGTGGGCAGAGGTTCCTTCCCTCATGGTGCACATTCTGCTGGATGGATGAAGAGGAATCTCTCTCACAGTGCTTCCAAGGAAAACACCATTTGGAAAACGTTATGCTTGTCAGTATTGTAGTTATTGTAAAATAATTTAAGGCATATTGATTAAATTTTCCTTAAATTTTGAAAAAGGTGTTTGATTTTCCTAACCTTTATTTTTGATGTTCAGTTACTAAAATATAAATTTTCATGTTGAAGCAAAATCACATTTAAAATTGAATTCATTGGGTGGATTTGGTGTTTGCTACAGCGAGTGAAGAGCAGGAGGGAGCTCCTGTCCTGTGTCTGTGCAGATCAATAGCATTGATTGCCAATGAGCCTAATTAAACACAGTTCTAGGACACAGAAGAGCTCCCTCAGCTGCTTGAGCAAGTCAGGTTCTAACACTCCAATTAATATTGTACTTTGAGAACAGCTAATTCAGCTTTTCCTGTGCATTCCAGAGGGAAAGTTCTTAAAGCCTTGCAGTGATCCCATAGGTGCCTTCCAGGGTGATCACCTGGGTATTAAAATACTGTAAATAACGTTTTCTTTCACCACAGCATGAGCAGACTTCAGTGCACAGGAAGAACAACTCAGTGTTGCCCTGGCAATAGAGCTGCTGAGTTTGGAGAAACCATAGGAAAAGGGATTTATTTAGATTTAAATGCTCACAAAGTCAGCAGTGGAGGACACTGCACGTTCTACTCCAGCAGTGAGGGCTGACCCAGGAGTTTCCTCTCACAGGATTTAGCAGTTTGTAACTGAATTTCTAAGTGGTCTCTGGGGAGCAGAGAGAAGCAGATGAAAGCAGGAGGTCAAACACTTGACTTCATGGAGGACTTGATAAAAACCAGTTATGTCTAGAGTGGTTGTCTTAAAGATCCCAAACTTCTGGTCCAGTAATTAATGTGATTGCCTTGACTCTTTATTGCCTTTCCAAAATCAATCCCATCGATTTTCTGTAATGAAGTTTTGTCCTAGTTCTTGCTTCCATTTCAGTTACATTTCAGATGATTCAATCTCCCAATCCCATAGAATGTCAGGATTGGAGGCTGTAGTTCTGCACTCCCACATTTGCCTTTCTCAGTTAGGACTTTTCTTTCCACGTCTGAGCTCCCCCACAGTCTGTCCCCCACCCTTCTCACCTGGGTTTTAGATGCAGTGCCACCACCACTTTATCCTGCTTTGGCTCCCTTTGTGTCACTCAGCTTAAAGCACCAAACAAATGCTGCAGTTGCCTTTTCAAACCCCCTTTTGTTACTCCCCCCGATCTTGAAATCATGCCCTGCCCTGCAAGAGCTCTGAGTTGCCTTTCCTGGTTTGTCCGTGGTCACCCCGGGCTGTTGGTGACAGTGGCAGTGGCAGTGGCAGTGTTTTTCACATCCCTTGTGCTGTGGGGCAGCTGCTGCCCCCGGTTCTGTTCCTGTACCAAATTCCCGGGCCCATCCCGTGCCAGCCCGTGTTGTTAACGTGCTGCTGTGCCCATCACCGCTGTGAGTGTGCAGCAGCTGAGTGCTGGCTGCAGGGACAGCGCTGGAACATTCCCCGGGGCTCTCTGGGCTGGGACCGGGCTGGGACCGGCCCCTGGGGGCGAGGGCTGGGCTGGCACAGCCGGAGGGGTCACCTGCAGCTGTCACCTGGGTCCCTGCGGTAGTGAAAGGCGGAGCCGGGCGCTGCTGTTTGCAGCCTCTCCACTGGGTGGGTCTGCAGCACTCCCGATGTGCTCCGAGCCAGAACAGAGCCCTGGCCTGCCTGGGGAAATCCTTCCCTGCCCATGGAGCCCCAGCTGTGCCTGACCCCAACCTTGAGCACCGGGTGCCACAGGAGTTCCTTGGGCACTCCAGGGACGGGGATCCAAACCCCCCTGCCCGTGTTTAACACCTTCTCCATGCAGAAATCCCTGCTGGATGCAGGTCCGTGCAGTGCTGTGCAAACACCTGAGCACCACGGTCCCACTGCTGCACTCAAAGCTGCTGCTGGGCTGAAGCAGGACCTGGGCAGCCTTTCTCTCCTCCTGCTCTCCCTGCTGGTGTCCCACACCAGCAGCAGTGACATTCCCTGCGGTCACAGCCCTGATGCAGCTGGCTCTCCATCCCTGGCAGGGGAAGGGATCCATTCCAGCCATGGTGGGGAGGCTCCTAAACCTAACCCTAACCTGAACCCTAACCCAAACCCTAACCCTAACCTGAACTCTAAACCTAACCCTGACCCTAACCCTAACCCTGACCCTAACCCTGATCCTAACCCTAACCCTGACCCTAACCCTAACCCTGACCCTAACCCTAACCCTAACCCTAACCCTAACCCTAACCCTAACCCTAACCCTAACCCAAACCCTAACCCTAACCCTAACCCAAACCCTAACCCTGACCCTAACCCTAACCCTAACCCAAACCCTAACCCAAACCCTAACCCTAACCCTAACCCTAACCCTAACCCTGACCCTAACCCTAACCCTAACCCTCCCCATTCACGGGGAACCTTTGCTGTGTCTCATTCCTTGGGTAACAGGGAATTTCAGCATCTTCAGTCAGAATGCATTGATGCATTCACATGTCTGCACAGCCAAGATGACAATTCTAACACCATGGGGTAGTTTATTTCCATTCATTTATTTAATTATCTGCTTTAAATATCAAAGTCTGTGTGGGGGTTTTGTTGGTTTTTAATTGCATGGGCCTCTCCTCATTTCACTTCTTCATCCCTGGTGATTTCCCTGTCATTGCTGGATACACCATCAGAATTAAGTTTCCAGTGTGCATATTGACAAAAGAGAAGATAATAATTACAAGTGATTGATCAGTGCAAGCCCACATCATTGGATTAATTCTTCCCTCCTTCCCACCACTGTTAATTCAGAATAAATTTGTAGCAACCAAGAGATCTTCACTCATGTGCTGATGATCTTCATGTTCTGCCTGAGCTTTAATTGAGCTTAAAAGGCCCAATTCTGCCTCAAATCTATCCTTAGTGTTGTTTCAGACCTGAATGTAGAGTTTGAATTTGAAGATGATCCTCCTGCCTACACCTAGCTGGGGTTAGTTTCCCCCTCAGTCAGTGCTTCCATTAGCTTCCCCCATTCCTGGGCAGGGTGGGAGGCTGTGGGGTGGCTGTGCTGGGATGGAGCCCATGGATGGAATGGGATTGCATCCCTGCACTCCTCAGATCCACTGCAGGACACAGGGGTTTGGTTAAAGGGTGCCAGGGGGACATAAAGCCCCAGGGCTGGCACAGGGGTTTGCCTAGAGGGTGCCAGGGGGACATAAAGCCCCAGGGCTGGCACAGGGGTTTGCCTAGAGGGCACCAGGGGGACATAAAGCCCCAGGGCTGGCACAGGGCCTGGGGGAGTCCTCAGCGAGCACAGGGAGCTGTGGGGGTCACCCAGAACACAGAGCCAGTCTCCTGTCAGGGAACAGCAGGGTGTGCCTTCGGCTCTCTCCCTGCTTCTGCCTCTGCACATTCCCTGCTTGCTCCCTGGATTGCTGGGCAGGTGATGGAACAACCACGGGCTCCCTTTCTTGGGCCTTCATTATTTCAAAGCAAACACAGGCACAATCCTGGACCCTGGAGGAAAGGCAGCAAAGCTGAGTTTTGGACCTGTAAAGTGCTGGCAGCAGCAAGGTAACACCCATTAAAACCATCAGGCTGGAGCTCTGAAACCTCTGCAGTTTACCCAGTAATTTGTCTGGAAGGCTGTTCTAAGGGAGCTTTTTCCATGGAAACCTGCAGTGTGATCCCCCAAACAACCCCGAGCGCTCTGCCGGCGCCGGGCTCGTGTTTAGATCCCACCCAGCTCTGTTGGCCCGGTTGCCATGGCCCCGTTGTCTCTCCAGACCCCGCTGGATGGAGCCCTGCAGGGAGCCAGGGCTGGGCTGCGCCCGTTCTGAGGGGATCGAGCTGGGCAGGGATGGGCTGGAGGTGCTGGAGACGCAGGAACGCTGCCAGTC
>NW_005054308.1:11919204-11919987 GCF_000277835.1 Geospiza fortis | reverse complement strand
CGCCGGCCATGCCGCTCCTGGAGGTGTCTGTCACGGATACAGGTGAGGGCTCCAGGTGTCACTGTGCCTGTGGGGGCCTGCCCAGCCCCTGCCCAGCCCCTGCAGCCCCTGCAGCCCCTGCAGCCCCTCAGGCAGTGACCCCTCTCCCTGCGCAGCAGCTTACAAAGGTGTTGGTTAATTGTTTTATAATTCCTGCATGCCAGGGGGAGGACAGGGGCACAGAGAAGAGGAATGTTTGTTGGCAGGTCACAGAGCAGGACCCTGGCCCAGGCCCCCAGGTCTGCTGGGAAAACAACCCCAGCACAGCAGAATGTCTTTACCTTCTGCTCACCAATCCTGTTATCAGCAATTTATCTGCATCATGCTCTGAACCAGGAATTTTGACTGCTTTTTTATTGCTGTGGTTCTCGATACTTCTCAGTGTTTCCGGGCTTTATTTCAGCACATCTCCAGAGGGACTCTCCTGGTCAGGCACAGGTCCCTAGGGCAGATGTCCATGTGTGAGTAACTCACCCTAGGCTTTACAGACGGGCTACTTCCTCACCTGAAAGTCACGCTGCCAGCTGGGGCACCCCTGTGCCCGAGGAGGGAGCCCTGGGAGCCCCTGCGGGCAGGAGGGGACACGGGGACACGGGCCGGCAGCAGGGACAGCCCGGGCCGTGCATGGCAGCGGCGGGGTCACCGCTCAGAGCAGCCCTGCAGAGGCACGGCCAGGGCCACCAAAGCAGGGGACAGAGCTGGGAGGGCAGCTCTGGCTGCCGCTAGATGGCAACCGGCTCATTT
>NW_005054308.1:11916986-11918931 GCF_000277835.1 Geospiza fortis | reverse complement strand
CGGAGCCGGGCAGGAGCTGGACCCGGAGCCGGGCAGGAGCTGGACCCGGAGCGGGCCCAGGAGCTGGACCCAGGCCAGCAAACACAGCCGGGGCTGGGGCTGCTTTTGGGTACTCCCTGGTGATGTGTTTGAGACATTTCACGTGTCAGAGCATTAGAGAGAAACCCTGCCTTTGATCTGTGAACTATCCAGTTTCCCCCTGACCCACAGAATTCACAGAATGACCAGGTTGGAAGAGACCTTCAAGATCACCAAGTCCAGCTAAGGTCCCCAACACCTCAGCTGGTGCAGGGACTCATTGTGAAGAGAAGGAAGGAAAGGTCGGTGTTTTCTGTTCCCAGGCTCTGTGCCTGCTGAGCAAGCCCTGGATGACTCTGGGCCCCCAGAGGGTCACTGGGACTCCAGAGTCTGCAGCCAGCTCGGTGCCACCTGGGCACAGCGCACGTGTGCAGCCCGCTCCTCCTCATCCTCCCCACAGAGGCTCCCAATCCTCTGCAGCCATGCCAAAAACCCAGAAAGGGGTGGGGAGGATAATGGGTTCTGGCCAAGTGCCACTTCCCTTAGCAGGGAAAAGTTACTCGCTGTTCCAGTGACCTCCAGAGTCATTTAACCAGCTACACTTAATTATGCTGAGTAATATAAAAAATTCCTTATATTCTGCAAGCAAATTCCTCCTTGGTCGATGGAAACCAGAAATCCAGCGGAGCAGGAAAATGCCTCTGCCTGACAGCACTGCCTTATAATCTATTTTTAACTGAATTTCTCCATCTCCTTTGTAAAGAAATAACACTTCTTCATTGCCTCTGGCCATAATTAATGTGCTGTAACTCAAGTCCAAGAGACATAAAACCAGACTTTAAACAGAGCATTAGCTTTCAAGCAGAGCAAATAATTTTGGAGAAAATAGTGTTTTCTATACTTAAAACTTTCCCCCCTGGTTTTCATTAAAGCCCTTCAGCTGCTCAAACACGGAACGTGCTTCCCCAGCCCTGTGCTGGTCTGAGCACGTCCCTGCCCAGGCCTGGGGCTCACCTGCTGCCCTGCCCCTGGCTCGCTGGCTGGAAAAGAGCAGGGCCCTTCTCACTGCAGAAAGGGGAGCTCAGGAGGGAGCAAAGCCCTGGATGGGGCCCTGTTCAGTGACCGCTGGGCTGAGCTGGGCCCAGCACCCCCAGCTCCCTGCTCTCAGCGACAGGCGGCTCCTGGGAGCCACGTCCTGCTGGAGCAGCAGAAAAGCACCTCAGACCCAGCACATTTGGAAGGAGCCCCTGAGATCCAGCACACGGGGGAATGCCATGGCATGGCACAGGATATTTGAGCTGGGAGGGACCTACAACATCTTGTGGTTGATCTGATGAACCACGTGTGCCCCATGCCCACAGCTGCTCCCCATGTGCTTGATGTGCCCGTGCCCACAGGTGTTCCCAATGTGCCCAAAGTGCTCACAGGTGTTCCCAGTGTGCCCAAAGTGCCCACAGGTGTTCCCAATGTGCCCACAGGTGTGCCCAAAGTGCCCACAGGTGTTCCCAATGTGCCCACAGGTGTGCCCAAAGCACCCAAAGTGCCCACAGGTGTTCCCAATGTGCCCACAGGTGTGCCCAAAGTGCCCACAGGTGTTCCCAATGTGCCCAAAGTGCTCACAGGTGTTCTCCATGTGCTTGATTTGCCCATCACCACAGGTGTTCCCAATATGCCCAGTGTGCCCACAGGTGTGCCCAAAGTGCCCACAGGTGCTCCCAAAGTGCCCAAAGTGCCCAAAGGTGTTCCCAATGTGCTCATTCCCACAGGTGTCCCCTGCCCCGTGCCCCTCTCTCCCTCCCCTGTCCATCAGTGCATCCCGAGGGGCTCTGGCTGTTCCTCTGAGGGTCTCTCTGCTGGCAGGGAGGGCACTGGGGCACTGGCTGCAGGTAAGGGCTGTGCTGGGCTGTGAGGGGGGCTCCAGGGGGCT
>NW_005054308.1:11913157-11916786 GCF_000277835.1 Geospiza fortis | reverse complement strand
CTGTGCCTGGGGCTGTGCCTGGGGCCCCGGGGCTGTGCCTGGCCCCTGGCCCCGCTCTGGGTGTGCCCAGTGCAGGTGCTGGGGGTGCCCTGCGATGGGGAGCCCCCTCCCCTGGGGCTGTGCAGGTGGCCAGGGCTCTGCTGCACACCATGAGGAAGCCCAGACTCATTTCAGGATGTGCTATATGGTAAAATAAGTTGTTATGGCAACTCAAATTCTAAAAATAGACCAAGGAGAAAAAGATTATGTACATAAAAATGACCACATTTTCTTTTAATTACGACGGGTTTTTAATGCTTTCTGTGTGAGGAATTCTGAAGTGTCGGTGTGAGTTCTGCTGCGCCTGTAGCTCTGAGCCTGGAAGGGTCAGGCACTGCAGGGATGCCCCAGAGCCCCTGGGCAGCAGCCCTGGCCAGGCTGGGGCTGAGCAGCTGGGAGAGAAGAGAGAGAGGCTCAGAGTGTGGGGGGTCCTGCTCAGAGACT
Source organism: Geospiza fortis (assembly GCF_000277835.1). Taxonomy (NCBI): domain Eukaryota; kingdom Metazoa; phylum Chordata; class Aves; order Passeriformes; family Thraupidae; genus Geospiza; species Geospiza fortis. Next base: position 11,916,303 of record NW_005054308.1, on the reverse strand, counting down.
GCATGTCCCAGTCCTGAAACTCCATCTGGGGAAAAGCTTCGTCTCTGGGCTAAGTTAAAAATCTTCCTGAGCAAACCCTGCTGCTGGAAGCTGGGACCAACTGGAGCAGCAGAAGCTGTTCCGTGGCTGGGATTCTGTTACCCAGAGCAGCTGGGGCTGCCCCTGGATCCCTGGCAGTGTCCCAGGCCAGGCTGCACAGGGCTGGGAGCGCCTGGGGCTGTGGAAGGGTCCCTGCCATGGCAGGGGGGCACTGGAGGGGCTTTGAGGTCCCTTCCCACCCAAGCCAGCCTGGATTCCCAGACCTGCAAGTGCTGGGGCAGGACTTGGCTGTGGGCTGGTGGCTGTAGGCAAAGGGTAACAATTAATCCTCTTTTGGCATGGTGGCCAGTGGCGTTACAGGGAGCCTGCACCCAGGATTTGGACTGCTCTGATGTGCCCCTGGCTGCCCTCCCTGGCCCTCATCACCCAGCTCAGGAGCTTTGACCCCTTTGCTTTTCCCTCTTGTTCTGTGCTGTGAAAGGCAATGCTTGAGCCTGAGTCTGTTCTCCTAAAAACACCAGCAGTGGCACCCAGTGCTGCTCCTGGGGCTCACCCAGGGCCGCTCTGGGGTCACTCAGTGCTGCTGTCACTGCAGAACCCCCAGGGGCTGCCCAGGGCCAGCCCTTGGCATGCAGGGAGCAGTGAACTCCAGCCACTCTTGGAAGCACTGCAGGGAGGAGAGCTTTGTGCCACAACCCCAGCTGCAGCTGCAATCCTTCCATGAATTACAGCTGAGCTGCCCTGGAGCTGCCAGGGAGGGCTCTGGGCTGGGTCTGGCACTGCCAGCCCTGCCAGCTCCAGGGGCAGGACGGGCTCCCATCCTCACCCAGGGAGCGCAGGGCTGGGCTCCCATCCTCACCCAGGGCAGGACGGGCTCCCATCCTCACCCAGGGACAGGACGGGCTCCCATCCTCACCCAGGGCAGGAAGGGGTCCCATCCTCACCCCGGGAGCGCAGGGCTGGGCTCGGTGCCGTCCCTGCTGCCCCCTCCCTGCCCTCCACAGCTGGGGGAGCCCTGCACCCTCTGGAACACAAACATCTGGAGAGAGGAAACCTCCCTGGGCACAGAGGGGAGCTGTGAGCGTCAGCTGCACGGCTGTGTGTGCGAAATCAGTTTAATTAAATAAAGATAATGTAAATAGAAATCTGCATCGGCGCTGTGTGCCACAGCTGGAAGGAGCTGCCAAGGAGCAGGAGCTCCCTGCCTGGCTGCTGCCAGCAGGAACAAACTCCTGCCCGGGCTGAGCCCTTCCCTGTGTGTACAGACACAGAAATAGGTGTGTGTGTGTGTGCTTGCCATGCACTGCAATTCCTTAGGTGCTGTAAACTTCGTGCCTCTTCCAAATATTTGAGTGCTCCTGTGACCTTCTAAGCAAAACAGGCAGAGTAAACTGTATGCAATCTATATGTGCAGGGGCTGTCAGAGAGAGCTAACATTTACCCAGAGCCGGGGCTGTTTATATTGCAGCTGCATGAGGAATGGCAAACCCAGAGAGAGAGGCTGCTCCGCCAGGAGGCCCCGGGATATAGGGGAGGAGATGGCCTGGGATGGGGAGAAAATGGCCAAGGAAAACAGGGAATGGGCAGGAATGGCTGCAGCTTTCCAAGCCCTGGTCTCAGCGCAGTGCATGGTAGTGCTGGGCGCACTGGAATCTGCTCCCCTTTCCCTCCCTCAGCTGTCAGTGTACACATCCTGTCCTTTCCCACACATCTAACATCTCATTTAATGCCTAGAAAGTGTCCCGGATCAGGCATCACCTCTTGCACTGCACAGGGGCAGAGCCACATCAAACCCAGCTCAGGGAGAGCCCCAGAGCTCCTGGGGGCTCCCACAGAGCCACCTCTGCCCCGGGGGCAGGGGGCACCCAAAATGCCCCTCAGGCAGCATGTGGGACATAAAACTCCAATGTCACACTTTTCCTTGTGACTCAGCACTGGGTAATTCCCTGGTGCTCACCCTGGGGAGCCACGCTGGCCTGGCCTGAGCTGCCCAGTCAGCAGCACTGGGGGCACTGGGCCGTTTGGTGGCCACAGCATCAGCCCCAGCCCGAGGGCTCCTGTGGGGCAGGAGCCACCCAGCCCTTTCTTCCTCTCCTTGTGCTCCAAGCCCCCTTTGAGCTGCAATCCCTGTGGAGCTGGAGGTTCAGGAGCTGTACCCTGGTGCCCTGTGCATGCCAGGGGAAGCAGCCTGCCTGGGAGTGCAGCTGCCAGCAGTGCTGGCCAGCACGGTGCTGAAATTAAGGACAAATAGGCAGGAGTACATTTTGTGCATGTAGTGCCTGCTGTTGACTCAATATTTCAGCTCAACATATTTACCTGAATATTCATAGTCACTTAGAGGTGCCTGCATCTCCTGAGCTCAGCTAATCATTTAAATTCTGGCAATGGCACTGCTTTGCTCCAGCCCCCAGCGTTGTTCCCTGGGTCCCTTTGGCTTCCAAAGCCCGCAGACAGCAGCAGCACCACACCTGCCACAGCCCCAGCAGCCTGGCTGAGCCTTCCCTTTCCCAGGGCAGGTCCCAAACCTCACTTGGAGCCCGGAGGTCCTGCGGGGTCAGCTCAGGACCTGGCAGTTGGAGCTGGGAGAGAAGCACCGAGGGCAGGGCTGGGCACTGGGAGCCCTCTGGGTGGGTTTATCAGGGAGCTGATGGTGCTGAGGTGCTGCTGCCCAGCAGGGCCACCTCAGCCTGGGGGTTCCCTGGGGCTGTGGCAGCTCAGGCTGCTCTGGCAGCAGAGAGCCAGGAGCCAGTGTGGGCTCTGCAGGGACAGACACAGCCCCCGGGATTGACTTGGGGTGCTTTGTGTTGGGAAGGGAGCTGAGGTTCTTCAGAAAGCAAGAGGGAAAGTTAGAAATGAAAAACAAAAATAAAAGCAACCCCCGCCCCTATGAGCTTTTGCATTTTCTGCATTAAGGAACTTGAGGAGGAGGAGGAGAATGAGGATGAAGTCAGGTGGGTCTTGGCTCTTCCCCAAGGCCAGCAGGGACAGGAGCAGAGGGAACGGCCTCAGGCTGGGCCGGGGCAGGCTCAGGGTGGGCACAGCAGGGATTTCCCCATGGAAAGGGAGCTCAGGCACTGGAACTGCCCAGGGAGGGTTGCAGAGCCCAG
>NW_005054308.1:11909141-11913108 GCF_000277835.1 Geospiza fortis | reverse complement strand
GGTGGGGACAGGGCACAGGTTGGGTGTGTTTGTGCCAGAGCTGCTCTCCAGCCTCAGGGGCCCTGCTGTGTGCCCCGGCACAGCTCTGAGGGAATCCCTGCCCTGCAGCCCTGTGTGTGCCTGCAGGCACTGCCACCTCTGGCACGGGGGCACTCGCAGCCCCGGGGCCCTGCTGCGTGTGCTGTGCATTGCACAGCTAAAGAAAATCCACGAGAAACCCACAGGGAAACTGGGCTTGGGCTTGCTCCTGCAGTGAGACTGGGATGTAACTGGAGGTGCTGGGTGTGGGGAGGGGAAAGGGAGCATCATTGCATCTCCATTTGCATGAATCACCTGTGTACCAGGACCGCATTCTTCCTGCCCAGGCTGTGCTACCAAGGCACATTTCCTTGGCTCAGGACAGGGCTTCCAGGTGTGTGCCCAGCATTTCCTAGAATTTTAAAACCAAGGCCAATGAGCTGTCAAATAAACAATAATGCTGCTGTTTTAAACCTCTGTTCAGTGCTTGAATAGGGGCTGATTTCCACTGGTGCTGCTGACTCCAATCATCCCAGCTGGACCTCAGGCCCTCCCAAACCTCAAAATTAGAGATAAAATTTTCATTCTTCCACCTATAGTTAAAAGCTGTGAAAATCTTTGTGATTTCTATCACTAATGACACTTTAACTATTGGATTTTTCACTTTTTTTTAATAGCTGGGGAGTTCATTTTTAAATCCTTGCCTTTTCAATAGCCTCATTGCAGTAATTGCCCAGGAAAATCGTGTTGCAGTCGATACCAAAGTGCTCCAGAGCAGAGTGGGAACACAGTGTCTGTGCCCTGGCTCTCAGAGCTCCCCAAGGGCAGCTCTGCCAGGCTGGCTGTGGGGGCCCTGCCCTGCCCAGAGTGCCAGGCTGGGCTCAGGGTCAGGCCATGCCAGGAGCCAGCACATCCCTCTGTCTGTCCTGAGCCCCCCAGGCCCTGCCAGGGGGCTCGGAGACCCTGGCCTCTCGGGTTGCTGTTGATAATTGCTGCCCTGAGATGGGCAGGGTGTCTCTGCTCCGGCCCGCGTGGCTGCAGAACGGGTCTGGACTCTTCACTTTTCGGTCTTGAGGTTGTTTGTTAATTCTTATCTATAAAATTTTCTTTCTGCTCAGCAGGCCAGCCACAGGCACTCTGACTGCCCCGGAGGTGGTGTTGTCCTTTTATACTACAAACTGTGGAGGCATATTTACTCTTAATTCCCAATCCCTATCACCTATGTTAGACAGTGCACTTCTACTCTAACCCAATCCCAAAGTGCCACCATCACAGCAGAAAATGGAGAACAAGAAGAAGAAGAAGAAAGAAGAACGAGACACGCCCGAGTTCCATTTTGTCCCCATAACCCCCATACCAAAAATCCTAAAATCTACATTTTCACCCTGTGATCATTTTGTTACTACACTATTCAAACCTGTGGGACTTTCATGTCCTCATACAAAGTTGGCAACTTGTTCCAAGGGTCACAATCAAATCCCCAGGTGTTCTGGGCTGTGTGCCAGGGTCTCTGAGCCCCCCAGCGGGGTCCCCAGCAACTCTGGACACCCAGAGGGATGCACTGAGTTCCAACACCGGCTCCGAGCCCAAGGTGCCCCTGTGGGTTTGATTATGCCCTGTGGAGCAAATTACCAACCTTAAATGAAGATCTGCAAGCCATGACAAATTAACTAGAATGATAGTGAAGTTATCACAAACTGAAAAAGTAGATTTTGGGGTTTTTAGAATGGGGATTCAGGAGGCAAGAGGTGATAGGTATTGGAAAGTAATTGTAAACATTGTACACGTAGTTTTTAGTATAAAGACATAACACCGCCCCGGGGGCAGGCAGAGTGCTTTTGTCTGTCTTGCTGAGCGGACCTCGGCAGGACAGGAGAAAAGGTTGTTTATTGTATCTTATCTATAAAATTCTGACACCAAGAAATGAAGAGCCCTGGCTCTTTATTCAAGGGTCGGGCTGGGAAAAGAGACTTTCCAGCTTTTCTCAGGGTCACCGTGAGCAGCAGAGACCCCGAGGGGGCAGAGCCCCCCAGCCCTGTGGGCAGGTCCCTGCTGAGGAGCCAAAGCCCCCTGAGCCCGGGCTGGGGCAGCTCCAGGGCTGGCTCAGCTGCAGCTGCTCTGGCTGGGCACTGGGATTGGCAGACAGGAAATATTTCCCTCCTATGCACATGAGAGTTGTGATGAGCTCCTGTTAAACCGTGGTCACTCTGGTGAGGCTTGGATTGATCTCCAGGTACAACCCATTCCCCAGTTCTGCTCTGAATGAGCTTGAACATTTGGTAAGGTCTTCAACTGCAAATGTCTAATTTCTTATTCAATATTCAGAATTCCAAATGAAATAAATGAACTGTTTACATGCATCAGTCAGACCATCTGGTTCCATAGGAGAATTCAACAAAGAATCCATTAATTGTCACACAGGTTTATTCATCATTCTTAATTCATAATTCTTATAAATAATTAAATCAGAAAATCTTCTGCAAATAAACAAGCCAAGTGATTATTTTGAAGCTCCGACTTCCATACCTAAAAGAAAACAAAATTAATAGCTCATGTGAACATCCAAGAAAAGGAAAACATTCAATTTGGTGAGTACATAAAGCGCTAGGATTTTCTGCAACCAGCTCATCCCTTTCATCTTGCATTTAAAACCATAATTACCACTGCCAGCAGAACACGGAGAAGGCAGTAGAGGGAGAAAACAAAGTATGGAGAGAGAGTGGGAAGGGAAATTATGTGAGAGCACCAAGAAAAGACAATTTGTGTTCCTCTACCTGGGCTCTCTCCCTCTCCCCAGCACTACCTCTGGGTATTTATAACGCTGTGCTGGGTTGGGAAAAGAATGAGCACAAATATCCTTTGCTAAAGACCCCGGGAGATTCAAAACAGAGGGATGGTCGTGGTCTTTGGAGGAAATTTTGAGGCACATCTGCATAGTGTCCCTGCATCCCTACAGCCACTGCAGTCCAGGGCTTTTCCCGGCCACTCCAAGCATTATTTCTGGAAATCAAGAGTCCTTGGGCACATAGTGCTTCACTGTGAGTGACTTCAAGCTGGAAAATGTGATTCATTGGAGCTAAAATGTAATTTTCAGAATAGTCATCTCTCTCAGCTTATCTTCTGGGGGAAAGAGACACCCTGGTGTGTCAGGGGTGAAAGGCTGGGACCTGCTCTGCTGTACACACAGTGTTTTATTACTTTCACATCTCCTATTTTAACTTCATTGTCTGACACAGCCATTACCTCTTCAAGGACAGGGTTTTAAAAGGCATGGGGAGTCTTGTACCTGGAGAATGCTGTAATGTCAGGCACAGAGGTACCTAATGCATCTCTGGCTCTCCTGCCAGTGACACGCAGCAGTGACACGGCCGGGGCCGTTGTGGCCTCGTGGTCTGGCTCAAATTCTCCTGCTGCGGTTTGAGAAACCGGTGTCTTTATTCCCACAGCAAAGAAGGGCACAAAGCTGGGAATGGCTAATGGCTGTGCTGCTCTGCTTTAACAACCGCATGAGCACGGTGCCACAGGTTGTTCTGAGGGCTGTGACCGGAGGGCTCTGCGTGGGCACGGGGAGCTGGAGTTTCTGAAATTCCATTAAATGCCAGAGCAGTGCCAGGCTCTGGCAGCAGTGCCGGCCCTCAGGTGGATGGGCTCGGTGGGGGTGTCTGTGCTGCTGCTGCTCCAGGGGCAGCTGCTCCAGTTCAGGCACCGGAACAGCTGGAACAGCTGGCGCAGCTGGCTCAGGGCTGGCACCCGTGCCCGCCACAGGGACCGTGCCACACCACGGGGCAGGACTGCTCTCCCCGGGCAGGGAAAGCCCCGGGCCGGGTGTGGGAGGGTCGGGGTAGCACGGTGGGGACAGACAGAGAGCAGAGATCTCTGCAGCCAGGGCTGGGATTTGGGGTTCATTGCAAAGGGCCTGGGTGCAGGGCCCTGCTGGGATTTGGGGTTC
>NW_005054308.1:11903567-11908690 GCF_000277835.1 Geospiza fortis | reverse complement strand
AGAGAGGGGCAGAGAGGATGAGAGGGTGAGAGAGTAAAAGGGTAAGAGAGCGAGGTTCCTGTTACAATACAATAAATCTTCTTCTGTGTTGAATATTCTATTTCTCACTAACCAATCTAGCACAAGATACAAATCCTATAGCATTTCCATACAGCCTATAAGAATCATTACATTACCATCCTGTGTTACATTTTAAACCCTATAAACTCCTCTTTGGGCCCCTTCTGCCAAGCTGTAGGGTCTGCTCTGACCCTTGGGCCTGTCTGCAAGCAGAGGGTGTTGTTCCATCAAAAGGGGATCACCTTCAGTCCGGCCACACCATTGTTTTCCAGTTGCTCAGTAACTGAGGGATCTCAAAGCTTGCTTGCATTTCAATCTCCCTTATAGCTTCTATATTCTCAAAACCTTTTGCCAGGCAATCACATTGATAAGGCTTTCCTGTTCCATCTTCCCCAACACCGGGGCTGTCCTGCTCCCCCAGAGCCAGCAGAGATGTCTGCCTGCATCCTCTTCCTCTTCCTCTTCCTCCTCCTCCTCCTCCTCCTCCTCCTCCTGCTGCCGTCCGGCTGGGGCTGAGCCCCTCGGGGTTCCTGTGCTATCACCTCTGCTCTCGGGGTGACTCATTCCAAGGCTATGTAGGCTCTTTAGTCACCCTGGTGTTACTGGAAAGTTCTTTCTGCGGAGGCCTGGGATATAAAGCTGAAAACATTCTGGTTGTGAAGTGCCTCAGATAACACAGAGCCCGCTGTCAAAGCAGGGCCTGCCTGTGCAGCAGTAATTCCACAACTGCAGCCAGTGCTGAACTCCTCCTGCTCCCCTGTCAGTGCTCTTGGTACTGCCAAAATTGAGATTCCCCTCACAGACGAGTGGGGAGGCTGCCTTCTCCTCACATCTAATTCTTTTCCAGTTGAAAACAGTCTTTTAATGTGCTACTGCTGGGAGGTTTGGGTACTTTCTCCAAGATTATGACAATCCCAGAATTTCAGGGATGTGGGTGGTCATAAACTCTCCCTTGAAATGTGCCACAAAGCAGCAAAGGAAGCCAAAATTCACATTATTTCCTTGTTACACCCTACAGGAGCTGTTATCCAAGGGGTATGTGGCTGTTGAATTAAAATTTAGCTGAAGAGATTTCAGCAGTGCTGGGGGTTTCTTTTTGTGGCTTTTACATTGATTTCTCTATTTTACCCCCGTTATGTTTCTGAGTTTTCCATCTTTGGCTGGCTGCACCCTCCTCTTCAGGGATCCAGCTCCAAATGGGACATTTTTCCTTTAAGGAGGATTTCCCTGAGGAGCAGGTTTCTCTCCCAGGATTTCCAGACCGTAGTTTTAATGTCTGGAGTGTTTTCCTTCTCCCTGCGAGCTCCTGGCAGAGCAAGGAGCTCTAAAACAAATATTTATGGACGAGGCAGTGTTTGGATTAGGGAATGAAGAGTCTGGATCAGCTGCTTTGCTTATCTGGTTCAGAGAAAGGCTCTGAGGAGCCCTGGGTGTGCTCAGGGACACCAACCCAGCCCTGGTCCCTTACAGAGCAGCCCAGAGGAAGAGAGGCTCGTTTTCCACAAGAATTTCTCCTTGGCAGGGAATGTCAGGCCCTGGGGCTGCCCAGGGAGGGTCGGATGCCCATCCCTGGAGGTGGCACTCAGAGCTCTGGGCTGGGGCTGGGAGGGCTGGGAGGGCTGTTCCAGCCTCAGGGGCTCTGGCAGGCAGGGATTTTACAGCTTCCTGCAGAGATGCAGCATTTGGCACCATTTCCAGCTGCTTGGCAACGTGGGCCTGCCTGGGAGACAAGGTTATTAACGCAGAGACTGGTGAGGGAGTGATGGATTGAGGAGCTCCTGGGCACAGCAGGGCAATGGCTCTTGGCCCCACGTCCCACCAGAGCCCAGCCAAAGCTGCTGGGCTTCAGGAACTGATTTCTGCTTTTTCCCTGGGTAAACAGAGAGCCCAAGCAGGCTCTGCCAGTCCAGCGCCTTTCAGGCACACTTAAATTAACTTTTAGAGAAATAATAAAAATAATGGCCCAGCCTAATGAATGCCTGAGGAATTCTATAGAAGGCCTTGTGACACCTGCATTAATACCAAATGAGTTCATTATGATTAATGTTACTAAAATAAATGTCATGGCGGCGAATAATGGCCTGGCCATTATTTAAAAGTGTTGCCCCTGGATCTCTAAAAGCTCATGAGTCAACCCTGGAGAAGGAATTCTGCACTTTCGTGTCTAAAACCTGTGGGGAATTCAAACTTTTCTGCAAAAACAGCCCCAGAAGCACCTGGGAGGCTGTGAGAGCTCTCTGCAGGACGGAGGGCCCTGGCTGGGGCAGGGCTGCTGCTCCTGGGCCTCACAGGTGGCATGGCAGCGTTCCTCACATGGGAACTTCTGGGTGCTCGAGGATGATGCTGGAATTGTTTGTGCTCGTTTGTGTCTGGGCTTTTATCAGGCCAGATTTGTTTTATTCTGCTGTGTTCAGAGGGGGATTTGTATTCTTGGCTTTCAAAGCACAGCACAACAGTTTTACAAACATCACAAACTTGCCCTGTCAAAAAAGAAAAGGCTAAGAATGAGAATATTTATATTAGTGACAGGTACAAGTAACTATTTTCAGTGGGTTTTACCTATGCAAATATTTTCAGCAACTTGTGAAGCCTTTGGAGAGATGTTCTTTAGAATCTTGATTAAAATCTCAGCTGAAATAAAATATTTAGCAAAAAGATGTTTTTCTACTCTTCAATTGCTCCTTAATTAATCATCTTTGTTAACTGGCTAGAGGACATCCTGCTTCGTTTTTCCTTTTTGGCTTAGGATAATGTATGTAAATTAATTTGAGGTTGTATAATCCAATCACAAAACAACCCAAACAACCTTGCTGCCGCTGGTGTGTGCTGTCAGCAGGACAGAAGGGAGCAGTGCTGTTGGTGGGGGACAATGACAGGCAGAGTGATGGCACTGAGCTGGGACAGAGGGGCCTTAAATCGTGCAATAAAACCAATCAAACCTGAGGAAAGAGACTGATGGATTGATTGATTGATTGATTGATTGATTGATTGATTGATTGATTGATATCTGACTCCAGGCATTGCCAAAGCAGCACAGGAAACTTTCTGAGGTGTGTTTTGTCAGGGAGTTAAAATCACCAGGGGTGTAAGGAAGGCAATGGGGGGAAATCTGTGTAATTCCTATAATTATTTTTGAAGCAATGCATGTGCCCAGTCACAGAACTATTTTAGGTGCAGTGATGTAAGGTCCAATTAGCAGAATGACATTGGGGAAGAGGTGTAAATCTGCAGGGTTTACATTTTATTGCTGCTGCTGCTGCTGCTGCTGCTGCAGGGCTGGAGGCAGGGCTGGGCTGAGCAGAGCTGGATTTGGGCTTTGTTCACTGCAGGACCTCGAGTGACAATTGCACCGGATGTTCTTCAAGGTCTTTTCCAACCTTGCCAGTCCTGGGATTCTGGCTCAGGGCTGCACAAGGTCATTTCCCAGAAATTCCAGCTCAGAGGTGCCCACAAACCCCGCAGAGGTTGGGAGTGGAAAACCAGGAAAGGATGAGGATGGAGCCCAACGCTGCTTTAGCATCAAAACACACGTGTGCACTTTGTTGTTGCTAGGGCCTCAAACCTCCTAATTTCTGAGGAGGTGTTTAATTTATTTTCCTTTTAAATGAAAGCTGTAATGGGAATGAGTCATGCAGCCCTGTTTACCACGGGGCTTTGCTGTGGGCCGTGCTCCTGGGGATGTCTGAGCCCTCACTGGCACTGGGGGATGCTGTTACTGCTCTTTGGGGCACGGTGCTGTGAGGCAGCCTGAGCAAGCCACAGAGAGGAGTCCCAGCCTGTGCTGCTGTGTGTGAGCAGCACGGTGAGCCCAGGCTGGCCCTGGGGCTGTGATGCAGGGATGTGTTTGCTGTACACGGGCGCAGCTGCTGCTGCTGCCAGAGCTGAGTCTCAGCTCCTCTCCCCCTGCTTTCTTGACTCTGCAGAAACGTTAAACACAGCTCGAGGATGTGGCAACCCCCCTGATCTTCCTGTTGTGGGTGTCCTGTGCAGATGCAGCCAGCTGTGTGCGTGCCGTGCCCCGGCCGTGCTGGGAGCCAGGACAGCACAGGAACAAACCCGCACGTTTCTGGGGCAGGGCCAAGAGGTTGATAATTTCATCTGTGGGCTCACAGCTTGAGAGTCTACACAAACGTCCCCCCTCTTTCCCCACAGCATGGATCACGCTGCCATGGGTGCTGGGAGAGCCCAGGGAATAAATGGGCTCCCTGCAGTTATTAAATGTGATGGCTAGCATTCAAACCCAGGTCAAGTATCCCATTCCTCAGCTTCAGCGTTGTAGTAAATATCCCCAGTTATTTCTGATTTATGCAGCTGCCATAAGCACTCCTGCCCATGGAAACGTGCAGGAGTCACACTGAGCCCTTTGGGGAGAGCCACGGATATTTCTTCAAGCTGGAGCTTTTTGATGGAACACCAGGTCCCTTTATGTGCCTCCTCTGGGAGCCATTTGTCACCAGGCCTGCTGTGAGGGTGCCAAGGCAGGGCTGGCAGGGCTGGTGGCAGGGGGTGACACCTGAGTGACCCCCAGTGCCCCCTGCCTGCCCTGCTGTGTGCCTGGGACACCCGGGCTGCAGAGCCACGGGCACAGGGGGCAAAGGAAAGGGCTCCGTTCACCCCAAACATGGCAGGGACACAGCTGCACCACGCAGGGGCACGGCTGCACCTTGCACAGGGACAGAGCTGCACCTTCTGCAGGACCAGAGCTGCACCTTGCAGGGAAATGTGCAGGAAACCTTGCAGGGGCACAGCTGCGCCTTGCAGGGACAGAGCTTCCAGGGACAGAGCTGCTCTGTGCAGAGCTGCACCTTGCACAGGGCCAGAGCTGCACCTTGCAGGGCCAGCAGGCAGTGCCTGCAGGGCCAGCTCCTGCCCTGTGTCCTCTGCTGGAATCAGAGCAAACAAAGTTTTCCTGCCTGAACCCGGGGTATAAAATCTGGGGCTGCTTTTGTGCATTCAGGGCTGCCTGCCTGCCCTTACATGGGTTTCTTTACCGTTTCTGGTCACGCAAGGAGCTGCATCATTTCCAGGCAGGATTGGCAGGGATGAGGCTCTTCCGCCGGCCG
>NW_005054308.1:11894237-11903481 GCF_000277835.1 Geospiza fortis | reverse complement strand
TCCAACAGGATCCTCCCCACGAGCTGCTTCTTGTTCTCTTGAGGGCTGGGAGACAGAGAGAAATCCTTTCTGACCTCTGTGACCCTGCTGGCAAGCAGTGACAGGGCCCTGCTGGGCCTGGACCAGGTTCTTTCGATGTCTCTGGACCTTGGGGAGCATCCCTCCCTCCCTCCCTCCCTCCTGTGCACATGGCTGAGTACAAAGGGAATTCACTCCCTCTCACAGCTCCATCTCCAGGCTCTGACTTTCCTCTCTTCACAGGCTGCTCCTGTAAGAGGCAGAGAGCTCTGCACCCCCAGAGTCCCCCCAGAGCCACCCCCCAGCCCTGCCCGAGGCTGGCCAAGCCTGGCACAGTGGGGCACACGGTGGGGTTTTACCTGGGAGGGCTGTGGGGGCTGAGCAGCTGATTCTGTGCTGCCACCTCCCAACTCTCAGGTGTTCTCAGCCAGGAAAGGGCATTTTCCATGGCTCGGGGCAGTGCCCTGCACGAGCCCTGTGCCAGGCCTGCTCTTGGGCACCTCTGGGCTGCTGTGAGCCCAAGAACCCCCTCACCTGGGGTTCCCTCAGCCCCAGCTGTGCAGACCAGGGGCAGATGATGGGGTACACTGAGAACAACTCTGGGGCGGTCTGGTTGCTCCAGCCCCGATGTGTCCTCCTGGCTCCTCGGTGTTGGCTTTAGTGCTGCTCTTGTAGGGAACAGAGGGATTTCCTCTGCAGCCCGGGCAGCACACAGAGCACAGTTCCTGGGATGTCTTCATTTGCTCAGAGCTGCCTTAAGGTGGTTTGTTAGAGGTAGTTTTGGGATTTTATTTCCCTTTTCAGGGCCCCCAAACTGGATGTGTCTAACCTCATGTTCCCGTTATTGAACATTTAAAGGGTGCACAAAGACATTTTACAGGGGCAGAATGAGAGGAGACGCTAACAAATCTATCACCCAGTGTTCTCCAAAGTGTGTCAAACTGTGGAAGCAGCTCTGCACGGGTTCAGCTCTCAGCTCTGCTACTGACAGGAGATAATGAAGAAATCACTGAGCTCCAGGTGGAGATTGAGGAAGGGGAATATTCTGCTGTAAGAGCTGGAAGTTAAAGATAAGCAAAACAAACTTTGAAATGAAGGTGTCCAGGCAGAATTAAGGCAAAAGCAGAGTGAAAAAAGGCTCCCACTCCAGCAGCATGTGCAGCTTTGGGGCTGGTTTGACTAAATTGAGTTGAACAGGCTCTTCCAGACTCGGTAATTCAACACAGGCTGCTGCTGGTGCTTGGTAAAAATCCTGCCCAGAGCTGAGGAGGATGGGGACGCAGGGAAGGTGTGGAATGAATCTCTCTGTATGCTGCACGTGGATAAGCAAAGAGAAGCAGGGCTGGGAGGGCCGGGGTGAGGCAGACCTGCTCATCCCCTGCTCCTCCCGTGGCACAGCCAGCCCCTGGCTGGGAGCAGGGGCAGCAGCAGGGCTGGCTGGGGGCACAGGCAGCTCCTGCTGCCTCCTTCCTAAAACACTTCTGCTCCCAGAGCAGCCAGGGACTTTCCTCACGCCTCATCTTTACCAAATTCAGGCAAGGATGGACAGCAAGTGTTCTGCTGCTTGCAAACCCTTTCACACACCTCTCCTTTTAGCTCTGCAGGGCTCTTAATGAAGTGCAATAACAGAGTTCAAGCTTTTTGGAGAAGGTTTTGAGGTGCTGCTGCCAGCACGGAGCGCTCGCAGTGTGTGAGCTCAGCGGTGCTGGGATCACATCTCTGGGAATTGCCCCAACAGCTGGGGCACAGGGAGCTCTGCTCCCCCCAGCACAGCTGCTGGGGGGCTGGGATCAGGAAAGGTCCTGCCCCAGAGGGCACTGGGCACTGCCCAGGCTCCCCAGGGATGGGCACAGCCCGAGGCTGCCAGAGCTCCAGGAGGGCTCGGACAGCACTCCAGGGATGTCCAGGATGGGATCTGGGGGTCTGGGCAGGGCAGGGCTGGGACTGGGTGATCCTGGGGCTCCCTTGCAGCCCCTGTGCTCCCCAGGGCTGAGCAGGGCAGAGCCCAGGAGGGCTGGGACAGCCCCGCGGCTGCCACGGCCCCGCTGTGGTTTGGCTGCTGCTGGGCTGTCTAGACAAGCCTTGGAGAGAGCCCTGCTCTGGTTCCTATTTGATTGAGACAGGCTTTTCATCTCTAATGTAAACATGCCCCAATAACAGAACTCTGCCGTGGCATTTCTTGTACAAAAGCCCCTTTTTTGGAAGGAGCCATTGGATTAATGCAGTTCCATTCCCCACTCCGGATATAATTTCATCTTTCCCATTTAGGCATTAGGTTTCCTGAAAAAAAAAAAAAGGGTGAGGTGGAAATGCTGAGCCCCTCAGAAAGTGCTCGTGTTTAGCAGAGAGCCACAGCTGTGCAAACACAGGGCTGTGCCTGGAGCAAGGGAACTGAGATCCACCTGGTGCCATGCACAGAGCAAGCCCTGGGTCTGCCCTCTGGGGCACCAGAGAACCCTGCAGGAGGGAGGGATGGATGGACAGACGGATGGATGGACGGATGGATGGATGGATGGAGGAAGGAAGGATGGATGGATGGAGGAAGGAAGGATGGATGGATGGAGGAAGGAAGGATGGATGGATGGAGGAAGGAAGGATGGATGGATGGAGGAAGGAAGGATGGATGGATGGAGGAAGGAAGGATGGATGGATGGAGGAAGGAAGGATGGATGGATGGAGGAAGGAAGGATGGATGGATGGAGGAAGGAAGGATGGATGGATGGAGGAAGGAAGGATGGATGGATGGAGGAAGGAAGGATGGATGGATGGAGGAAGGAAGGATGGATGGATGGAGGAAGGAAGGATGGATGGATGGAGGAAGGAAGGATGGATGGATGGAGGAAGGAAGGATGGATGGATGGAGGAAGGAAGGATGGATGGATGGAGGAAGGAAGGATGGATGGATGGAGGAAGGAAGGATGGATGGATGGAGGAAGGAAGGATGGATGGATGGAGGAAGGAAGGATGGATGGATGGAGGAAGGAAGGATGGATGGATGGAGGAAGGAAGGATGGATGGATGGAGGGTGGATGGATGGATGGACGGATGGACGGATGGATGGATGGATGATGGATGGACACCCCCAGGCCTGCGGGGAGCACGGCTGTGGGCAGCTCCTCTGGGCAGTGCTGTTTGTGGGAGACAGGGACATCTCCAGCCTCTCCCAGCCCTGTCCAGCCCCTGGATGGGATCAGCTGTGCAGGACATCACACACTTCACTGAGCTTCCCTTCCTTTAGCCAACCTAGAATACAGAAAGAATTCTGTGAGATAGCTATAAATCCAAACAGAAAGACTTCTGTTGAGCAAGAAAGAGGAATTAAGTTTATAAAAGATCAGAATGAAAATTTTAAAAAATCTGTGGCATCACTGCAGGACAAGGAGCTGTTTCCTCACTCACAACTCAGAAATTGGTCTGAGGATTGAAATGCAGCACAACAGCAAATCTGCTGCAGGTGCTGTTCATAAAAGCAACATTTAGTTACAGAATTATTGGATCTTACCTGAAAGAGCTTTTACCGTATTTGTTACCCAGTTCTACCTGTAACAGTGTTATCAATGTGCTTAAATATATTTTTCCATTAGATTTGCCATGTTCATGTCAATAAACCCCAGAAATTAAAATTATTCATTGCACAGAATCCCAGAATGATTTGGGTGGGGAGGGAGCTCAAAGCCCACCCAGTGCCACCCCTGCCATGGCAGGGACACCTCCCACTGTCCCAGGGGCTCCAACCTGGCCTTGGGCACTGCCAGGGGTCCAGGGCCAGCCACAGCTGGACACCGTACAGGTTCAGTTTATTTTTTTCTGGCCACTCACAAGAAAGGATGTCAAGTAATAATAATAATAATAATAATAATAATAATAATAATAATAATAATAATAATAATAGCAATAATAATAACGATGCTGTAAAGCATTTCTCATCAGCAGGGCAGGAAATGGAGCCGTGTTCCGTCAACAGCAGCGATGCTCCGAGTGAGGAAATAACTCCCCAAGTGCCCCTGGGCTCTGAGCTTAATCCCTGTATTTGTATCAGGTTTAATAAGGAGATTTATATTGGACACCAAATGTTAAAATTACCTAAACTTGAAAGGCCTGCCTATGAAATGAGTCGGAACAGATTCTCCATGGAAGTTACTGCAGTGCCAATAAGGATTAATTAAAACTCAAATGTTCTTCATTGTGTGTTAATTGAGGAATTGTTATTCAGTCAACCTTCTTGATTTTTCTCTGTGTTAAATAATCATGGCAGTATTTCACCTAGTCTCACTGTTTATTTAACCAATTAATTATGGGAGGGGATATTCTGCATTTATTAGTATTTTAATTGGAGAATTTTATTCCCGGTGGCCTAAACATCTGCATATGCTCAGGTTTGGTGTTTAGCTTTTTTATCTTTTAAATGACCAGTGTTCCTGGTTGTACACACTGCAGACTGGAGGAAAAAAGCTTTCAAGTGCTCTGCACAATTGAACTTCATTAGAGCAGGCAAACCAGGGGCCAGGTTTCCATCTCAGCTGTGCTCATGTCAGACAGAGTAATTCCCCACTAAATAATGGATTTGCTTTGAGCTGGTGCTGGTATGGAGAGGAGAGTTTGGCCTCTGTCACTTAAGTAATTAGAGTGCATGCTGTGTAATGCTGTTTAGCAGTTCAAAGCATTTTATTTAATGATTATTAATTTATACAAGGTCACTTCATAATGCATTCACAGTTTAGTTGGGGCCACAAAATCCAAAGCTCCACAGAGAGCTCTCTTGTAGGCAAAAGTGAGAGAATCCTCACCTCAGAGGGACAAAATTCCCAGGTTTGTGGGGTTTTTCCTGTGTGACCCCACTCTAGGTGGCATCACCACCTGCCCCTGCATCCCTGGCAGTGCCCAGGGCAGGTTGGACACTGGGGCTGGGAGCACCTGGGACAGTGGGAGGTGTCCCTGCCATGGCAGGGGGGGCACTGGGTGGGATTTGGGGTCCTTCCAACCCAAACCAGTCTGCGATTCTGTGATGTTATTAAAAAACAAAAAATCCCAACCTGTGGGGTCCTGCAAAATCACAGGTATTTGCAAACCTGAAAGGAATCCAAGTCCTTCAACATTCCTGCCTCCTTCCCTGCCTGCTTCTGCTGGGAGCCAGAAGGCAGCAGAGCCCAGCCCAGCTCCTGCTGACACTCCTTATCCTTTGTGCTCTTCTTTCAATTTCCAGCTGCACTCACCCTACAAACACATTTTTCCTCCTGACTTCACCAAACCTCTTTATTTCATTGGGGAGATCAAGGCAGAGATATTCCAAATAGAGTAAGACCTTATCTTGCACAGAATAATATGAAAAACATAAAAGCATGTCCAGTATCTCTTTGTTTCTCCACACCAATGCTGGGTGATTTATAGCCACAATTCTTATTTCCCTGACGTGTAAAGTGGCTTTAGATTAAAAATTTGGCAAAACAAATGTATTTTTTTCTGTAAAGTTAAAGATTGATGTAGATTTTTTGAAGCCCATGTTCCACTCGTAGTGCCTGATTTAACAATTGGGATTAACAATGCAGTTCCACTAGAAAATCTGAGCCAGCCCCTCAGTGAGGGAACCCTGAGGAGAGTGCTCAGCTCCCACTGGATTTACTGGCTTGGGAGTGTTTGGTAGAAGCCAGGTCAGTGTGATAAATACAAAAATTCAGAGCAGAGGCACTGCCCTGATGGCATCCCAGGGCAGAGGAGGGCACCAGAGGTGCTGTCCAGGGCAGAGGATGGCACTGACTCTGGGATTCTCCTCCCCTCAGCAGAGGGGTCAGGGCAGCCTTTCCCAGCCCGTCCCACTGGATCTCTGTGGGCAGCTTGTCCTTCTCCCCCCTGGCTGACGATTGCCCACCCAGCAGCTCTGCAGGGTGATAAAAGTTCTGCAATAACACCAAGGGGGTGCACTGAGCACCCAGAGATGGAGGAGGGCTCGTGCCAGGCAGGGGAAGCCAAGGGGCCAGAACAGACCTGGTGACAGATCAGGCAAAGGAGCAGAGAACAATTCCTGACAAAATCTGGGAGGACTTGGCTCTGCTCTGCTGCTCATGGCACCGTGGGGAGTAAAGAGCTGACACTGAGCCCTGGCAAAGAACCAGAACTGAACATCAGGGTGGGTCAGAACTGGAGGTTTTAAAAGGAAAGGAAAAAATAAATCCTGTTCTATCCATCTCCCAGTGCCCATCCATCCAGATCTGCTCCTTGGAGACCACTCTCACTGCCTGGGTAATGGCTTTCCCTAAAAAACCCTCTTCCATGGAAACACTGCCAAAACAAGGACAACTTTTGGGTCCATCAACCTTGACAATGTCCTCTGACATTATTAGCTGGATTCATCAGCTATTAATGACAACAAGATATAGAGAATATACTCTGGTAGCACTGGGGAAGACTTTCAATTCACTCCCAGCTCTATTTATTCATTTAGGCTAAATGGAGTTATTAAAGATCACGACTTCATTTCCAAAGTATCAGGTGAAAATACTTCCCAGTGTGACAAATAGAGGACGCCACTTGCAATAAAATTAACTACTATCTATCAGCTGCTTTGATTTTAAAATATACTTCCTCAAAGTTTTACTTTTATGAACTCAGTGCAGGTGGGGCCTGGAGAAGTGAATTATGGTGCTTAGTGCCCAGAGGAGAGGAGTGGATGGCAGTAATGAATTCGGGGACTTTGGGTTTTCAGCAAAGGGCAACGAGATTTCCTCAGCCCTGAGTGACAGGGAAAGTCTGGAGCACAAAACCCCTGTGCAGAGGCTTTCACAGGAGGCTGTGATGTCATTCTGCTCTGAGACTGACCTGTGAGACCTCACTGGAGAGACCCCCTGTGCCCTTCATCTCCCTCGGGAGGGTGTGCCCTGGCTGCCTCTCCCTGCGGTGTCCCGCCAGGGCTGGGGATGGGGCACTGCAGGGCAGGGCACACACAGGGTGATGTTAGAGTTGATCCAAGCTGTTCAGGGCACACACACAGGGTGATGTTAAAGTCTGATCCAAGCTGTTTTCCCCCGGCAGGAGCCTGGAATGCCATCTGCAGCCCTGACTGCTGCCAGAGCAGGGGTCACCTCTGCTGGCCTCAACGGAGCTCCCAGCACCTGAATGCAGCCCTAAATCCAGCCAGAGTGCTGCTGCTGCCCTGGTGAAGATCCCAGCCTCCGTTCCATGGCACAGGAGTGTCCTGGCTGGATTTGTCTGCCAGCCTTCTCCAGGACTCCCAAAAAAGGAGCAAGAACAGAGGAGTTTGTGTGCTGACCTTGCCAGCAGAGACCTGGCCCAGGTGAGGACGGTCCCCAGGTGGAAATAAAGCCCTGTGCCCAGGAGGAGATGGAACAGCTGCAGAAGGATCCTGGCAGGACTGAGCTCATGGATTTCACAGGATCCCTGAGGGATGACAGGCGATGTGCCTCCAGGCGTGATCAGACATTCAGGTAGGATTGATCTTAGCCCTGTGTTTTGTGCTGACAAGTGGACGATAAGAACAGAAAATGCTCCTGGGTCGCAGCTGGGTGAGGGTCACTCCTCACAGGCACCTTGGAGGGCTGGGTGAGCAGCCCTGACTGGCAGGAGCAGCATTCCAAGGTGGCCACGTGCTGCACTGCCCACGGCTCCCAAGGGCATCCCTGGGATAAATCCCTGCCAGCCTGACCCAGCATAGCCCCAGGATCCCCCTTTGCTGCTGTGAAAGTCCCAAATGTTCGCTGAAGAGTTTTGCTTAGGTTGTGTGAGAGAACTTTGGGTTCCCCAAAGGGAATGTGGAAGAATTGTGGTTTAACTCCAGTGCCTGCCCTGCTCAGGCAGGGTGCAGGTTGGACTGCAGGGTCCCCATCCCCAGGCAGGCTCCTCCTGGGAGCACGGGGCTCACCCACTGCTCTCAGAGCTGCACAGCAAAAGTTTCTGTGGAAAACTGCTCTGAGAACATCCAGGCATGTGGGCAAGGCCAGATGTGTGTGCTGCATCAGATTGGGATAAAAGGTGCTTGAGACAGAAAACAGGTCTGAGATGAGCAGAATGCCAGAATAATACAAAGGGCCCTTTGTGAGCCTTTACCCAGCAGTCTGGGGCTCTGTGCACCTCATTCTGTTGGAGCTGTGTGTTTAGTTCTCCAAACACTGCAGTACAGAAATCAAGCTGTAATCAACCAGCTCATCCTCCTGTAGCTGCTGTTCCCCATGGGGCATCCTCAGTTATTGAGGCAAGGAATTAATGTGGGGAGGAGGCTGAGATCATGGACCATGCCTGGGCACCACGGGCACCTCACTGGGCAAAGCTGCTGAAAACCAAAAGCCTTGCAAGGGTGTCCTGCTAACAATGTCCTGCCCACTGCTGGCAAAACCAGGCTCCCTCTGTTAGGAATGATGAGTTTAAACCCAGTAATATCCAGATGTTTACCCGGAAATAAGGATGAAAGTGAAAAGGGAGGAGTAATAAATATGTGGGGGGTTTAATAATTTCTCTGGTACAATAGGCAGTAACATGTAAGGAAAAATGAGCTGAAAAGAAAATTGGTAATTGGGTAGAAAGAAAAAGGTAAATTGGGTAAAAAGAAAAGGGTAATTGATTTTTACCCCAGAAAAAGTAGGAGCTGCTATTTCTAGAGAAAACCCCAAAAGTTCAGGCTGAACTTGGCACTTTGAGATTTTTTTGTTGTGTGCGAGACTTTGAGGAGTAATTATTGCAAAGGCAGTGGTGGCATTACTGCACCCACTGCTCCGAGGTCAGAATGCTTCATCAGATTATGGGATTACAGGACTCCCAGAAGATTGGTTAGGGTCGTGTCAAAGGTTTAATGATTGGATTTTATTTCAGGGATTGCTAAAAGGAACCAAGAGCTGCTGGTGCTCCTGCACGGGGCAGCGCTGGGCCAGGGGCTGTGGGGTGGCACAGATGCCACCTTGGGGTGTCCCACAGAGCCCTGGGGCCAGGGGGCACAGCCAGGGGTGATGGGGGCTGGCAGGGAGGGGGCACAGCTGGGACCCCTCTGGGTCCTGCTCCATCCAAGGGCAATGGAGGCGGCACAAACCCCAGTGGGTGAGAGGGGACAGCCCCGGGGGGAACTGACTTCTCCTCGTTCGGGGATTACACTCCAGTTCCTGCTTTCACATTGGGCCACGTAGGCCCTAATTAAAGTCAATAAGCGCATGAAAGACGTGTTGAAAGGTGTCGGAGCGGCTGCCAAGGGGATGTGTGAGATCGCGGGCAGCAACGGGAGTGCGCC
>NW_005054308.1:11886298-11893568 GCF_000277835.1 Geospiza fortis | reverse complement strand
GTGCCGGGCTGGGCCGGGCTGGGCCGTGCTGGGCTGGGCTGGGCTGGGCTGCCGTGCCCCTGGCAGAGCCCAGACTGCGGGCAGGGAGCTGCAGGGCAGTGCAGGGAGAGCAGTGCAGGCAGAGGTGCAGTGAGGTGCAGAACAGTGCAGATAGAGGTGCAGTGAGGTGCAGTGCAGTGCCAGCATGGGCGCTGGCTGTGCCCAGTTGTGCCCAGCTGTGCAGGGACAGGTCTGCACTGCTGGGGCTGCAGCACTGTGCCACACGGTAATTTACCTGTAATTTACGGGTTTTGGACAAAACTCAGAGAGGAATAAAAGGTCCCTTGGGACTGAGCGGATGTCTGGGGCTGAAAGCTCCGTGACCGATCTGCAGAGAAACGAGCACCGACCCGTGTCAGTAAAGCACTGTCAGCCGAAGGGAGCTGAGCCCAGCCCAGCCCGGCAGGAGGGACTCTGAGCCGAGCCCAGTCCCAGCTCTGTAAGTAGAACTCTGAGCCGAGCCCATCTCTCTAAGGAGAGCTCTGAGCCCAGCTCAGTCCCAGCTCTGTAAGGAGGGACTCTGAGCCGAGCTCAGCCCCAGTCCTGCAGGAGGCAGAGAGGGGCCGTGACACCGAGACAGGACCGGGATCTGTGTCTGCAGAATTCCCAGAACTTTCTCCCCAGTGGTTTCTGTGCTCCGTGGTTGCTGGGCTGGGGAGCAGCTCAGGCTTGGCAGATCACAAGAGCTGTCATCTCACTTTCAAGTGCTTCAGTGCTTTGTAATCTTGGCAGAAGGAAGGTGCTGAAGGGGGTCTGTTCTTAAGTTTCCAATTCCTGCCTTTCCAGTGTCAATTAAACAATAAAATCTCCTGCAAGCCTCTTCTTGTTGGATTCTTCAGTCCTATTTCGAGATCAAATAGGCTTTAAAACAGGTCTGGATAAGCTCACAGACTTAATCTGCTCGGGAGGAACAGATTGGGCAAGAGCCCGATGTGATGGTGGCTCCTGCAGATCACAGGTGCCTCTGCCTGCGAGGGCCTCCTGCTCCTCCTGTTCCTCCTGGACATCCTGGGCTTTCTGGGCATTCTGGACATCCTGGGCATTCTGGGGTTGACCTGGGACAGCCCTGCTTCTCCTTCTCCTCCTTCTCCTCCTTCTCCTGCTCCTCCTGCTCCTCCTGGACATCCTGGGCTGGCCTGGGACCCCCTGCTCTGGCTGGAGCCCTGCTCAGCTCCTGCCCCCTGAAGGCAGTGCTTTAATGAAACACTTTGTTCATTAACTTTGGTTTTCTCTAATAATACTTGAGAGGGATCGACATTATTGAGGCTAATTAGAATTCAGAGGGAACTGATTGTTCACCAGAGAGGGGGGAAAATGTTCCGTGGAGCCCTGGGTTTGGTGGAACTATTGCACATAATTAAGCAATTCCACATCTTGGCATTTTATTGCTCTTGTTATCGTTGCACTTCGTTAATAAGTTTTTAATTGCAAATCATCTCTGTGACACGAATGACACTGTGTTTACTGATCAGCAAAAACGCCATGAAAACCATCCTGGGGCCAAGCCTTGCAGGGGATTGCTGCCAGGCCTCCCTCTGACACGCTTTGGCACCAAAGTCTCTGCAGGTCACCCCAAAGAAATCGATTTGCAGCTCCAGGTGCTGTGAGCAGCTCAGAGCCTCGGCTGAGGCCCTGGGAGCAGGGAAGGAAACGCTTCCAAGGGCAGGAGTTTGTTTGTGTGCTCTAGAGCTGGGTTTATCTGTGTCCTCCAGATGTTCTGTTCGTATCCTGCCCTGCTGTGTGTGCCTCAGACTGGGGAAAGGTGGCTCTCCATGCCATTATTTAGGAGTTAAATTCACAACTGCCTGTGCAGAATTCATGTCAGCCTGAGCAACTGCCGTATATCCTGAAATTGATGTTATTTGTTTGTCTGCAATGGAGTGTCCAGGCTGAACTGCTGAAAAACATCTGCTTTGTGCTGACAAGGAAAAGGCTCAAAAACCTGAATTGGAAAAGATCCTTCCTTGCTCTTAAAATCCCCAACTATTCCCCTCCAGGACAAATGGACAAGCCTGGATTCATCTTTAACTGAGTTCTTCTATAATATGTGAAGGAAATATGTGAAAACCTATTCAGTCTCAGGTGGGAAGTTTCTATTCAAAAGAAAAAGCGTGTTTGGGACTTAAGCTAGCAATTCTTTTTCATTTTTAAGAAAGGGGGATAAAACTTTCAGAAAACCACAGTGAGGCTTGTATTTGTTTTAGAGAGGGATTTAGCTTTTGAGATTTAAGAAAAAGAAAAAGCAGAAATCTATTTGGAAGTGGTTTACTTCCAGAGTTTACATGGATTTAGCCTATCAATCAGCACCTGAAATGAAAGAGAATTCCAACGTTTGATGTCAAATGAAGTATTTAATTCAAATTAAAGTAAATCCATTGCCCAGCAGTGGTGAGAATTCCACTGCAGAGGAAAGCAGAGGAGCCCAGGCTGGGGGGTCCTGGGGGGTCCCAGTGTGTGACTGCCCAGGTTTGGGGGGTCCCTGTGTGTGTGACTGCCCCATGGGGGTCCCTGGGGTGTCCCTGTGTGTGTGACTGCCCAGGTTTGGGGGGTCCCTGTGTGTGTGACTGCCCCATGGGGGTCCCTGGGGTGTCCGTGCCCCTCTGCAGTCGGTGCAGCCCAGCCCCAGGTGCCCGGGTTAATTGGCAGCCCTCGTTAGCTGGGAGCAGCAGCCTGGCCCCTGATCCCAGAGCTGACAGCGCAGTCAGGGAGACCTGGATCTCTGTCCTGAGCTGTTGATTTTTTCGTGAGATCTGGAGCAAACATTTATCCCTCCTGGTTAAGTGACTGCAGCTGTAAAATGTTAAACATCACTCCAGGAGCCATGGACAGGAGTCTGGTGGCTCTTCTCCAGGTTCATCTTCCTCTCCTGCCGGTGCCTTGGTTAATGGGGCACCCTCTGACACCTGGGGCTCCCCTTTAACTTGTACCTCACCTTTAAAGCCTTTGGAACAAATGAAATCACTCCAGTTTAGGTGACCTACACGTGCCTGTTTCTGTCAGGTTTGGAAACGCCCTTTGTGCTTCTTTTTACTGTGGCAAGCGTGCTCCAAGTGCCCCTCAGCCCCTGGGGGTGCCCTCCAGCCCCTGAAGTCATTTCCAGCCATGCTGAGCTTCCCAAGGCCCCCCTGGCTGCACAGCTCCTCTCTCTGAAGCTGCTTATCAGCAATCCCCTGGCTGCAACAGAGAGCAGGTACACAGAACTCTGCTGGGCTTGACTTGTGCACCGCTTCTTGTCCATCCTGCACCTCCTCCCCGGCCTCTGGGGCTGGGTGCTCACCTGGGTGCTCCCAGGGGACGTGGCTGTCCCCTCCTGGCCCAAGGACACACTGCCCCAGAGCCTCCCTCAGCCCTTTGATGGGAGTGGAGGCTGAGCCAAGCCCTGAGCACCCCGGGCTGGCTCCAGCTGGGGCTCAGCTTGGCTGGGAGCTTGTTCCAAACACTCATCCCTGCTGGACCTGCCCCAGATCCTCCTTTTGGGGCAGCTCCTCTGGAACACCCAGGTCACTGAGCCCCCAGACCCCCCTTTGGGGTGGTCACTGAGCCCCCAGACCCTCCTCTTAGGGCAGTCACTGACCCCCAGATCCCCCTTTTGTTCCCCTGGAGAGCACCCAGGTCCCTGAGCTCGGGTCCCCCACTCCATTTCACTCCTCCTCACCCTTCATTCAGCAGCTTTTCTGTTCCCTGATTTGATTCAGAGGAAGTTCCTCTTTCCATTTGTGCTTTGCTGCATTTCCCCTTTCCAGACCCTGTAAAAATGAGCTTTGGAGTTACCTGAGCCCTGCAGAGGCTGAGGGTGCTCTGGCCTTGCTCCCCAGGCACCAGGGAGAGCTCCTCAAGGCACCTCTGCCTTTGTGTCACCCCGAATTTCCTCGGGTCACTGCACCAAGGGGTTTCCCTGGTCAGGGCTGAAAACATCCCCTTGGGCAATGTCATTTCCCAAAGCTGTGTGCTTGAAAACTGAGCACAGATTGTTCCAAAATCTGATTGCAATCTATTGAACAGCAAGGGCAACAACATGAGCACAGATACAGTCTCACCTCACTTAAGAATAAATAATGTCTCTGAGTCCTCAGGCTGGAATTATTCCCCATGGGTAATTCCTTTGAAATCCAGGCTTTGAAATCCCAACCACAGCCTGGGAGAGGAGCTCATGGCAGGTACAGACAGCCAGCTTAGCATTCCTAGAAGGCAAAATAACTGAAAAGTACAGCTGCAGGGTTTGGGTCCATTTCACTGGGTGTGTTAATTGCAGCAGCAGTGAGAGCAGTGGCTGAACTCTGGGGGGTTGGAGGAGGGAGAGCCCCCCAAACCATCACCACGTGCCCATGGGGGACCCCTGAGCAGTGGCACTGCAGGAGCTGCCAGCACTGTCAGTGACACATCAGAAACTGTGTTTGAACAGGAGAGGCAGCTGCCCACAGCTCGCCTGAGAGGACAGCCCTGGGCTGTGCTGTGGGGAGAGCAGGAGCAAAGCAAAGGGAATGAAACACTGAAAACCTTGAGAGACAACGCTGGGGAACGGGGCTGCTCACAGAAATCCTGTATTGAGGCAGAATTCAGGAATATATAGGAGAGGAGAGGAGAGGAGAGGAGAGGAGAGGAGAGGAGAGGATCAGTGCCTTTC
This sequence comes from Geospiza fortis, assembly GCF_000277835.1. Lineage (NCBI taxonomy): Eukaryota > Metazoa > Chordata > Aves > Passeriformes > Thraupidae > Geospiza > Geospiza fortis. The sequence goes on along the minus strand of NW_005054308.1, from coordinate 11,888,905 downwards.
CTTGGGGCTGTGCTGTACCCCTGGAGTACAAACAACGTGACTCCTGCAAACATCTCTCCTTGCACTGGTAGCTCAGCTGAAAGGCAGAGTAGCAGAAAAAGCTCCTGCAAGGCACCTCTCCTAGGGGAAGGCCACAGTCTGCATTTCCCAGCATGAATGGCAGCGTTATTTGCCTGTGTTAACAGAGACTGCAGTTATTGTTGGCACGGGGCTTGTTGTAGTTCCTGCAGGATTTTCCTCGCTGCCCTTGATGGATTGTCAGCTGCGAGCAGTGAACAGAACAGACCCTTGAGCATAAAGCTTGGCAGCAGAGGTGCTAAGAACGGAGCTCCTGAGCAGATTTTGGGGCTGCTCAGGGCTCAGAGGGGTTTCTGTCAGTGATTCAGGGCTGGGGGAGCCCCCGAGGGCTGGAGGGGTCCCAGCTCCCCACAGGGAGTGGGTTTCTCCTGGAGCCAGGGGAAAGTTCCCACTCTGGCTGCTCTATTTGGATGCTGTATTTTCTCTGGATCGATTGGCTTGCCAAAGCATGGAAATTTCAGAATGTTTCACCACGATGCAGTTGAAAGGAAAACGTTTTCTGCCTGCTCAGGCACAAGGATACAGGTACAGGGTGTTTCTTCAAGGAATGTTCTGGACTGAAATATTGAGTGAGTTCAGGCTCCCAGAGCCTTCCAGTGCTCAGGCTCTTGATTTTTTTGAATCTGCAGAATTTCTCTGCCCAGTCCAACTGCGAATGGAGCAGCACAAACAGATGGGTCTGTGTGTGAATCAGGGCTGTTGCAATGCAGAATCTTGCTCCGTGCAGAGAGGAGAAGAGCTAACTTCAAATGGAAGTTAATAGCAACAATACGTGGAAAGAATTCATTAATTGGTATTTAATGATGCATTAGTATTTATTTAAATTCTTGCATAGGGATTGTAGCCATAAACTGGAGCTTTAAATAACTGTGCTGTAACGAGAAGTGGAAGAAAAGCAGCAGCAGAGAGATTAAAAAATTAATGCCATGCAAAAGGAAATGAGTTCACCTGAGCAAGTCTCTTAAATAAAATATTTTCTGTTATTTTTCATGCGCTAGCACCTTATCTCCATCCAAGGCATGTAGTCATCCTGATAATGAAGGCTGCTGCCATTTATCCCTGAGAACCACGGGGAGCTGCACTTCTGTTCCTCCTGAGAGAGCAGAGTGGGGAGAAAGCCCAGTCCTGTTTCATTTCGTGCACACTCAGCTTGGTCTCCTCCCTGATTTCCCAGCTCATTTCACTCAGCTTGTTTAAGCATTAAACAATTATGAAGGTCTTGGAATGCCCTCAAGTTCTTTCCCCCCGGTCCCTTGTGTCCCTGTGGCTGAGAGGACGCCCCTGCAGGGCCACCCACTCTGGGGCAGCTCTGAAATGTCCCTGGTTTGTGAATGGACACCAGGAGCTTCATCCGAGGTGGGAACACTCTGATCAAACCCAGCGTGAGCATGAAATGCAAAATCTTGGTTAATTTTGAAAGGAGTGAAACAATTTTTTCCAACTTCTCTCATGAAATGATGAGGCTCCAGCTTCAAAGGCAGTTCCTGGAGCTGGATGGTGCCCATGCAGGATTCAGTGAGAATGAGATGCAGATGTACCTCGTGTTCACCACAGGCTGCAGCTCTCAGAGCTGGGCAGGGGAGGTGACAAACCCGGGCCAGAGCTGCTGGTGCCACTGTCCCTTCTCCCCCAGCACTGTGCCCATCCCACGGGGTGGGGATGCCCCTCTGCACCCCCTGCACCCAAGGCAGGGGCGAGGGGCCCTGCAGGGCATGGAGGGAGGGCTTTGGGTGCTTTAGATGAGGCTGCACCACGTGGGGCTGCACAGAGCAGCGCATGAGATCATCCCTGCTTCTGCAAAATTGATGCTGTGCCCATTTATCACCTCCTACATTCACACTCAGCTCATCCCATTTGCCTTTTCTTATTCTTCAGATGTGCATTTTGCACCATTCAAGAGATGCAGCGCTGGGGAAATGAATAAACATTTCAGTAAATCCCGAGGGTTTAACTGCCAGCCCTGAGCCCAGGGCATGGAAGGGGAGCAGGAGAAGGGGGCTCAAACCCTCTGGCTGTGTGAATGGACATCTCTGGAGCTGGACACGCTCCGTTCTCCTCCTGCCTGAGAATGCAGGGATTTCTCTGCAGAAACCAATGGAGCTTGGTCAAAGTAAAAATGGAAACAGCCTGTCTGAGTTATAAATGGCACTTGCTGCCAGGAGGATGGAAACCATGAGGAATGAAGCTCCTGCCATGGGGAGCCAGGAGAGAGGAGTCTGTGAAGTGAGAATGGGGAGCAGCCACAGCTCTGCCATGGCCCAGATTCGACCTCTGGGATGTTTATTGAATAACAATCCATTTCTGATCGTTTCCCAGATCCCAGCAGGGCTTTATGGAGAATTCCCTTTCCAGCCCTGCACACCTGGGTGCAGCTGGCACTGCTCTTCCAAGGGCCCTGGTGCCAGCCCTGGTGCCAGCCCTGGCAGTGGCTGTGCCCCAGCAGGACACAGGGGAACTGAGCCCTGAAATCCACGGGGGCAGGGGCTGGAGGGGCACTCAGGGGCTGGGGGGTCACTCAGGGGCTGGGGG
>NW_005054308.1:11870294-11885664 GCF_000277835.1 Geospiza fortis | reverse complement strand
CTGGGGGGCACTCAGGGGCTGGGCGGGGGTCACTCAGACCTGCAGGGCAGCTGAGGAAGCTCTACAGCTTGGTGTGGAGCTGGGATGGAAGGACTTCACTGAGCTGAGCAGGGTGTGCCCTGGGGCAGGCTGCAAACCCCAGAGAGGGGACAATGAGCACAGGGCAGGGCAGGGGACACTCGCTGGGGTGCCCTGAGCAGCTGAGCTGGCCTGGGCGTTATCCTGGGGGCCCTCTCCTGAGGAATGGCACCGTGGTGTGCAGGGATGGAGGACACGCCCCAGGGCAGCAGGGCCAAGCTGCTCCTTCTTCCTCCTCTTCCTCCTCCTCCTGCTCTGAGGGTGAAATAACTGGGGTGGCAGCTCTGTTCGGTTTTGTTCCCCCTCCCAATGAGCTGTTATTTCTAATTTTGCCATCAGTGTCTCTCAAAGTGTGCTGAGTATCAGGAAAAGAGCGGGGTTTGTTTTGTCTGAGTAAAACGATGCAAGTCCCGCTCCTGCTCTGGCCTTGAGGCAGGTGAGGTCCTGCCCTGACAAGTCCCTGTGCCCCTCCAGGGGTTGTGGTTTTGCTGCTCTCCTGCATCATTTCCCGGGGTGCCTCCCAGCTCCCCTTCCATTCCCAGGCTGGAAACCTCTCCCTGCTGCCCTGGGACGGTGCCTGCCCTCCCAGGCAGGGAAAACCCCTGGAACCAGGGCCAGGCCACCAACAGGGACACCAGTGGGGAAACTGAGTGTGTGAGAGGCACCTCCGCTCTGCTGGAGCCACAATGCAGCGAGCAGCACCTAAAAATGTATTTCATGAAAGGATTCCCAGTCATTTTGCTGTCAGAGGTGACCGTGTTGAAGGTTTGCCCATTTTGTTGCTGGATCCTTGCGTTGGAAAGGAACTTTCTGAAGGTGTTTTTGGTCCTTTGGGAAGAGGGCAAGGGAATTTGATGTTCTGGGGAGCAGGCAGGGAGGAGGCTGGAACTCACTTCCAAAAACTCTTCAAGCTGCAAGACTTCCACTCTTCAGGCCCTTGAGCAGGTTTCTTGTCTTCATTAGCCCCAAATAAATGACAAAGTGGAGTTCCTGGGATTGTTTGAGAGCTGCAGCCTCCAGGGGTCTGAGGACTCTGGGTCCCAGGCCAGGGGCTGCAATCCTGAACCCCCGTGCCCAGCAAACAGAGCTGTAACCACTGCAGGAAAGAACATTTTGCTGTAATGTACCTAAGCACAGGTATGAGGGAGGAGAATGAGATGATCTTTAAGGTCGCCTCCAAGCCACATCCTTTGGGGTTCATTGGGAACCCTTGGGGAGCTGGGGGTGAAGGGATGCTCCTGTCCCCAGTGAGGTCCCGGCTGTGCTGGTGGAACTGCAGTGAGGGAGCTGTGGAGTCCTGCTCCCCGTGAGCTGTGAGGGAGCCTCTGCTGCAGCAGCAGCTCTTAGCAACAGCCTCTCCAGGAGGGTTTATTTGCAGTTCTAGAGGTGGTTTCGTGTGCCCACACGAGGGGCAGCGATGCTGGTATATTTGTATCCATGTGGGATGGCTCCTGTTTTTAAAAATGCTGACATTTCCATGGCTCCAGAGCACTCAGTGGAAATGGAAACTCCATTTCCAGGGCTGACTGGAATTAGTACCAGGCTATGACCAGACATTTGCCTGCTACAAAAGCACGTTTTGCCCAGCCTGCAACAAAACCCCTTCCAAATGGCCCAGATATGGTTATCAGACATGAAAACAGAGCAAGAAGTTGCTAAGATAAAATCGACCTGAGGGGGCCCACAAAGCTGTTCTGTTTGGGAATAAAACACCGTTTAATCATCCTGTGGCAGTAAAAGTGGCATTTTCAGTGCTAGCTCTGAGCTGTGTCTCCCTCCTCTGCAGGGAGGCAGAGCTGCCCAGTGTGAGCCTGCCTGCAGAGCCCAGCGCTGTTGTTGTGCAGAGCTCTGCTTAATGCAGGGCTGTTAATTGTCTGACCATTAAATTACTTGGCTTCTACTTAGTCCCCACTGGGGACTAATTTTAAATTCAATTAGCACAGAATTTAAGGGATATAGTTGAGGGATTCCAGAAAGCTGTGGAGATATGAAATCGTGTTTGATAAGATGCAGCCTGGAAAGGGAAGCTTTTAATCTCCATTTCAAGCTTTTAAACCAGGAGAAACTCCAAAAGAGAAATTAAATTCTCTTTGAATACATGTGCACAAGTGAGATTCCTTTATGTTAACGCGCTGTAATTTCTCCTTATTTTGTTCTTTCTGTCCAACTATTGATCAGTCAGAATGTGAACAACCAGGAAAGCCTTTGGGAGCTGAAGTCACAAGGGAGTATCTGTAAGCTCAGATGTTGTTCGATTCTTTAGGTACTGGCTGAGACTTCAAAGTGTCAAACACCATGCCAGGCTTTTCGCTCCATCAAAATCAAGAGGGATGAGAAATGAGAAATCCCACTTGGGGCTTGGATGTCTGTGGGGCTGTGGGATCTGTGCTCTCCATGGGGCTGTGAGTGCCCTGAGCTCTCCATGGGGCTGTGTCAAACACCATGCCAGGCTTTTCGCTCCATCAAAATCAAGAGGGATGAGAAATGAGAAATCCCACTTGGGGCTTGGATGTCTGTGGGGCTGTGTGCGCTGTGCTCTCCATGGGGCTGTGAGTGCCCTGTGCTCTCCATGGGGCTGTGAGTGCCCTGTGCTCTCCATGGGGCTGTGGGATCTGTGCTCTCCATGGGGCTGTGAGTGCCCTGTGCTCTCCATGGGGCTGTAGGATCTGTGCTCTCCATGGGGCTGTGAGTGCCCTGTGCTCTCCATGGGGCTGTAGGATCTGTGCTCTCCATGGGGCTGTGGGATCTGTGCTCTCCATGGGGCTGTGGGATCAGTGCTCTCCATGGGGCTGTGAGTGCCCTGTGCTCTCCATGGGGCTGTGAGTGCCCTGGGCTGGCCATGGGGCTGTGGGTTCTGTAGGGCAGCAGGGACCCCCCTCAGCCCATCCCATGGGACCCCAGAGCTCTCCAGCCTCTCCAGCCCTTTCTGTTCCCACTGCAGGCAGTGAGGGCAGCTCTGTGCCCCAGCCCTGGGTCCCTGCAGCGCCAGGGCTCTGAGGAGGAGGAAGGAGCCTTCATCTCCTCCTGCAGCAGCTCCCCAGCTGGGGTGGCACACCCGGGGCACTGAGCCTGGCACTGCCCACGGGTGCCCTGCACAGGGACTCAGTCCCTGCCCTGCTGCTCCTGCAGGACACAGAATATTCACACTGTGGGGTAAATGTTGACAGAGACCGAGGCACTGCTGGGAACGCTGTGGAGGGAACCCGTGGCTCTCCTGGCATGGGGCCTGTGCCCAGTGCAGCTCCCAGTGGGCAAACAGCAGGGACAGGTCCCTGCCCTGTGCCAGGGCCAGCTCCTCAGGGATGTGCCTGATTCTCATGCCTTTATTCTCCTTAACTCCTCTCCATTCCATTTTACTTGTGCTGTCCACTTTCTTTTCTATTTTGATGTCTGTGTATATTTTTGGGAATAAAGCCTTATATAAAAATAGTTTCAATTAAAAAAATAGTTTTTAATAGTACATTATAAAAAATCAAAAACCAAACCACAGAATAATTACAATTCAATTTAAAACTTTTTAAAGGATGGCAAGTTTATTTTTCTTCTCTTTTCTGGCACAAATCCATTCAGAAACAGAGCCTGACAACCCATCTTAATTTTGGATAATTACATTTTTGCGATTTCTAATTTGCTAATCTATAGTAATTCTCCTGTGATTTTTAAAAGGCAGAAGGGGGAGTATGGAAAGCTGATTTCTGATCAGAGTTCTCCCTGCTATAATTAACTCCATCTAAAAAACCATAATTGATGCCTATATAGCTCCCCAATAGCATCTCTGGGATTGGAACAGGCTGCATTGTAAACTGTGCCTGCTGCTCTGCAGAGATTGATTTGCAGCCACCACCAATCTGTTGCTAAGCACTGGGTGACGGCACACGCCGAAGTCCTCAAGGACAATACAGAACAGCCAGAATGTTTTTCTCAGTATCAAACCATTTTCCCCCTGTCTCCTGAAATATTGCATCAGTTGCTCCTTAATCAAAGCATAAAAAATGTTGCCAAGGCAATGCCAGGGCCGGGCTGGAGCTGCACGTTTGGGGTGCTCAGGGGAGCTGGCACTGGAGCTGGGCTCAGCTCAGGGATGGAGGGATGGAGGGATGGGCCCTGGGGGGCTTCACTTCTTCAGCTGAGGGTGGACACCAAGAGCAGGAGAGCCAGGCAGGTTCCTTGGGAAAGCCAGGCAGGTTCCTTTGGAATAGCCAGGCAGGGTCCTTTGGAACCCAGGCAGGTTCCTTTGGAATAGCCAGGCAGGGTCCTTTGGAACCCAGGCAGGTTCCTTTGGAATAGCCAGGCAGGGTCCTTTGGAACCCAGGCAGGTTCCTTTGGAATAGCCAGGCAGGGTCCTTTGGAACCCAGGCAGGTTCCTTTGGAATAGCCAGGCAGGGTCCTTTGGAACCCAGGCAGGTTCCTTTGGAATAGCCAGGCAGGGTCCTTTGGAACCCAGGCAGGTTCCTTTGGAATAGCCAGGCAGGGTCCTTTGGAACCCAGGCAGGTTCCTTTGGAATAGCCAGGCAGGGTCCTTTGGAACCCAGGCAGGTTCCTTTGGAATAGCCAGGCAGGGTCCTTTGGAACCCAGGCAGGTTCCTTTGGAATAGCCAGGCAGGGTCCTTTGGAACCCAGGCAGGTTCCTTTGGAATAGCCAGGCAGGGTCCTTTGGAACCCAGGCAGGTTCCTTTGGAATAGCCAGGCAGGGTCCTTTGGAACCCAGGCAGGTTCCTTTGGAATAGCCAGGCAGGGTCCTTTGGAACCCAGGCAGGTTCCTTTGGAATAGCCAGGCAGGGTCCTTTGGAACCCAGGCAGGTTCCTTTGGAATAGCCAGGCAGGGTCCTTTGGAACCCAGGCAGGTTCCTTTGGAATAGCCAGGCAGGGTCCTTTGGAACCCAGGCAGGTTCCTTTGGAATAGCCAGGCAGGGTCCTTTGGAACCCAGGCAGGTTCCTTTGGAATAGCCAGGCAGGGTCCTTTGGAACCCAGGCAGGTTCCTTTGGAAAACCCAGGCAGGCTCCTTTGGAAGCCAGGCAGGCTCCTTTGGCAGGAGTGTCTGTGCTCAGCAGCAATATCCGTCCCAAACAGCCCAGAAACAGAGAATTCTTCCCCAGTCCTGCTGTTGTTCCTTTGGGACCATGGCGGAGAGACAGTGGGAATGTGCATCTGCAGCACAGACATGATTCTTGCACCCCAAAAACCCAAATAAAGCCCCAAACCAAATCACTGTGCCCATCCATCTTTGCATTTTATTTATGAACCCATCCTTAAAAAGCGATCCTAAACCATCAGGTCAGGAAAGGCTCCAGATGCTGAACTCTCTGCTTGCCTGTTCTACTTTGTTATGAGATTTTAATAAAAAGGCAGAGAAGAATGCCAGCTGAGCTGGCACAGCTGACATTTTGATAACCTTGTCAATAAAAGTTATTTTATTTTAAGCAGCTGCAGAACTTTGCCTTATTGTTTAGCTGTCTGTTCATTCTATTCCTGTCCTGTTGATAACAGTAAAAGGATGATGAGTAACGGTGGCAATCAATAGAAAGGCATGTTTCTTCCTCTATGGCCATGAACCCAACTCTTCAAATTGCATCTTCAGATTCCAGGGTCTCTATTTCATCATAAATAGATACACAGGGGGAAAAAACATCTGAGCTTCTAGATGGTTTTATGAATGTTTGTTCCCAGGTTTTCACTCTTCTGCACCAACTTGAATTCTTTCAAAAGCCAAGCACAATGTTTGTTCCAAGTGGAGGACAAGCTTTTAAGCTGCATGACAAACATCTGATGGACAGGTGAGCACTGAGTGACCTCCCACCAGTGCTGCAGCCCAGCCAGGCTCTGCTCCTCTCTGGCCCCTCCTGCCAGGAGAGTTGAGGGTGAATCTGTGGTTAGAGCTATTATGGCTGCAAAAGTCAAAATGAAACCAAATGCTGCTCTCATCCACACTTAAATGAAGTCTGGGTGTTGAGGGTGTGAAACTGCAGCTGGGAGCACAGAAATGGAGGTTCCTGAGCCACCAGCAGCTCTCAGCTTGGGGCAGCTCTTCCATGGCTATGCGTGGTTACATGTGTTTCATGGCTTTACATATGGAATGTATCACACCAGAACAGAATTTGAATTATTGCTTTAAAGTAGTACCTTCTGCCTTCTGAAAATCATTTTAATAAAGTTTAAAGCCCCAGCAGCAGGATCAGGGATGGATAAATAATGCAGAGCCTGGCCCATCGTGGTGGGAATGGGAGCGCAGGATCCAAGCTGGGAGCTGGGGCTGGCAGCAGCAAACGGGGAAAAGCTTGTGAATGGTTCCTTTCAAATGGTTCTTTCCAAATCCCTCTGTGTCCCTGCAGCCCTTCCCTCCCTAGGAACAGACTCAGGCTCCCTTTGGAGCCAGGGCTGGACAGGCAGGGGGGCAGCAGCACCACCATGGGCCCTCCTTTAACCCAGCTCTTCCCCTTTGGGCAACCGAACCTCCCCGTGGGCCACTGAAAAGGATGGTTTCTGAGAAGAGATGATCACAGTGCATCTCCACAGGAACATAATCTTTCAGCTCATCCTTGGGGGAATTTTTTGTCCCTGTTTGTGTGTAATTAGAAACTGAAAATACAGGCAGAAGGCTTGCTGTACATAAATTGACGTGCTCGGCTTCAGGAGCACATTTGAGTAGAACAAAAGGGACTGAAAAAAACTAAAAACAAGACTAAAAACCATTCACCTTGTATGGAATAGGAGCAGAATGTACTCAATGAGAGGGAGAACCAACCAAACCAAACCAATGGGAAAGAAACCAACTGTTCCAACCTACACTACTGGGCCCTTTGGAATTGAACAATCTGGAAAATGTCTTCTAGAATTAACCTATGGAATTTGATCTCTGTTGCCCCAATTTTTCCAATTTACTCTATTTTCCTCCTCCTGTAATACCAGGATAATATTTTTTCCCTATTTTTATTTCCTTGAGTTAATTCTGAGTATTTTTCCGTGGTTATTTAATATTTGCTATTCAGACTGTGACAGTTCTGCCTGTAGTTGAAAAAACTCATGTTGTGTTGCCAAAAGCAGCAAGAGAAGCCAGGCTGCTTGTGTTAATATTTGCATTTGAAAGTGCAAAACTGAATTTTCTCTAGTACCAGACACTTCTCTCCTGGTAAAAGTGCTGGAGAAAAACATTTGCTGGGTAGAGGGAAAGATGTAAAAAATACTTATGGAAAATACCACTTATTGAATGATATTTTCAAAATACAGAGTCCTTGGAAATGTCAGCCATGTGTGGAGCAGCAGCAGCAGTTGTGTTGTGGTTCTATCCCCTAGAACAGTTTCCTATTTGCCTTTAATGCCACATTCAGCTCTTGGGAAGGAAATCCCCAGCTCCATAATGGCTTTGGGGACTCTGGGAGCCCATGTTGGTTGGCTTTGGGGTTTGTTTCCAGCCTGGCTGAGGGATGATGAGATTGGATGTCTTGGCCGCCTCTCTTCACCCTCAGCCCCTCAGTGGCCTCCCCAGCCCATCTCACGCTGGCAAAGGGCTCTGCTGCCTGCTCAGGTGTGCTCCTGGGGCCGGCCAGGGTGTCCCTGCTGCTCTGGGGGATCCCTGCACAGGCAGGGACCTGCCACAAACAGCGGCCCAGGGAATGGGGCAGGGGCTGATTGATAGAGAGCTCCAGACCCTCCCCAGCCTGTCTCCAAATCCATCATAATTGGCCCCAAGTGTTTCTCACTGGGACTGGTAACATAATAATTGTTGCATGATTTGCTGAAATCCATGTTCTTTTTTAAAAATGTCATTTATTTGACAAATGCTTCTTTGCGCGCTGTCACAATAAGGAGAAGAAGAGACTTGCAGGGTGAAGCTGTGCTCTGAGCAGCATTGATTTAGTGATTAGTGTCATGTTCGTCTTGGGTTTTGTAATTCAGACTCATTAACCTGAAAACATTCTTGCAATTTTCTTCTCCTAGACTGGTTTGAAAGTACAAAAGCAGCCTCTATTCATTTCCAAGGAATCCAAGAGCAACTGTCTCTTGTAAGGCACTGAGCAAGGAGGGGGCAGGCTGAGAGGCACAAAATGGTATTTAAAGCATTACTTTTAGCATTTGTTTCAAATCCTGATCAAAATAGTATTTATCTGCTTTGCTTCAGCAGTTTGAACAAATGAGATAAATCATGTGTTGGAGGAAGCTCAGCCCCTCTGTCCTGCCCTGGCAGAGCTGGTGCTGCTGGCGCACCCCTGGGACCTTCCCAGTCCCCCAGGCTGGGAGAAACTGCTCTGTGCTTCACAGGCAGCAGAAATTCCCTTTGCTCTCCTACCCCAACCCCTCTTTTGGGGCCAGCTTATAGGCCTGTCTGTCCAAACAGTAACCCAGAACATTCCAGAGTGTGGAACGGAGCCCTTCCATGTGTCACTTGTAAGCACAGCGGCAGTTTGGCTCCCTGGACACTCAGCTCAGTCCTGGCATCAGTGGTGCAGCTCCCTGCTTTTGCACTGAGCAGCTGTGAACGCTTTTCCTGATGGAACAGTTTCCTACAAATGCAATCTGTAATTTGTGTATGCAGATCCCTTTTAATAGAATCAGGCTCTTTATTCGAGAGAGCAGATCTGATGAAACATCCCATTTAGCGAGGGCAGTTTAGGCCAGACAGCAGGAAAACCTTGCTAATGATTAAAATGGTGAGGCAGGGCCTGGGCTGCCAGCAGAGCTTAAGGAAACTCCATCATGGGAAGTCTTTAAGAATAATTTTGGCAGTTATTATCAGGAATGATTTAACTATAATTGATCTTGACTTGGAGCAAGAGAATGGACTGCATGACTTCTTCTTTCTTGTTTTGCATGATTTCCAAGAAATTCTCAAAAAATAGAGTTGAATTTAGATGGTTCAGTATTTCCAAATGTTCCTTCCCCCCTTTCTAGGGGAATTTTTTACTACATTGCAACTGAGCGTGCAAATAGTTGGACACAATTTGTAATTTCGCACATGTCAAGGTCTGAACCTCTTGGGGATGTAGCTCCACCTCTCTAAACTTTTAAATATTTGAATATTTCTCCTTCTCCTGTGGCTTGGTGGGTTTGTTGTGTTGCAAAGAGTGGCCTGGAGTTGGTGTTCCCCCAGAGAAGCCCAGCGTGGGGATGGGGCTGGAAGGAAGAGCTGCAGCCACTGTGCAGAGCCAGGCTGAGCCAAACCCTCCAGTTCCACAAAAAAGAATTAGAACAGAGAGGGCTTTAAGCAAACACTGCTTAGGTTAAGTTCAAGGAAGAGCTGAGCATTCAGAAAATGACTCAGTGAGCAGCGAGGAGGGGGCTCTCCTTGAGCTCTTGTCTCAGGGCTGGTTCATTAACTCCTCAAGTGAAGTGACTAACAGCACAACCGATGCACAGTGCTGATAATGGGCTTGGCCTTAATCACCTCCATGAAACCTATCATTTGCTCATTTTCTAATTTAACAAAGCAATTATATTAGTCACTCTTTACATCTGCTTCTCCAGGCCCTATGGAGATAGATAGATATAGATAGATAGATAGATAGATAGATAGATAGATAGATAGATAGATAAAGATAGATATAGATATAGATATAGATAGATATATAGATATAGATATAGATATAGATATAGATAGATATATAGATAGGTATAGATAGATATAGATGATTAGATATAGATATAGATGATCTAGATTAGATAGATAGATATAAATATAGATATAGATGTAGATGTAGATGTAGATATAGATAGATATAGATATAGATATAGATAGATATAGATATAGATATAGATAGATATAGATATAGATATAGATAGATATAGATATAGATATAGATAGATATAGATATAGATATAGATAGATATAGATATAGATATAGATAGATACAGATGTAGATATAGATGTCACACTTCCTATGCTCGGAATGGGCGTGTCATCCTTGTGTATGAAGATGTTGCACACAGCTGGGGCTGCTCCCCTGTGTCTGACTGCAGGATGGCAGAGGACACTCAGCAGTCTGGAACAGCTCCTCACAGCCAAAGCCCCCAGGCACAGGGGCTGGAGTGGTGGCAGTGACCAGATAACCTCAAATCACAGCTGCGTGTCATCTCTCACACATTCTGACTCCTTTCAGACATTCCACTTCATTCAAGCTGCAGTACTGCAGTGGCAGCAATCTGCAGCCCTGACAGCAGATACCCCAGTTCACATTCCCTGACTGAGGTGGGCCAAAGCTGGAGTTACTTTCCAAATCCCCGTGACTTTGCAAGTTGGAATTAGAATATTTAGGCAAACCACACAAGTGATTTTGGCTTCAGGACGTGCAAAACTTGCCTGGTGAGCTTTAGCCAAATAAAACCACTCTGGGTTTTATTTCCCAGCAGCTTTTCCAGGCGAGGATGCTTTTCAGAAAATGAAACCCATTGACCCAGGCCAGGCCAAGCAGAGAGGGAAGGGTGTGTAAAGGTTATAGCCAGTAACACTGGAAGGGTTCTGCTCCACCCCTCTGTGGTTGCACTGAGTCCAGCAGAATCCAGCCCTGGGCACTCAGCCAGGAGCACCTGAGAGCTCATTCCCACCTCAGACTGCCTCAGTCCTGACAGCTGTGAAACACCTGAATGAGGTAAAAGGTTCTGTACAAAACCATTTTGTCCTTCTTCAGTGAATGGCTGTGGGAAGTTATTGCCATCCCTGGGCTGCCCCAGGAGCAGGAGGACCAGGCTGGAACCTACAGATCAGAGTAGCAATGTCCATTGTCCATGGAGCTCTGTGGTTATCCAGGTTGGACATTGGGCTGGGGGCCCCCTGGGACAGGGGAAGGTGTCCCTGCCCATGGCAGGAGTGGAACAAGATGCACTTTAGGGTCCCTTCCCACCCAAACCACCCTGGGGTTCTGGGATTTTCTGTATTCACTTCACAACCCAGGTTAGGCATGGGGAAAGAGCTGATGAGGAAGCAGCTCTGTCCATGTCTGATTTGGGTGTTTAATTCAGTATTTCTGGCCAAATCAACCTGGCACTCAAGTGCCCCAGCCCCTCCTCCCCCAGTTCCAGAGCCTTGGAGAGTCCATCTTTGGGGAAAACCACAGAATTGGCATCTCCTGCTGTTTCTAATTTACTATTTGCACACAGGTCCCACTTCCCCACCTGCTCTGGAGTGTCTGTGTCCTGGCTGGAGGAGCTGAGCTCCGGAGGCACAGGGCACTGCCTGGTCCCTCCTCTCGAGGGCTCTGCTCTCTGCGAGCATCTCCTGAGCAGCCAGCCGGGCTCAGCGGGTTCTGCACACTGGAGCCCTGCAGGAGGGCCTGAGGGTCCCTCAGGGCAGCCCTGCTCCTGCCTTGGGAGAGGAGCTGGGGTCACTCTGCACAGCTCTGCTCCCGGGCACTGCATTTGCAGAATGAGGCTTCAGCCACTCCTTCTCCTTCCAGCTGCACAGAACTTCACCGTGTCAGAAAAGCTTTATGTCCCTTTCCCTTCTTTTTAGACTGAACACAAAGAGGAAAGGGGGACTGGGCATTTCAGTGCCCTTTCCCATTGCCAGGGGAAGGAGCAGGGGGGACCCAAGGCCAGGTCAGTGCCCTGCCTGTCTGAGATGGGCTCTGGCATGCCAGCAGGGCTCAGGCACTCACACGTGGGGACAGAAACGATGGAAGCAGGAGTGAGGGGATTGAAACCTCTCCCGACTCACGCTGCTGATGGATTCTCAGCCCTGCTGTCCCAGCGCTGTGTTTCCCTCCTGGAACCCATCATTCCCTGTGGGTGTGACCTCCCAGCCCCCAGCTGTGGCAGCGGTTGTGCTCCCGGGACCTGGGGGTGAGAAATGGGCCCCAAGAACAGAGGAAGGGTTAAAGGACAGGTGTCTGTGCTCATTCAGCGACCAGTGCAGAGGGAAAGGAGGGAAACCCTGCAGAACCACGGACTGAGCTCAGCTGGGAGGGACCTCCCGAGGGCCCTGCTCCATCGAGGGATCAGCTCCTGCAGGGTTTGCCCAAAGTCCTGCCCTGCAGGGTCTGTCCAGCAGCTCCTTGGGACACTGAGCTGCAGGGGACAGAGGGGAGGCTGTGCAGAAGTGCTGAGCTGTTCCTCCCCCTCCTGGGCTCAGAACTGCCCAGGCAGGCAGCATCCTGCAGGAATTCTCTCTTATATGGCTGAGCTTGGCTGAAAACTTCACGAGCCTGAGCGGAGTTTGGGTTGGTGATCATATCCAAAGTGGGAGATGTTTTGCCAGGGGGTTGCTATGAAAATTGCTCCCAGCTCCATTGACTGCCTGGGCTGCCTCTGCAGCATCAATTCTATCCCTGGCTGACACCTTGGATTTTGGAATTGTCTCCATTTTCCAGAGAAAAGTATGTACATCAGCTATTTTTGGATAGCGTCTATTTAATCTCCTGCAAGAAATGGAGCAAGTCTCTTGTTCCTTATTTCCAGAGCCATTGCATTTCTCTTGGTGACAGCTCCAAGGAGCCGAAATCCTTACCTTGGCTAATGCCTTCGTTTGGGTGATCCAAAGGCACTAAACCAAAGATTCCCTTCTGTGCCACTGTGGGGTGAATCCTGGGCAGCACCACCCAGGTGAGGCAGCTCCTCCCTCAGCCCGGAGAAAGGGAGTGTTCAAAAGGAGCAGGCTCTGGATGGTTCTGTGTCTGCCTGGGAGCCAATCTCAAATGCTACGGGCTGTTCATCATCTGCTCTGGCCATTCTTTTCCTTTATGCCGAGCTGAGGATAAGCTGTGGTCTTTGCAGCATGTACAGTGTGTTTGGACTCTTTGCTGGAGTGAAAAATGAGCTGTTATCTGTGCCAGATCTGAGGGGAGAGGGAGAAATCTGGGACAGCCCCGGGGCTGCCAACGGAAACGAGCTGTGGAAGATGTGACTGCTTTAATGGCAAACACAGGGAGCAGAGGCACTCACCGAGAGCTGCTCCTTGCTCCAGAGGGGCTGGGGGACATCCTGGGGGCTCTCTGGGCTGTCCCCAGCCTTGTTCTGTCCATGTGTGACAGGGGAGCTGGGCTGAGGAAATCAGGGAAGGGTCAGTGCTGCCCAGGCCTGGAGGGGATCACAGAGCCCCCCAAAGCTCTGCCCAGCCCCCAGAGCTCTGCCTGTGCTGCCCATGGCTGGAGGGGATCACAGAGCGCCCCAAAGCTCTGCCCAGGGCTGGAGGGGATCACAGAGCCCCCCAAACTCTGCTCTGCCTGTGCTGCCCCTCCTGCTGTGCCTGGCACAGAGTGAGGTGAATCCTGGAAATGTCACCCAGCAGTGGGGCAGGGCTGTCTGGGAGTTTTGATATGAAATCTTTTTTTCTCCCCAGCACCAGCAGGCAAAGGAAGGAAAAGCATGCCAAGGAACACTGTGCCATCCTTAAGGAGGTGCCATCACCTGTTCAGAGCTGTGCTCTGATGGGGAGTCACAGGAGGGGACACCAGCACTGCAATGAGGAGGGGTTGGATAAACATTTAAATTCCTAACTCCAGCCCAGCTGGCAGAGGGGAAAGTGCTGATAAATAGATTTCTGTTTCTGACAGGACAGGTGGTCCTGCAAGGAACATGGAGCTGACTCAATGATCCTCATGGGTCCCCTTCAACTCCAGATATTCCATTATTTTACTTTCTGCCTGATCTCCAGTTTCCTCTAGTGCATCTGATTGGCTCAAAGCACCCAAAATGCAGCAGGCTGCCATTTCCCTGGTGCCTGCCAGCCCAGGTGGGACAGCTCCCCGAGCCTGGGCTGCCCCACGCTGTCTGTGTGAGAAGCAGCTGCTGGGCAAACACGAGCAGAGCCCTCTCTCTGCTTCCCACAGCGCAGAGCTGGGGATGGAACACCTGAGGGACAACTGGTGACCTCAGAGTCACAGGAAACACACACCAGGGCTCTCCAAACCAGCAAACACTCACCCTGAGCACTCACCTGCCTCTGCCCCTTCAGCTGTGCCACCCCTGCTCCTCCCAGAGCCTCCTGAGCCCCAGCTCGTCCCTGTCCTGTCCCAGCCCTCCCTGCAAGGCTTCCCCTTTCCCCCCTTCCCAGGGCCCTGCTTTGGAGCCATTTGCCAGCTGGCAATGGCCTGCCAAACATTTCTGCTGCCTGAGGCTCCAATGGCTTTGCCCTTGGGCATGGAGCAAATTCCAGAATTGGAGAAATCCCTGGTTTTCCAGTTGGTGCATTCAGAACCCACCAGAGTGGGTGCTGCTCTCCCCTGTGCCAGGTGCAGGTGACAGATCTGTGTCTGCAGGCGCAGCAGGAGCTGCAGGAGCTCCCCTCAGCTCAGACTGGCCCTGCAGTGTCCCCTGCACATCTCCCTGTGCCAGTGTCCCCTGGCACATCTCCCTGTGCCAGTGTCTGATGGCACATCTCCCTGTGCCAGTGTCCCCTGGCACATCTCCCTGTGCCAGTGTCCGATGGCACATCTCCCTGTGCCAGTGTCTGATGGCACATCTCACTGTGCCAGTGTCCCCTGCACATCTCCCTGTGCCAGCGTCCCCTGGCACATCTCCCTGTGCCCATCTCAGCTCCTGGCTGCCACACTGGCACTGCTCACTGGCACTTTCCGTGTGCTCTGAGGGCAGAAGTTCAGTGCTTTGATCACGACAGCTTTGCAAACCGTGCTGCTGAAGTTGCTCACCTCTCACCTTCCAACCTTCCAGTGTTGGGCAAGGAGCCTCACCAGGCCCTAGGACAGTGTGAGATTTATGCCCAAATGTCAGCCCTTGTTTGCAGTGGCTGGACTCCATTCCCTGGGATTTCTGTCACTGAAATGTAATGCAAGGCACCAAAAAAAAAATTATTTAGTGCCAAGAGATGATTCTGAAATTTCAGAGGAACAGAAGTTAATGGTCTGAATTTGTAATTTCCTCTCATCTAAAAAGCTACAGCTTATATGAACAATTTACATCAAAAGGAGTAAAGCATCACACACAAACTCTTATAAAAGACCCAGAACACCCAGAATTTGGACCTGAGTAAATTTTTGCTAATTTTACTCACATAGCTTCTCCTGTGGCCTCACTGCAGCTGTACCAAAGTGGTGGTGTTGAGGCTGGAGCAGATCCTGCTCAGAGAATCAATCAGCTCACAGACACTTTAATTGTTGCCTTGTTGAAGGGCCATGGAAGGGTTTCACGGCCAGTCTGATCTTCGAGTGAAGAATTTTGGCCCAGTAATGAATGCTAAGTAGGAGAAAAGGCTGGCTCTGGAGCAGGGATCATCTACACAGGAAACAAGGTCTGACCCTGCTTGGCTCATGCCTCAGACAGTGAATTCTGGAGATGCAGAGGAGCACAGAGCCCTGCCCAGCACGGGGGGATCGCTGCATGGACAGGGGCTGCAGGGGAATCACTGCA
>NW_005054308.1:11862541-11870163 GCF_000277835.1 Geospiza fortis | reverse complement strand
GGACAGTGGGAGCGGGGGAATCACTGCATGGACAGGGGCAGCTGGGGAATCACTGCATGGACAGGGACTACAGGAGAGATCACTGCAGGGACAGGGGCTGCAGGGGAATCAATCCCTGCAGGGACAGGGGCTGCAGGGCAGGGGGAGCAGCAGCTCCTGCATTGCCCTGCTGGGGTCCCAGGGATGTGGCTGCTCCTCCAGGGCACTGCTCCTGCACAGAAGGGCTTGTCCAAGGCAGCACCTGGAACGTGTGGCCACGGTTCCATCCTCTGGAAGTGCTGCAATTCACACACAAAGGTCAAACTAACAGCACCAACATCTCCCAGCCTCTGCTTTTACTTAATTAAAAAGAATCAGATACTAATTAGCATTCTTAATTGGGCTTGTCAATCCCAAATGAGCCCAATGGAAACCAATAAAATCTCAGTTCTGGCCTTCATTACCAGAATGAGAAGCTGTTTATTTTTCTTACAAAAAAAAGCAGCCTCTCAGAATTTCCATCTGTCTTTGCTGGCAGGAAGAGCTGTGAATCCCCCCGATGGTTTTGGGAGCCTTTAGGTGTTTTATCCTCAAGAGTCTGAACTGGCACTTTTGGGTGCTTGGGGTTTGATTTCCCATCCTATTTTATTAGCAAATACATTTTTCATATCTTTGCTGAAAAATTACTTCACAAGTTACTTGCTTGTCATTTTTGACATTGAATAGTATTTATTTTTCAGGAAAAGCTGTTCTGCTTGTCCAGACAATGTTGAGGGTTCTTAAATAGATGTTTTATTCCCAAATAAATGCTTCTACCTGTTCTTGTGTGGCATGGCATAAGCTGTGCAATTACAGGACAGAACTTCCCTTGTGTAAATATTAATCTTTAGTTGTGACAAATGTCTTTTGTGACAGCAAAGCCAAACCCTGAGCCAGCTGTCTGTGTCCTAAGCACCACTGGCCACACTCAGGTGTGCTCAGGTGTGTCGTGGGGCAGCTGGAAACACCTCCCTTAGGTTCCCTTAGGAGACAAAGCTCCCATCCTAAATGGATAAGCCATTTGTCACTGGGTGTTGCAATCCTACAGTGCAAGAAGCTACAACTGGGGATGGGTTTGGGATGATGTGCAGCTGGATCTGGGATGATGTGCAGCTGGATCTGGGGTGATGAGCAGATGGATCTGGGGTGATGTGCAGCTGGATCTGAGATCATGTGCAGATGGCTCTGGCATCATGTGCAGATGGATCTGGGACCATGTGCAGCTGGATCTGGGACCATGTGCAGATGGATCTGGGATGATGTGCAGCTGGATCTGGGATCATGTGCAGATGGATCTGGGGTGAGGAGCAGATGGATCTGGGGTGATGTGCAGCTGGATCTGAGATCATGTGCAGCTGGATCTGGGGTGATGAGCAGCTCCATGGCTCGGTGTGGTTCAGCAAGGGCCACACAAGGGCTGAGCAAAGCAGAGCTGTGCTCTGTGCATGGGACATTGCTCTCTGTGAGCAGCCCTTGGATCCCCTCCCCTCCCTGCCCCAGGACAGGGGCAGCAGGACAGAGATGCCCCTCTCTGTGCCAGGGCACAGCTGGCCTGGCTGCAGCGCTGGGAAGAGCCCAGGGATGTCCAGAGGAGGAAGCTGAGTGCACCCTGAGCACCCTGTCAGTGATTGCCGGAGCTCAGGGAACAAAGCCAAGGTCCTCAGTGCTCCCCGTGGACAGCCTGGAGCTGCTGAAAGGGGTGACCCTTTCCCTCCACCCTCCAGCTACATCTGCAAGTATTGAGGAGTAAGGCAAGAGGAAAAAAATACTGCCTGTTGAATAAGGATTTCCGTTCACCCTTTCTAGTTCAGACTCCCACCTGAGGCCCAGCTGGGCTCTGCAGGCTCAGCCTGACACCCCCAGGCACACGCAGAGCCCCTGGGGCAGGGCTCTGGGCCAGCCTGGCACAGGGGTGGTGGCCCAGGCAGAGCTGGCCTAGCAGGAGCAGGGGGTTTGAAAATATGGAAGAAGAAATTGACTTTTATTTTCCTTGGAATCCGCTAAGTGTCTTTGACAACCATGGCCATAAAGTTGTTTATACAAGCAGAGGTACCAATAGATGAAGGATGGAAATGTTGCCACAGTGTAAACACAGGGCTGGGCTGGGCTGAGACCCTCTCCAGTATCCATGGGATGCTGCCATCCTCCTGACATATGGTAATGCTTTCCCCCAATCATCTCCTGCAGGAGGAGTTCTGGGCCAACCACTCAGACATTCAGATTCCATTAAATATATAGCAGAGTTTATAAAGTTATTAGGACAGAAATGGCTTTGGAGCTCTCGTTTCATTGTACAGTGTGCAGCTTCAGCAGAAGAAATCTGTAAACAGCTATTTTAGCTGACTACAAAACTCTCTTTAATATTTACTCTGACAATCTCAGTGGTGGACCTCAGCCAGTGTGTTTATGCAGCTCCATCCTGAAGGTTTCTGCTCCAGCTTTGCAGCTGAATGTTTTCCTGTGTGATGGACGCTGATTTCAGAGTGCTGCTCTCCCCAGCCCTCACATCCAAGACAGTTTGTGTTGCAAGCTGTAATTTCAGTGTAGAGGCAGATTCCACACAGATTTCATGTCAGTGTTTGTGCATGAGGAGCAGAGCTTGGAGGTTCCCTCTGCAAAAGTGACAGAAGAACGGAATCAGGTCCTCCAGGGTTCAGTTAAAGGGTAATAAATAACATTGATATGCGTCCTCAAAATAATTACGTTTGCTAAAACAAACTGAAACACTATGCCAGAATCTCTATGGCAGTTAAAATTCAACATTAAAATTGCTTTTTACAGTTGTTGCCTGGACACCCAGCACTGGATCAAGCCTGGGTAAAAGTCAAATGAAAACAGCTTTGTTTGGCTCTGAGTGCTTGTTACTGCCTCCCAAACCCAAGGATGCTTCAGGAGAGAGACACAAACAATTCCCCAGTAACTGGCTCGTCGATGCAGAGCTAATCAATGCAATTAGCTGAACTTGGCTGAGTGATTTGCCTCAGCTTTGAGCAGACCACTGTCACAAGCTGTGTTTGCAGCCCTCTGCCATCAGCAAACTCGTAACACCCACAGCTCTTGCCCATCCCTTGATGCCAGTATTAAATTACCTCCTCTTCCATCTGCACAAGCCAGGCTGATATAAAATGATGTGAGAAGTGTGCAAAGAAATAGGTTTTTAAAGGTAATTTAAACAGAGTACCCTGTGCAAGGCCTAAGGAAATGCTACTGAGCACTGGGGAGCAGTGGTGTGATAATGGAATAGAGGCAAAATTATGGAAATTGCTGTTCATTGAGCATTTATTCTGAATATAGCCCAGCACTCTGCCCAGCTGCAGGAGGTGTAAAGCAGAGTTCAGAGTGGCTGGGACACCTGCACTGCTCCTGTTGCTTTAGTGACTGAGGGTGAATTTATACTGAGGCTGGAATTTCAAAAGGGCTCTCTTCCATTTGCCTGTTTATATTTAGTGTGTGTCTAAATAGAGAAGCAATCAAATGATGAGATTAACACAAATTTTGGTGCACTTTTACTGATTGCCACTGTATGACCTTCTAATTATTCTGTGCCTCCAGCTTAGGCACCCTGAAAAATCCATGATTGTATTAGTGGGGATTCTTCTCCTTTCAGAACATCATTCCCTGAGCTCCTTCAGTTTCCTCCCAGCTCTGCAGCCCCTGGGGCTTGGCAGCCTTTGGCTGCCTGTGCTCAGTGCTAATAAAGGTGACAAGAGTGGCAGCAAGGGCACTGCACAGAAATGATGGCCTGGGGAGGAGGACCCTCAGGAACTCACACATCCCTCTGTGCAGAGCCTGTAGGAATCAGGAGGGAATAAAAACCCCAAATATATCAGGAATTCTCAGCTCTGCAACTCAAATGCCAGTAGCTGCACTTTGACCGTAAACACCAAACTGCTCTAGGTGGAGATTTTGCCTCCATGCTGTTTTAGACCAGTTGTAATTTTGGACATTTGGACTTGACAAATGAAGGGCTCAGGTGAGGAAGGAAGGTTCTGCTGGCCCAGGGGGTGGCACAGAGGTGAGAGCTTGGGAAAGGAGTCAGGAAAATGGGGCTCCAGGGGGCTCTTCCCCGGCACAACTGAATCCAGTTTATGTTCAGTGAATATCTTCATGTGTTTTATCCCAGCCTCTGTAACCAAACCTCAGTACGACCTTGCCCAAGAACATGCATTTTGGTTTGGTTCCTAATTTTAACCTCTAGATAAAACTGAAGAGGTTTGGCTTTTACCACTGCTCCTCATTGCGAGCTGGCATCTGACCTCGGTGAGTGAGAGCAGCCTGGCTGCTCTCCTGGAGCTCCTGATCTGCGCCAGGCTGGAACATCTGATTATTATTATGTGGCCTTATTGACACACTGCTTAGAGAGCCCCTGAACTGAATTGGAAGAGACAGCTTTAATATCCTCTGCAGGAGAATTTTCCAGGAACAGAGGTGTGTGTTTGGGCAATGAGGGCTCTGCACATCACCCCAGAGGAGGCTCCAGAGCCGTCCTGCCAGGCCAGGCCAGGCCAGGCCCGGCCCAGGTGGGCAGCCCTGCCTGAGGAGAGGGCTCCACCACCCTGGCCATAACCAGGGGTAGATGTGGGCTCCTGCCTGTGTGCCCCTCTGGCCGGGGGCACCAGCAGCCTGGCCTGTGTGCAATATGAAACACTGCTCGTGGTTCCAGACATCTGAGCTGGAAATGTATTCACTTATGAGATCCTGGCTTTCATAAGTCTGAGGGTTTCTGATGTTTTGGGACTGTTGTCATCTTGATTTATTTTCTGGGCTTGAAAGGCTTGAACTTGGATATCCATCTTTAGGTCTGTGCCTGTCTGCTCAGCACTTCCCTGAGTTGCTCTGGTATTTCATCTTCCTAGAAGATTACTCTGCTGGAGTAAATGTAAGGATGGCAAAACCCTCTGGAGGCAGTTTGGGCTGGTTTATTTAGAGAGAAAAATGTGGTAGATTTTCAAAAACGCTGCCGTGGGAAAGAAGGGAACAGTGTCTGTTTTGGCAATCTGTGCTCAGGTGATCTGAGGGATGTGATCTATACCCTGTTCCCACGGTGTCCTGCTCCCACTGGAACCTGCCCTGCTGGCACCTGGGGTGTGGGAAATCAGGCACTGGAAGTGAGCTGGTTTGCAAAGGGGGAGAGATCCCTGCACTCCATCTCCACAGGATTTGATCTGGAAATGCAGGGAGGGGGCACGAGGGGGGCACAGCCCTTCTGGGGCAGGGTCTGCAGCTGGGCACAGCCCTCACCCAGCCCCAGCTCGGCTTCCCAGCCCTGCTCGGGGCACACAGAAGGTTCTGGAATCACTGGGCTGGGGCACACAGAAGGTTCTGGAAGCTCTGGCCGTGAGGGCTGACCCAGCATGGCTGAGCTGTGGCTGCCGTCACTCGCAGGGCACGTTTTAAACCCAGACTTTGGGACCTGGTTTGGATTTTTTGCAACGGTCAGATTTGTTTTAATCCCCGTCTTCTTTGACCAACGAAGACTGTAGAGAAAAATTTATTTCCTCGTCTTTTCTTCCACCATCTGTTTGATGCTGCTCCAGTACCAAGTGATTCAGAGAGCCCCGGCTGAGGGAGGGAAGGAGCCAGATCTCCCTTCTTGTCTTTGCAGAAGCGTTTCGGGGTCAGTTCTTCAGCTTCGCAAAAATGCAGCTCAGGAACTCTGCCGGGCTTCCTGTGCCAGGAGAGCTTTGTGGCAGTCACTTCAGAGAGCTGAGGGAACTTTTTTGTGAGATAAATCACCACCATGGCTTTGACAGCAAAGATCCATCTTCAGCCCAGAGCACTTAATGGCCATGAGCTAATCTTCATCATAAATACCAGTTCCAATTTTGCTTCAAACAGGTGGAATGTCAAATGGTGAGTGTTGGCCAGCTGAAATTAGTTTGATCTTGATCAGAGCTACAGTGGGAGCTCTGGCTCTGAGGGCAAACACAAAGATTAAGTGTCACCCTGCAGAAAAATGATGGATTTGCTGCGGGGGAAGAAAGAAACCGAACTCCTCATTTCCAAGACCCCTTGTTGGAATTACTCCAAGTAGACTTTGCCTGCTCTGTGCTCAAAGGTTCTGAGCATTTGAAGCAGAGATGTGAATTTTAGACAGATGAGAGAGGGATTTGCAGCTCCAGGGAGGCAGACTGGGTGCCCAGCTCCTCACCCCAGCCCCTGTGCTGCCCTTGGCTCTGTGGGCACGGGCCTGGCAGGGACTGTCTGGCACTGCAGGGGTGGCCAGTGCCACCAAGAGCCCATCCTGCTCCCCAGCCCACAGCAGGGACACACAGCTCCTGCCTGCCTGCCCCTCGGGCAGCCCCTGGGCTGCTGCCTCAGTTTCCCTGCTGTGCCAGCAGCACAGGGAGGTTGGGGCAGCTCTGCACGGGTCTGACTCCAGCGTGGAGAGATCAGAGGTGTCCTTGGTGCCCATAGGGGACAGGGGGAGTCCCAGGGCTGTGCTGGGCACAGGCAGCTCTGCCATGGGGACACAGACTCCAGGTGCCCAGCCCTGCCCTGCCTGAGTGTGCCCACAGCTGTGGAGGCGCTGCAGCTCCCCCAGCCCAGCCCAGCTTTATGCCATTGCATTTTTTCTATCCTTTCCCCCAGTTCCCTGTGAACTCCTCCGAAATTAACCGGCTCTGTGTTTCCAGCCTTGCACCAGCTAGCAGAATGGCTTTCTTTGATTACTAAAAAAGACTTCAGGGCTTCCCAAACACCATCATGCACTGGAAGCACAAAGGAAGGCGCAGGCTGTGCTAGGGGGACTTCACAGGCAGATGTCTTTGTACCACTGAAGGGCTGTGAATCGAGCTGCAATTGAGCAGTCACTAGCACTGAGTGCAGAGATTTCTTCTCTTATTTCGATCTCGTGCATCACTTTTATAATCGTGCTGAATAATATCACCAGTCCTGTACTGTGGCTTCTCCAAGGATTTCAGTTTGTTTATTGAAATTGCTGCACCAATCTGTTGGGGCTCTTAGGAAGGCAGGATGCTTTGGGGGACCCAGCATTCAGATCAGGATTGAACAATGTAAGGGAGAGCCGGTGGGACAGAGGGACAGCGGGACAGAGGGACAGAGGGAGAGTGGGACAGAGGGACAGAGGGACAGAGGGACAGAGGGACAGAAGGATGCTGCCCGAACAGGCAGCTATGCCTGTCCCCTGCCTGCTGTGCCCAGGTGTGCACCCCCAGCACCCCGGGCCCCAGGGAAGGGAAGGGGAGCAGGGAGGGGACCAGGGGACAGAGCCATCCCCGGCCACCACCGGGAGCCGCTCCGTGCATCCATCACCGCCCAGGGTGGGAGAGGAGAGCAGCGGCACCAGAGAGCTCCCTGAGCAGAGCGAGGGGGCTCTGCTTCCCGCAGATGTGTTGTTTATAAATACGTGCTGTACTTAGGAAAGTGCCGTTCAATTTCCCAATAACGCCGGATTTATTTTTCCCAGTTGTCTCCAGTCTCCAAGCCGGAGCTGCGCAGCCGATTGGCTGCCGGGGATGGTTTCTCGGGAAACTGGCAATTAAGGAGCAGGAAAAACGTCTGTGAGTCACAGATACTTATAAACAAGGCGAGGGGATTGATTGGGCAGCTCGGGAGCCATCGGGCAGTGCCGGGTCCCCTCC
>NW_005054308.1:11861550-11862298 GCF_000277835.1 Geospiza fortis | reverse complement strand
AGCCGCACTCGGTGTGCCCTGTGCGTGCCCTGCACCCGGAGCTGACACCGGCTGGCTGCTGCTGCTCGCACGGGACATCCGCGGGGACATCCAGGGTCCCTTGGCCATGGGGCTGCTCTGACAGGCTGGGCTCTGGGTGCTGCCCTGGCACACCTGCTGCAGGAACACTGGGGAAGGGAGCTGGCCTGAGGAAACCTCGTGTCTCTCCTCTCCAAGCCTGGGACCCCTCCCAGCTCAGCACTCAGAACTTCCCAGCTCTGGAGGGCCTGCCCGTGGGGTGCCCCAGCTCCCCGGCACAGCCTGGGCACCAGCACGCTCCCTGCAGCCCTGGCAGAGCATCCCTTGCCCCAGCCATGCCTTCTGCTCCCTCCACCCCTGCTCCTGCTCTAGTGAGGGGCCAGGAGGGCACCAGCAAAGCCAGGGGCCTCGCAGAGTCACCCGAACCAGCAAACCCAAAAGGAGAGAGAAATCACAGAAGTGAGACCTGTGCCCGGCACAGCCTGGGCACCAGCACGCTCCCTGCAGCCCTGGCAGAGCATCCCTTGCCCCAGCCATGCCTTCTGCTCCCTCCACCCCTGCTCCTGCTCTAGTGAGGGGCCAGGAGGGCACCAGCAAAGCCAGGGGCCTCGCAGAGTCACCCGAACCAGCAAACCCAAAAGGAGAGAGAAATCACAGAAGTGAGACCTGTGCAGAGCCTGCCAGGGGCAGGGGCCATCGTGGGCAGCCCCACCTCTGGGCTGGCCACTGG
>NW_005054308.1:11858541-11861465 GCF_000277835.1 Geospiza fortis | reverse complement strand
GGCACCTGGCACAGGTGGCACCTGGCACCTGGCACGGGTGGCC
Organism: Geospiza fortis; assembly: GCF_000277835.1. Classification (NCBI taxonomy): domain Eukaryota; kingdom Metazoa; phylum Chordata; class Aves; order Passeriformes; family Thraupidae; genus Geospiza; species Geospiza fortis. The sequence continues at coordinate 11,861,422 of NW_005054308.1, read as the reverse complement.
ATTGGCACCCTCTGGGTAGGACCTTTGGCACCATTGGCAGTGGCCCCCAGACCCATTGGGGTGGCCCCAGCACCTCGTGGTGCTGCGCTGGGCCAGGGGCAGCCTGTGTGCAGTGAGGCACTGCAGAGGGTGAGACAGGAAACTGCAAGGGCTTCTCAACGGCTCTTTTTCTATTTATTCCGTATCCATTGGAAAAGTGATTGTGTCCTGAAATAATTCCTCTGCTGTCACACGGGGAGTTGATGATAGAACCAGAAATAGCTTCCCCCACGGTAATGCCTCGTGCTGTGCTGCTCTGGGCGGTGCTGCCGACACAGCCCTGCTCTCTTTTCTCCTCTCTTATCCCCCAGATCGACAGAAATATTCAGAAATTTGGGGAAATTTCTCCTTTTCCTTCTGAACCCGTCCCTAGTGCCGCACAGAACTGAACTCCTGTCAGCGCTCCCATTATCGCTTTCGTACATTCTGACATACATTAGTCTGGAATATAAAAATCTTCTTCCATATTAAAACTAATCTAGAATTTTGATTTAATAAATTGGATCATGCTCAAGGAAATCTGAGTGAAATATCAGCTTGTTAAGTTTCACATCACCAGCTCTCTGATAGGTATAGTATGGCAATTTCTGGTGAATAAATTATCAAAAAGTTTTATGTGCTGTGTCTAATCTCAATTTCCATCAGATAGAAATTACCACCTACCTCCCAAAGGATTTTTATTATTATTCTTCTGTACAACAGCAAAATTAATTATGCTGTTTGGGGTGGGAGTTTATGAAAAAGACACAGAGGGTGGTTCTTAGGGAATTATCTTATTAATGTTACTTCAACCATCCAAATAAACACGAGGGATTCACTTGAGAGGGAGGCAGAGTCATCAACTGCTTTGATTCAGTGGATCAACTCTGTCCCACTCCAAAGTCTCATCTTCATTACTTGGCACCAGCTCTGAGCTTTATCAGTTTTTTAAATGCCCTCCTCTGCTCAGCACTTTGGAGATATTTTCCTGAGCGGGTTGTTTTTTCCACTGGCCCTGGTTGAGCTGCATCATTATTCCACATCTTAACGGCGCTCTAATCTTCCTCCTAATTACATGTAATGAGTATTTTGGAGTTGACAGAAGTACATCAAGACATAATAATAAAGAAAATTACTAAATTGAGTCTTCCAATTACATTCTATTAGCTCAGATGGTTAGCATCTAGTGGAAATAAAAATAGGCATTATTAAAATCCTTCAATTTTCCCTTGGTATTTTATCCTGGCCCCACACGGTGCTTCCACGGTCACATCAACAGCAGGTTCTCTGTCCAAGCCAGAGCCTTGCAGAGGCAGAGCAGAGCACAGCAGGCTCCTGGCTCTGCTGGAGAGGCCAGAACACAACTGGCTGCCCTGGGAGCTCCATCCCTCACCTGGGAAGCCCTGGACCCATTAAATGCCCCAAAATGTGTGAGGGTGCTGTAAATGGTCACCCTCAGCACAGGAGGAGAGGGCACTCAGCCCTGCTTAGGATAAACTCCACTTCTTTCCTGTTGCTTATTGAAGGAAGCAAATTTTGTTCATTCTCTGACTGAAGGGTGGAGGTTTTGCTCTTGTTTTCTCACCACATCTTGTGTTATTTATGGCCTTTTTCCACAGTGCTGATTTTAGTATAAATAGAGGAAAGGTCTTAATTACCACAGCTCTTCCATCCACGGAGCCCTTCTGAGTTTTCTCACCTGGTGGTGCAGCTGTGGGTCAGTGCAGGGTGAGCACTGCAGCATCTGCCCCTGGGACCTGGACAAGCCCTGCAGTTTCTTCATCCCAAATCCTTCATCTGATGCTGAGCCCAAGCCACAGCATCTGCACCCAAACTCTCTCAGGCTCGGTGGTTTGTGCTGAACTCCTCTGGCTTTGGGATCTAAATGCAAACGTTGTTCCTGGGGTTTGTGTCACCCCAGGGTTACCTTGTCCTCACCTTTGTCACAGCCTTTTGCTTCTCTTCACGTGCATCCCACTACAGAGGAGTAGTGAAATTTGGGAAAAGCCCCTCCCAACAGAGAGAGAACAGCTAGAGAAGAAGATTTAAATATCTGATCATGTCCACAAGTGTATTTGTGTCTTCAGGACAGTCTCAGGGTGTCTAGTCCCTTCCTAGCCAGGGAAAGTCCTGCCAGGCTGCTTTCCCTGCTCCCCCTCAGCATGGCCTCAGCTACGGTTTGGAACGGATTTGTTAAAGTCAGAATTAAACACGAGTCAGGCTGCAGCTCTCTGTGTGTTATGGTCCCGAAAACCACGTGGACACGACGGGCTCTGGCCCCCTGAGCTGCCTCCACTGCTCCCACCTGGAGCTGGCAGCTGAGCAGCCGAGCCCTCGTTGTTTTCCAGCTGTTTGCTTGCTCTGCCCCACAAAGAGCCACAGCCTGTGCTTGCCATGGCTCGGAGTGCCCGCCCTGACACTCACACTCATCCCGGCAGCCTTCGCCTGTCTGAGAGCCATTTCCCCACCCGGGGCTGGAGGAACATGTTGGGCTGGAGGTGCTCCCTCGTGCAGTGCCATTTGGAAGCAGGAGTGTGATCAGACTGAGGGATTGCCCATTAAGTGCTCGAGTGGTGGAAATGAAACCTGTGAACAGCTCGGCTGTTCCTCCGCAGAAACGGCCCCGCTGCGCCTCAACCCAGCTGATCTTTCCCAAAGACAATTACAGCATGCAAATATTTATAAATCACCCTTTTCTTTTTTGCCCCTTGATATATTAAACACAACCTCCGTGTTTCCAGTAAGGCCTGAACAAACTCTGCCCTTTTCCATCATTTCTGAGCAGGGACACAGGTGCTGCTGGGGCCTCAGGTGTGTCCTGGGCTGCCTGGGGAGCCAGGATCACATCCCCTCATCCCCCCAT
>NW_005054308.1:11856888-11858361 GCF_000277835.1 Geospiza fortis | reverse complement strand
TCCCCATCCTGCTGAGCCTCTGGGATGGGGGCTGCAGTCCCCCCTCTGCCTCTCAGAGGGGCAGGATGACATCCTCCTAAAATTTTCTGTGATGCACTGGGAATATGGAACTGACAAAAAGAAAAAATGTTCCTTCAGAGCTGCAGGTGTTTAAATGCAATGGAACCAGAGGCATTTGCCACTTCCCAGTGCCACCAGTGCCATCCTCCCCCTCCCTGTGCCCACCCAGCACTAACCCTGTCCCCCCCAGCATTTCCAGCCCCCTCTCAGCCGGGACTGTGGTGTGGCCCTACGGGATGGGGTGGCTTTGCCTCTCCCTGCTCTGAGATGCCACCATTGGTGGTGATTGCCAGGAGCTGGGTGTGGAAGCCAGACCTGCAGTGGCAGTGTGTGACTCTGCTGCTGCTGCAGAAAGCCACAGCCCCAGCTGAGAGCCCCCAGACCCACCCCTGGCCTTTGGCAATGCCCGTCCCCTCCCTCCTCCTCCTCCCCAGCCCAGCTCCTGCCTCGGGGCCGGCAGCCAGGCCAGGGCTGGGGCTCAGCCTCGAGCTGGCCACATCAGACACGCCGTGATTTACACATCCTGTCCCAAGTAATGGCTCCAGCAGAAGAAAAGCACCGATTGCAATTGCTGCTGTCACTTGTGCTTCCTGTTTATGAGGCAGGATTGGGTTACACAGATGTCAGCGGTGGCACCGCGAGCGCCGCATCTGCCCTGGCTCAGGTACGGGGAAAACGAGGGAACATGAGCTCTCAAATCACATTTTGGTGCCAATATCTTCCTTAGCAATAAGGCAAAGAAGAAAAACAATTTCAGGAAAAGGCAGTATATAAGGCACGGTGGCTCCTGAAGCAGAACACTTATTGCTGCCATAAAGGAACCTGTGATGCATCATCTGCTCCTTAACAACCCCTGCGAGAGAGGAGGGTGAGAGGGGGGCTCGGGGGGCAGATCTCTAACCCCAGTCTTTAATAAAGAGCTGGAAAGGAGTCAGGAAATTATACACTTGTAGGGTTGATCTCAATGGTAAATGCGAGTCTACAGAAATTAATAAAGGATGAGGTCACCCAACAGCTGGAGGAGTTCGTGTTGGTTTGAAAAAAATACTCCAGATGGCTTTTCTAATTTACTTTTTAAAGGAATAAGGCCTTACCTGACAAAGCTGTAAGAATGTTCTCAGCAGCTGCCAGAGGAACAAGGTGAGATGGGCAGGGACAGCTCGGGATGCAAAGATGCCTCAGTGTTCCCGAGGGCACAGGGCAGAGGGGCAGCCCCACGGAGCGGGCACAGCTCAGAGCCACAGTGCCCTCCGAGCACGGCCATGGAGGTTCAACCAGCCAGGCCAGGTACACAGCCCTGCTATGGTGACCATGAGGAAAAGCCCTTCAGCCTCCTTTTGGGGAGAAAACCCTCATTCCTCTCCCCATCCCTGCCCGTGGCAGCCAGCCCAGGCCGCGGCGGGCGCCCCCCCC
>NW_005054308.1:11856428-11856851 GCF_000277835.1 Geospiza fortis | reverse complement strand
CCACCCCAGCGCGGGCTGGCCTTTGAGGCTGGAGCCAGCTGGCCTGGGCTGGGCTGGGGCTTCCAGCAGGGCTGGGAGCAGCAGCGGCCCCGAGCTCAGAGCGCGGAGAGAAATCAGCGCTGGGGCTGAGCTCAGTGCTCTGCCTGCCTCTGGGGAGCACTGGGACCCCGAGGGAGTGTGGGCTGCTCCTGGGCAGCCCTGAGCCGCTGTTTGGGGCACGTTAGAGGGGCACGGGGCTGGGCTGGGGTTTGGGAGCAGCAGGGGAGGCTTGGGAGAGACAGGAGACTGCCTGGGACCTGCCTGGAACCCTCAACCTCACTGCTGAATTCTGAGAACGGAGAGGGGAGAAAATGCTGAAATAGAAGTGCCTGACCACATGGTTTCATTCCCTATGGTATCCCCTGGGATGTTCGACAGGGAAAG
>NW_005054308.1:11854736-11856394 GCF_000277835.1 Geospiza fortis | reverse complement strand
GAGGCCCCAGTGAGACTGAACTTGGCCCTGGGGACGTGGGTGTGAGCAGGGACAGTGCCTGCAGCTGGGGAATGGTTTGGCAGCAAGGTGCACCTCTGCTCTCCAGCCTGACACTGACCACACTCAGCCTGGGGATGGCCAGCCTGGGAGATTCTATCAGGAATTTCATGGCAGGGTTTCCTTAGCTGACAAGACTTTCCTCAGCTCCACTGCCAAGACTCATGCAACACAGGGATTTATTTTGGTTTTACTACAATGTACCATTTTAACCTATTACTTCAGCCCTTAAATTGCAGTAAAACCCCTGTGAGTGGGAAATGCACAGAAAAGAACCTGTGGGAAGTTTGCCCAGCTGGGTGGTCTGTCTGTCACTCCTGCAGCTCCCACATTTTCCACAGAGACCTTCTGGTGAACTTTTAGCACTGAGCTAATCCTGAGCTGGTGTGAGCAAGCTCTGTGGATGAGAAGAAGGTTTTACAGGCCAGGGATTCTCTCACAGCAGCCTGCTGACCTTTCTGCTGAAGGACCATCTGACTGTTCAGGGGACAAAAAGTGGGTCACCCTCAGCCTCCTTCTTGCTCAGCTATTGAAAGAGATGTGATAAGTAAATAAACATTTCAGCACAGAGTGAACAAGATGTCTCTGTGCTGGGGAATCATAGCAGCCCTGTGGTAACTGCAGAGGCTGTAATTAGTCAGCATGAACCACTGAAAACCAGCACCTGACCCTCTGTGTGCAGGCCCTGACACGCTTCTGCCCACCCGGCTCTGCTGCTTTTGGAAAAAATGTGTTGTTTTTCATCAGGTTGCTAATGCCTTATTAACTTGTGCCTCACTCTGCCGTGTGGGGACTGGGCTTTATCCTCTGGCTTTGCTCAGCTGTTTGTGTGGCTGGGGAGAGTTCTGAGCCACCAGCCCCACGCACTGACAGATTTCCTGTACCCTGTGCACCAGTGCACTTACTAATCTGTTTACTAATTCATTCTCCAACACATTTGCTAATATATTTACTAGTTTATTAACTAGATATTAGTAAATATTCAGACTGATTAGCTGGAAACTCCTTCTGCTGGGCTCTTTCTCAGTTCCAGAGTGCTCAATGTGCACGTGGGCAACAACCAGAGCTGGGAGCCAGCAGCCCAGGAGCCCCCCAGGCCTGGGACACCTTGGGTCTCCTTGTCACCCTTCCTGGACAAGATTCACACTGTGTCCCTGTTATGGTTTGTAATCAAAACCATAATTTTGGTCTTTCTTTTGGTCTTTGGCTCCTAATGCCTGGTAATGGATACATGGGGTGGAAAAAGAAGAAAAGCTCAACATTTGAGCAGTCCCAGGGATTTCAAATCAGGGCAACTTTGATGCTTATACAAAGAAACTTATTTAAGATTTTTATCATTTTCATTTCCACTAAAAAGCTGACATGCAGGTGCATGCCTTAGTCCACCCATTGTCATTTTTCATGTCTTGGCTCTTTCTGATTTCCCTTTTATTTTTACCCCTGCTTTTATTCTTTGTCTCCTTTATTCAACCGTGACAACTCAAACCACCTTTTTTGAAATGCATTGCCAGGTCCGTAAATCACAGTACACACTTTTAAAAGTTAGGCTGCAATGTGCATGGCCATAAACAGCCAATAAATAAATTTATTGGCATCTAAAG
>NW_005054308.1:11852954-11854696 GCF_000277835.1 Geospiza fortis | reverse complement strand
GACTTACCAAAGTCGTTCTTTCTGTGCTTAGGAGGAAAAGAAGAAATTCTAAAGAATCATTTCTTTCCAGTGGCAGCATCCATTTCTGCTAAATCAGTAGCAGGTCACGTTGGCTCAGGAAGAGCTCTCCTCATCCTTCCAGCCAAAACGAACCTTAGCTATGAAAAGCAGCATGGTTACCGTGTGATTTGGGGATGCTGTTAAAAATAAACAGGGATCAGGGCAAGGTGGAGCCAGAGATGTGGCTCATCCCCCTTCGTGTGGCTGCAAATGCCTTTTTATCCACCATTCTGGAGAAGATGGAACAAGGCAGGAATTATTACAGTAATGTCCCTGTCACTCTGAATAAAACATGAACAAAACTAGTTACTCTTGCCTCAGATTGAAGCAATTATTCCACGTCTCTTGCACGAGGCCATGTGTAAGCGATTGCCAGGCGCTGCAGACGAGGCCGTAAAGGATGGAGAAATAACAGCTGGGACTAATTGGAATTGTGGTGGCTTGATTCACTCCATTTATTTATTTATTTGTGTGTGTGCAGGGAGGGGAGGGAAGTTTCCCTCAGCGTGCAGAATATTTAAAGGGAAAAGAGCCGTGGCAGGTCTGCCGGTGAGCTTGGCTGGTTTAATTAACCTTTCCACAGAAGCTCCAGCTTATCACCTCGTTAACACTCGCTCGGTGCCCCGTCTGTGCTCCCCAGCCCTACACCAGGCTGGCACTGCCAGCTTGTCCCCACACCTGCTGAGATGGGCACACGGGGCAGCTTCCAGCTGGCACCCACGGGGCTGCTCGCAGGGAAAACCTGCTCCTGGGCAAACTGAACCTCCTGCACTCCTCATCCTTCTGTGGCTGATTATTCATGGGCATGAGGAGGCAGCTCTGAGAATATTCAGGTAGCTCAGGCTGGAAATTCCAGGTGCCTTGGTGCAGCCATGCCCAGCCAGGCTTTGGGAGGTTTGGGGGATCCCGTTCCCAGGAGAGCTCAGGGGAGAGGGCACATGGCTGAGGAGCTTGTGGGAAATGTCTTGAACCCAGCAGGTTCCTCCAGTGATGATTTCAGCCCAGACTGTGTTGTTTGTCTGCAGCCCCCAGCCCTGGGATCCACGAGGGCCACTCTGGGCCCATCACGGTGGTACCTGGGGTCTCTGGGGTCTCTGGGGTGTCTGTCTGGGGTCTCTGGGGTCTCTGGGGTGTCTGGAAATCAATTCCCATAGTCTGAAAACAGCAAAATGGTACCTGGCAGCACTGGGGGAGTGCAGAGGTGGAGCGTTTGCAGGATGTTTCAGAAATGCTGTAGCCTCCTGGCTATAGATAGGCACAGAACCCACCGAGGCCGTTGGGAGCAGAGCACAGCTCATTTTGGGACACTGTGGGTTAATCTGGTGGTTTTTCTGCCCTACTTTTTTTTTTTCTTAAGATGTGGCAGGATGCTGCTGAAAATGTGTAACTCAGGGCACTGGAAAGAATCCTGTGAGTTGCAGTGAATAAATGCAGATCAGGGAGTATAAAATATATGTGTTTTTTAATATTTATTCATAGATTAAAAAGCCAATATGGTGGTTGAGATGAATGCTAAAAACTTTAATTAAAACCAAAACAACAATGCTTTATTTCAGTTGCCGTAGCAGCAGAGAAGATGTAGGTAAACATCCTTCTTTCTGAAAAATGATCCTGTTCCTAGCAGAGCCCACCACCTCCCTTTCCCAATAGTAATGTATCATCCTGATGAACTGAACCATGAA
>NW_005054308.1:11830877-11852944 GCF_000277835.1 Geospiza fortis | reverse complement strand
GTCCTCGGAAGTCAGCGGGAGGCTTTTTGCTGATCTTGCTGGACGCCAGATCAGGAGGTGGAAAATTATCTCATTTCATTAATTAGTTGGGAGAAAATTAATCATCTTCTGGTGCATGAAATGTTGAATGCTGATTTCCCCTCTCCTGGGCTGTCTGTGCCAGGGTTTGGGGAGCCGTGGCTGCCTAAGGCCAAGCTCAGCTCAGCCTTTTCCAGGGGCCCGAGGGTTGGGACCCAGCCGGGGCCTGCAGAGACCAGAACTTGAACCCTGGTGTGTTCCACGAGCCCGTGGAACCAGGGAACACTGAGATCCATACAAAAACCACATTTCACCAAATTGTAACACCATGAATATTAATAACGTAGTTCAAGATGGGGACAAGCACCGAGCATTGTCTGCTCATTTGGGTTCCATTGCTGGGGGGCTTCCCCCTCTGCCCAGGTCCATCTCCCACCACAGAGCAGGGACCAGAGTGAGGGAGGAAGGGATGGATGGAGGGATGGATGATGAATGGAGGGATGGATGGAGGGATGGATGGATGGATGATGGATGGATCCATGGATGATGGATGGATGGATGGATTATGGATGGACTCAGGGATGCAGGGATGCAGGGATACAGGGATGGATGGATGGATGGATGGATGGATGGATGGATGGATGGATGGATGGATGGACGATGGAGGGATGGATTATGGATGGATGCAGGGATGGATGCAGGGATGGATGGATCTATGGATGGATGCAGGGATACAGGGATGGATGGAGCTCCCTGCAGAGCTGACACCCAGCCCAGGAGGTGCCTCTGGCTGCCCCTCTCCCAGTTGTCCCCACTTTGTGTAGAGATGGGGATCCACAGCTTCTCTGGGTAGCTGGTGCCAGTATCCAAAACAGGAACTCCACTAAAACTTTCACCAGCCTGTCCAGTGTCTTCAGGCCTGGCATGGGCACGGTGAGCCCTCCCCACCCCGAGGGTGCAGAGAGTAACTGACACCTGGATTGAAAGGTGCTCTATGAGCTGTGGGAGACCTGAGCTCCTGCATGTCAGAATTAGAAACCATTACTGCAGAGTTTGACAAAAATCAACTCAACCTTGACTGTTCATAAACATGGCCTGACATTTCCCTCGCTGCCTGTACACACTGGGCAGGCTTTTAAAGAGTCCAACCCTATATAAAGGCTCACTGTTATGAAAAATAATTTACATTGGTTCCTTTCCCAAATACATCAATTACAACCTCAATAAGAGCACACGGTGTTTGCATTTCCACTTCCCACCACGTGTTCCTGTGAGAGTGCACTGGAATAGCTGGAGCACTTTATTCCATCCACAGAGCTTGATAATCCAAGCCCACAGGGCCCTCCTTATGGAAAAATCACTTTCAAAATCAGTTTTCCTTCCCAAGAGGAGACAACACAAAATAATTCATACAATGCTAATGTCACCCAGGATGTTGGCAACTAGAATGGAATAACAGAGCCACAGAATGGTAAGGGACCTTAAATCCCATCCAGTGCCACCTCTGCCATGGCAGGGACACCTCCCACTGTCCCAGGTGCTCCCAGCCCCAATGTCCAACCTGGCCCTGGGCACTGCCAGGGATCCAGGAGCAGCCACAGCTGCTCTGGACAATATAATATAATGATAATGTAATAATTTAGCTTTAGGGTGCATTACATATTAGCAGGTGAAATACCTATTTGCTCATTTTACCTTCAAGTCATGAAGAAATGAGCACTTAATTTACTTTCTTCATTTACTTGTCAGCTCTATTCATTATAGATGCACATTTTCTAAGTTAAGTATCCAGATTTCATGTCTATATTATAATCAGGACTGGGAAAATGTAATGGGTACAGGTATCATTTAGCCCTCCTATTCAAATTATTCCTATTTTCAGCCAGTGGTTCAGGAGGGGCATTTCCAGGAGGATCCAATTTGCTGCATTTTTCTGCATCCCCTGTAATGATGCTAAAAGATATCTGGCTTCTGCCTTCCATGGGCAACAGAAACTTGGCTGGCTAAAGCAAAAAACCCTTTAGGGCTCAGGTTTGTGTCCTGCTCTGTGAAATGGGAGGAGCTGGGGCTGCTGGAGCTGTGACCGCAAGAAGCAGCTCCCAAATAGTCAGGTTGGAGGTGACAGTGTGGAGGTGGAGGTGACACAGTCATGGTGGAGGTGACAGAGTCATGAGGGAGGTGGCAGCGTGGAAGTGGAGGTGACAGCGTGGAGGTGGAGGTGACAGTGTGAAGGTGGAGATGGCAGAGTGGAGGTGGCACTGTGGATGTGGCACAGATGAGTGAGGTGCTGTTCAGGTGGGTGAGATGGTGCTCAGGTGGGTGAGATGGTGTTCACATGAGTGAGAAGATGCTCAGGTGGGTGAGGTGCCGTTCAGGTGGGTGAGGTGATGCTCAGGTTGATGAGATGATGCTCAGGTTGATGAGATGATGCTCAGGTGGGTGAGGTGCCATTCAGGTGAGTGTTTGGGTGGAGCAGCTTTGCTCATGTTGCTCCATGGGCTGCCTGAGGAGTCGCCTGTGCAGCCCAGCACGGTGGTGGTGGTGTTTGAGGGGAGGTGGGAGCACTCCCAGTGCACTCTGGCTGAGGGATGACTGGGGGACTGGCTGTGTGTGGCACAAGCCCCAGCTCTGCTGCCCCTCCCTGCCCAGCAGGCAGCACCTCTGCTTTATAGCAAAGTCTTGCATGCAGCCCAATTACCACAAATGGTGCTGATAAGGAATGAGGAATATCAAAGGGAAAACAGGATAACAGCCCTGAAATGATGTAAATAACTGATTGAGGAGTGTGGTAAAGATGAACTTTTTCCATTTGGGTATGTTGAGTATTTGATTGTATTTATTGCTGCGGAATCGCAGCCTCTCCTGGGGCTTTTCTAACGCTGTGGTTTGTATGTGCTACACTCCAGCCTAACCAGCTGTCTGCATGCCAGGGACATTTTTTTTCCCGTTATAAATGACAAGATTTTGATTTCACACCACAGTTATATCAATATTCCAGTCTCCCGAGAGCCTCTAAATGCGATGACAATCGCAATATTAGTTCAGGCTGGTAATCCCAGGGCTCCTGTATTTCAGCATCTCCCCAATCTCATCAGAGTTTTCTTCTTTCAAGAATATATTGTTGTGTTTATCTTCATATGTATCCCATAAATAATGCTGATGAGCATCCAAGCCTTAGCCAGAAGTTTCCAGGGGAGTGTGAGGAGCTGTACGTGGTACATTGGCACCCTGCATCCACCCAGGACAGGCTGTTTCACAGGCCACCCTGCTCTGCTTCTCCACGTGGATTTCTGTTCTTTTACTTTTACACAGAGGAATTGCTTGGTGTTCTTTGCAGTCTCCAGAGGGAGCCTGAGGGCAAAATCCTCCCTGTGCTGCAGCCCCTCAGGTGGGAATGGTTTGGCTACCTCCCTGAGAATTCCTGGGCAAAGCAAAAGCATCCCGGCGTTATAAAACATGGGAGTTACTCTTGTGCTGTGCTTGTTGTGGTTTGGGGCTTCTTCCAAAAAGTGCTTTCTGTGAATACTTTGTATAATTTTGAGTCTGCTCAAGGTGGGTTTGTCTGGCTGAGGCTGAGCCATGGGGAGGCTGAGTGCAAGGCTTTCCTGCCTGGTTGCTGTATTTCTTTCTCACAGGAATAGCTGTGATTTTATCATTAACCAGATAAGGTGGTGTTGCCTGAAGCTCTCTGAATAATCTCACCTACCTTGCCGTGCCTTCTTGTCTGGTATTCAATTAGCCTGATTTTTTTATGCTTCAGGCAGAGTACAGATCTGGCTGTAACTTCAGGAATACTGTGTGTAACCCCGGGAATAACACTGCTGAGTCTGTTACGAGATGGTGCTGTGCCACAGTTCCTCTATGCTTCTGGGAATTTCACCTCGACCTCATGAATTAGGCAATAGGTTGAGGGAAGGTACAGTAGATATTGCAGCATGTTGGCAAATCAGAACCAACACACACGGTTGTCCATTCATTTTCTGCTTTCAAATAACTTACTGGTCACTTAGCAGAAAAGAGGGAATGTCCCCAGAGGAGCAGGGTGGGCAGGAGCTGGCACATCCCCTGGGCAGCCCGGGGTGCTCCCAGCCCTGCTGTGGTAACTCCAGGTGTGCTCCTCTCTCTTGGCCACTGCTCATTCTGCAGGCTGGGTGCCCTCCCCATCCCCTGCAGCCCCTGGCTGCTCCGTTCACACCCACAGCTCTCTCAGCCCTGCCCATCTCCTGCTGCCCCTGCAGCACCCAGGGGGAGCACAAAGCCACTCTCCCGGACAGACCATGCCTCAGAGGGCTTCACTGTGTCTGTCAGGAGCAGGAGTGTTCCCCGAAGGGTCTGCTCTTCTGCTGGTAATGGCCTTGCACAGCTGGAAACAACTTTATATATATGTATGTGTGTATATACACATGTATATATACACATATACATATATATGTTTAAAGAAGACTGAAAAACTTCTCCCATACTCCCACCTAGGTCTGTCAGAAACTCAAAATATTAACCATGCCCAGGGCAAGAGGAGCTTCCAGGGCCTCCTCAGCTGGATGTGGGGCCCTGGCAGGCAGGCAGCCTGGGTTCCCTCTCCTGGGCAGGAATTCCACTGTATTTACAGCTCTGCACTGGCAAACAGGCTCTGGATGCATCATCCTGAGCCCATGCATAGGAAGTGGCTCCCATTCCGTGTCTTTGCACAGAATAAAAGCTGCAGCCTCCTGCTCAGACTGGAGTCTCCAGCACAGAACTCCGTGTCTTTAGAAAAAGGGCTTGATGCCTCCACCAGAATGGCGACGCAGTAAAGCCTTTTGTCTGCAGAAAACCCTACAGAAATACTTGCAAAGCTCTTCAGAAATTCTGCAAGTGGCCCAGACCTTGCTTTGTCAAAGAATTTAAACATGTAGTCCTGACATGTAAATATTTCCAGAAATATTTCCTGAATAAATAAGATTCCTTCCAAGATGACCTCAGCCCTTGGCAGCAGTGAGAGCTGTACTGTACATCTTCCAGAAGGATTCATCTGCTGTGCTGGGCCATGGAGCCCCTGCCAGGAGCTTGGCATCTCTGCTGGGCTGGGGCACGGCAGTCTGGAGTGTGTCACCCCTGTCGAGCTCTGAAATCTCCTTTTCTCTCCTAATCCCATCCTCCTCCCAGGTCTGCAGCACCTCTGATCCCCACCATGTATAGTCAAATGTGGGGAGGCAGAACTGAGCATCCCTGGGCTTTATGGGCCATAAATCATTTGGGTTTTATAGTTTCTATAACTCATCCTGCATTCCAGATAAGCAGGGCTGGAAGTTGGTTTGCCTCCAGTTTCTGGGGCAGGTTACTGGGGGCCCTGCAGAGCTGTTCCCACTGATCTGACCTTCCAAACCCCATGTGGGCTTTTGTCCATGTTATTTTTGGAGCTTTCCCTCTGGGTGAGCACCTGTCCTGCAGCCTGTGCCAGCTCCCGCTGGTGTGCTCACAGATCCCTGAGGGGCAGGGACAGCGTTTCCCTCCAAACCTGGTGGGGATGTGGGGACACAGCAGACACAAAGTAAATAACTAAATGTTCATCACAGCCCTCTCTTAGTGCTTAGAGCTATTTCCCACTTCTGTGTCTGGGAATTTCCCCTGCCCCTTCCTTCTGCCAGCCCATCCCCTCCCCAGTACTGGGATTTCCTCACACCCTGGCGTGTGGCTCCACCTCACCTCTCCCCTGTCTCCATATCTGCAACCTGCAGCCAATTTCTTGCTGAGCTGAGCAGAGAACAAACTATTCCTGCCAATTAAATCTTTATCCAATGATCTTCAGTTACTTTTCAGTTGCCCAGAGAGCTGCAAAGCCTCAGTTCCCCCTCCTGTGGGAAGATTGGTGAAGGAGCTCTGAGGGGAGCAGTTCTGCCTCCATTAAACACTGGTTTTTCTCTCTGCTTGTCTAAAGTTATAAAAGTGATAAAAAACTCCACTCATTTCTTCCAGTTCGAGGAGACCATAAAGAGTTTCCCAAAGCGCATCTCTTCAGAAAGGGAGATTCTTAAATCAGTTTCATTTCTTGGCCAATTTGTTGCTCAGCCCTCACTGTGTTATCAAAATACTGAATTTGCAGAAGTGAGCAGGGCTGGCTGGAACACAAGAATGTCATTTTTTGGAAAGCTCTTAGACTGAAATTTGTTTGCAATGCACGTTGAACACAACCAAATGCTTTTTGCGGGGGGGGGGAAGGAAAATATGGAAACTGTGCCTCCTGGATGGGCACAGCCATCCCAAGCAGCAGCAGTTCGTGCTGCTCTGCCCTGGCCTTTGAGCTGCTGGGTGAGAGCTGCTGGCTCCTCGGCCCAGCCCGTGGCCAGGGGGCTCTGTGGTGTCCCAGGGACTGGGTGCACTCCCCATGTGGGGACACAACCCCCTGGGCAGGAGCTGGTGGAGCCCTGCAGGGGGTGGCCCTGTCCAGGCTGCGCTGTGACCCTGGGCACGCTGGGAGGGGACCCTGCCCTGCCCTGAGCGCCGTGTTCACCCTCAGTGACTCCACACATGGACCTGATCACGTCTGAGTCCATCCATACGTGAATAGCTCCTGAGATATTGCTGGCTGAGCCCTGAAATTCTGCCTGGTGCTCCTGCAGAGCACGAGCAGGGCTGGCCCCTCCAAGGACACGGGCTCTGACGTTTGTTTTCCACCTATGGCTCCATGGCTTTTTCCCCTCTTGGCTAATTATTGCAGTTCTTTTTAAATGATGCATTTGGTATTGAACTATGGATTTTGAAAAGTTTTAATGCTTGTCTTAGCTGGAAATATGTTCTGGCCTGACTTGTAATTCCCTGTGCAGCCTTGTTGGAGTCAGGTAATATACCTCAAATATGAAGTCAATAAAATTGTACTGTAAGTCACTGCAGATTTAAAGATTCTTTTTTTTTTTTTTTCCTTTTAATGAACAAGAATCCCAGGCAGCCAGAAATAATTTCAAAAAATTCCAAGCTCTAATTAAAAAAAATCATTTAAGAATATCTTGGGATTTAAAAATATGCCAAGGGCTTTGCCTGCACATGGCTGTGATGGGCAGGGGGCTGAGCACAGGGGCTCTGGCCCCTCGTCCTGCTGGGGTGGGAGCGGAGTGAGGGCAGTGCTGAAACTGCTCTGGGCACCGGTAATTGGGTGCAGTGGATTTTCCTGCCGGCAGGAAAGCAGAGGGGGAACATCCATCCCTGTGCCTGGGAGCTGGAGCACAGCTTCCCTGTGCCTGTCACGGCTGGAGCCACGTTCTGAGCTCCCTGTGGCCTTTGGGACCCTGTGCAGGTGTCACCAAACCTGCAGCCAAATGAGCCAAGTGCTGGGAACAGCCCTGAGTGTGGCCCAGAGCAGCTCTCAGCTCGGTGTGCAGCCAGGCTGCCTGTGATGGTGAAAGCTCCCCACCGAGCAGCTGGGGCGTCCGTGGTTCAGCCAACACCTCTGTGCTGGGGAGGAAAGCAGGGGGGTCTCAGGGCTCTGACCCCTCCAGGGGCTTTCCCTCTGGGAATGTGGTGCAGGTAACACCCCAGGGTTGTTTGCACTCACCTCCAAGTGTGGTTATTCATACAGCCAGAAAACAAACAGAGATCCACACTGGTGTGTATAGATCTGTCTTGTTTGGGGTTTTATTTCGGTGGCCTTTTTTGGCTGCTTCTCCCAGCTCACGGACACCTGGAAATAGCATTCCTCTAGGGATGCACCTTCCTGAAAAACCACGGTGGGACGCTTTAGAAATAATATTGGTGTTTAATGATTAATTCCACCTAATTCAGAGTTCCACTGACCTCAAGCACAGGTAAAGCCTTCCTAAGGAATGGAAGACGTTGGCTGTGGTTAGAAGCATCTCTTGTGTTATGTTTAACCTGGAAGTATTTAATTTTGGAGATAATTTGAAATCATGTATTTTGCTTTAGAGATAACTTGGAAAGAATAATTCCAGTGAAAGGATCTGTGGTTACAGCACCAGGCTTGTTTCTTCAGAGCTGATGACACTGATGGAGTCAAAGCTTATGCACTCTCATAAAGCAAATGAGTGATTCACAGGCTCCATCTCTGCACAGCGACTCTATTTATATGATCCCAGAAATTATATAAATACTGTGTTAATCATACATCTGCATTCGCTTTGATGGCAAGGCAATTATTTCTCCCTAGCACAGTCCCGTTCAGCGACTTCCTAATGCTCCAGAGATTATTTATTTCAGAAAAAAAATGCTAAATGCACTTTCAATGGTCAGCACTGTATTGCCCATGCTGTCCCTGTCACCCCCCAGGCAGGGACAGGCGTGTCCCTGCAGCTGGTGCTGCCCAGGGCTGGCACCCCCAGGTTCTGCCAGCACTGAGCTCACACTGAGGGCTGCACCTGGCCAGGACAAAGGGCAGCCAGGGCCACACCTGCAGTTCATTCTCCTCTGTTCTGCTTCCCCTGTCCCCTGAAAGCCCAAGCACTGATTTAATGCCCTGTTTTACCTCCAGGCAGGGTTCTCAGTGCAGTCTGGGCTGGCAGAGCCCTGCACCCTGAGCAGCTGGGCGCTGCAGCCCTGGCAGGGACACGGCCCAGCTGCTGTCACTGCCATTGCCGCTGCCAATCCTGCAGCTGCCTCCTGAGCCCTGGCCCAGCACGGCTCCTCCTGCCCCTGTGTGCAGCCAGAGCACCCCGTGTGCTCCTGCCTCCCCTGTGCCGCAGGTGCTGCCAGCGCTGAGCTGCCTGCACGGCTCCATCACCCCCACACTCGGGCTCTTTCTCCCTAAAGATGAAAAGAGCAGCTTCTTCAGAAGTTTCTTATTAAATGCATAATCTTGTTGAGCAAAACCATCTTGCTTTTAACTCGTTTTAACGGCCTTGCATTGCATATTTGTTCATGCTTGATCTACAAAGTGCTTTAACTTTTGCAGAATTCCGTGGGCGTCGAGGGTTGTTTTCTCAGGATTTTGTCTTGGGGAGATTGGAATGGGAATTATTGCAAAGACAAAGCAAAGTTCCCAGTGCCAGGCAGGTTCTTCCAGCATTTTGCTGTGTTACCTCCTCACAGTAAATGGGTCAGGGCAGTTCCCAAAACCTGGGGTACAGATGGGACCCCACGTGTGCTGGACTCTGGGCAGGGAGGAGGACTGAGAGTTTAGCCTGTGTTTTATTGTTAACTGAAACATAGGACCTGGAAAATTGTGGCTCCCAAGCGGTGAGGATTGCTCCCACCTCCCCAGGGCCCCTCCAGGGAGCGCCCCTTCCTTCCCCAGCTGAGGGCAAACCCCATTCCCCTGCTGTCCCTGGGCTGGCTGCATTCCTGAGCTAATTGCGCAGCAATTTAATGGTGCCCTGTACATGAGATGTTGCAGTTGCAGTTCTGTCTCTTCTCCTTCACCATACCAGGATTCATCCCAACGCCGTTTCTTGGAAAAGATCTCTGCAGGAGTGGGAGCCATGAACCAGGGCAGGCTCAGGCTCCCCATCACAGGGGATTCACTGACTGACAGCATCCTGCTTTGGCAAACAGGAATTTCAGTCATTGCAGCTCCTTGAAGGAAAAACAGAACTGACACCTAGATCAAATATCTAGATTCTATCAAATATTAAGGTTGTTCAGGTGCTAATTTAAATTAATTAATCTTTATTTCTTTTTTAAATGTTTTTTTTCCCAGCACTAATTAATATCTCCCTAAACCCTTGGAATTCATACAATTTCATATCTATTTTAGCAAAAGCCTTTAAAAATATTCTCCTGCTATGTTAGGGAAGAAAAAAAAGAAAAAGAAAAAAAGAAGAAAAACAATCTACCAAAGGAAGGCTGTCGTTAGATTACTTCTGCAGCCAGAGACCATCTTGCTCTTAAAATATATCAAAAAGCCCCTCTCAGTGAACTGTGTACATTCTGTCCCCAAAGATCTCAGAGCAGCAGTGACCTCAGAGGGTCTCTAGAAGAGAAGCCCTTCATGTCTGAATGGATGTCCTGACATGTGATGAAGAGATTGCCATGGCAAATCTGCATTTCTTGCTGTAATCAGAGAAAATAAGTGAATAAACCACGTAAGTCTGAGTCATAGTTACTGCTGCTCAAGGCTGTAGTAAGCCCTTGCTCCCGTCGCATGGCCAGAGCTTTTCTAATTTAAAAAAATAATAATAATAGATTGTTAAATTCAAATAAGGCCATTTAAATCCAGTTGTGTTCCCTTTGCCTTGCAGGTTTAGAAATGTTCAATTATAGCACAAAGGAGCCCAACTCCAAGAAGCTGCTCCTGCAGCTCCCAGCACACACAGAGCAACAGCCACGATGGGCCCCTGGTGCTGAGCCCCCTTTCCAGGGGGAGCAATCCCCTTTGTGCTGAGCCCCCTTTCCCAATCCCCTTTGTGCTGAGCCCCCTTTCCAGGGGGAGCAATCCCCTCTCAGGACGACAACAGCCAGGGAGCACTTTGCCTTTGGCTCTGGTGTGTGATGGTACCCACAGCCATCTCCTGCTGGTGTCCCTGGGGGTGTCCTATCTCCACAGCACAGCCTGCTTGGGATGAGCCCCTGCAGAGCTGCTGAGAACTGGTTAACCCTTGGAACCCTGGGGCACCAAGTAGAGAGAATCCTCATGGTTTTATCTAAAATGCTGGAGTTTTATTCCATTCTAATGGTCCAGTCCCTGGAAATGTTAAATCCAATATCCAGCTCAGGATCTTCCATGGTTCTGTGGTTCCAAGTGCTCCACAGCAGGGAAGGCACTGCTGTTCCCCCCTGACCTCAGAGCTGCCCCCAGTTCTGGCTGTCCCTCCCAGCCTGGGGCTGCTGGGTGTCCCTGATTTCGCTGTGCACCGGGATCCTGCAGGATCCAGCTGCAGGATTTCAGCTTCCCCCTTCCCCCGGATGGTTGCAGTGGGAGTGCAGAGCTCTGCTCTCAGCTGGGACAGGGACCGAGGGATGGGGATGTGGGCAGGGACCGGGCGAGCTCTGCCAGGCCAGAGGAGCAGTCTGACCTCATCCAGGAGCTGGGAAGGTCTCAGAGGGCACAAACATTCCCCAGTTAACAGGCAAAAGACAACCCAGCAGAATGACTGGGAGGCTCTGGGCAGTGGCAGATTGTTTCTGGAAGCGGAGAAGTGGCAGTGTAATGGGAACGGCAGGTTTTCCTGGAACTCTGGATGTTGTACAAAAACAGCTCCTTTCAGACCCAGCAGACAGAAGCAGAATAAAATAGGGGTTTTGAGTGGAAAACTGCCAATTATTCCAGATTGTTGTGATAGTTTGGTGATTCACACAAGACTTTCGTAGACAGCTAGAGAGAACTCCTTCTCCAAATGCTCTTCAGGCTACAGAGCCTGTTTGGGAATACTGCACATTTGCGAAGAACTCTTCCATGCAGTTTTTCTGCTTCCTGAGGACTTTCAGTGTATCAGCAGGGTGGGCAGGGGATGGCCACCAGCTCTATGGGTAACCCCAGGGAACAGGACCAAGGTGGGGTTGTGGACAGCCCAGGTGTGCTACTCACACCCAAGGCAGGGTGGAAGGAGTTTTACCTGCAGCTCTGTGGGTAAATGAAGGTAGCAGCAAAAAAAGAAGCACTATATTGACTCATTTTTACCTTACCTAAACTTCTCACTAAAATATGTGAGTGATAGAATGTGCATGTGGCATCAATTCTGTTTTAAATGCCAAAAAATTTCTATACAGTTTATAGAAACCACAACAGATCTTTAAAACAAATGATTTTGGTGTTTTTTCTTTACAATTCTGCAGTGTTGGCAGTTTAAGGAATCTGAAAATTGAATCCATCCATCTGGCATTGGGAAAACAAACAACATATTTGTCTCTGTTCTCTCTTCACTCCAAAGCTTAAAGATGTGAAACACAACCAAGTAAATGTGACACGGGAGGGGAAGGGAGGGCTGAAATCCCTTACCCCTCAGGCTGTTAGCTTGAACAGGTTCTAAAGACAAGATTTGACTCATTTACCAAAATTCCTCCTTGCAACTGAGACATTTCAGAAGTTACAGAAGATCTGAGAAGTGCAGAAAGTGTAAAATCTCAGGAACCGATCTGACAGTGCTGGGGTCAGAGCTGTCCTCCCAAAGCAGGGCTGTCTCCCTGGCATGGAGCCACAGGGGCCACATGCACCCACCCTGGCACCCTTGGGCTCCATGGAGGCTTTTCCAAGCAGGGCAAACAGCAGCAGAGCTGCTCCCAGGTAATTATGTGGGACACAGTGACCTGGAACTGCTGGCTGAGGTGTCCTGGGTGCTCCACAGCGATGCTCTCACCCTCAGCATTCACCACTCCCCTCCACCACGCTCCTCAGCCATCTCAGGGGCTGAGGAGAGCTTCTACCATCGCTCTTTCTCCTTCTGGACATGGCAAGAATGGCAGGAGAGGAGTGATGGCGTCTTACCAGTGAGTCCAACTGGTCCCTCCACGAGTTGTGCTTATCAGGAGAATGCAACAAGCCACAGATTCTCTTCTTCCATGTGCAGAATGAAACAGTTCAGAAATTCAGCTCCCCGTGAAGTGACAGTTCCCAGATTGCCTCAGGGCTTTGTGCACTGGGCTGTCCCTGCTTCCAGAGGTGATTTCTTTAATTTTTCTCTTCTGGGCTGTAACAGTTTAAGTCCATGAGGAAAGCTTTGGCTGTGGAGAGCAGGTCCTGGGGCTGTGTGTGCCCTGAGCCTGTGAGCTGGAAATCTCAGGGACTGGGCTGAAGATGTAGCATCCTCTCAGGGTGAAGGAGAGCCCCAATACTGCTTCCCTCTGGGAAGGTGTTCTGGCCTTCCACAGAGGGAATCACATCCTTCAGACCCTGATTACATTCCGAGGACAGCAGGCGGAAACTGGGGCTGTCAATTGTCCTTCCTGGGTTCACTTGCTAAATGAGAGAAACTGCAAAGAGTTAATCTTTATCAGAAAAGCATAAGCACACTTAAGTACACATCATGGCCACATTATTTCCATTAAATTCCCTCCTCCCATCTATAACCTTGGTCACATAATCAGGAATGAAAATCATTATCTATTTCATTCACATCTGTTAGTAATTTTTTTGAAACCTCCTTTTAATCTGATTAGAACGTCTCCTCTAAACCAAACAAATTCTAAACTCAAGGCTAAAATATCAGGTTAGCTTAGTAATCCACGTAATATTTTCATTTTCTCTTCCTAATTGAATTTGCACATTGATCCACGTTACTGTTCTCCTGGCCATTGTTATCAGCTGTTTCCAAATGCCAGAGGTGTGTGA
Organism: Geospiza fortis; assembly: GCF_000277835.1. Taxonomy (NCBI): domain Eukaryota; kingdom Metazoa; phylum Chordata; class Aves; order Passeriformes; family Thraupidae; genus Geospiza; species Geospiza fortis. The sequence continues at coordinate 11,839,737 of NW_005054308.1, read as the reverse complement.
TGCTCTGGGAACACACTGACAGCACACTGCTTTTCCAGCCCCTGCATCCCTGTGCCTGCCCCGCTCTGCCACCCCTCAGCTCTCGGAGGATTCTTCTCTGTACCCCTTGGGAACCTTGTCTGAGGCGAGCTCTTGGGGTGAGCCTGGCTAGGGCTGTCAATGGACACCCCATCCCTGGTTCAGGGTGTGAAGGTGTTACGAACAAGGGACACTCCATCCTTTCTCAGGGCTGTCAATGGACACACCATCCCTGGCAGTGCCCAAGGCCAGGCTGGACAGGGCTTGGGCCACCCTGGGACAGGGGCAGGTGCCCGTGGCAGGAGTGGGGCAGGATGGGCTTTAAGGTCCCTCCAACCAAACCATGCTGGGTTCTCTGGCTCTAACTTTGAGAGAACATCTTGCCTGGCAGTGGCAGTACCGGTAGAAAGAGAAGGCAACTCAGGGCATTGTCTTCCCCTCCTCCTGGTTGCCCCCATTGCTCTGCAGGGCCTCAGGCTCAGCAGGCAGCAGGACACTGAGGAGGAGCGGGCACAGGGAACGTGTCCATCCCCTCCGCAGGGCTGTGGTTTCCTGTTTTCTCTGCCGGTTATTTGGAGAGGTCTCTCTCTCAATAAAAGCAGCCAGCGGTCCCTCTGGGGCTGCTCCTGGCCGGGCCAGGGCCGGGCTGGCACCGCGGAGCCCGGGCTGCCGTGCCAGGGCCCGAGGGCACGGCCAGGAATCACCGGGGAGTTTCGCTTTCGCTCTGCTGAGGAGAGCGGATGCAGCCAGGCGGTTTCGCTTTGTAGAAATGCCTCGGTGAAGCGGCTGAGCCCGCTGGGAGAGGGGCAGCGCTCGGGAGGGGCAGGCCCAGAGCCCCGAGCTCCGCGGCCGGCAGCGCGCCGCTCTCATCTAGCCTCTAGCTCAGCCCTTCGGGGGCTGCGGCCACAGCGGGGCTTTGGCAAGGAGACCACGCTGTAAAGCTTTTATTTGCCTTTTGCAGTTGTTTCGGGTCCTGTTCCTTGTTAAGCAGTAATGAAAGAAGCCAAGCACTGACCTTGCATGTGAGCACAAAAGAGCCCTTTGGGGCGCTGTAACAACCTCCGAGGACTCCTGTAGTTCTTCACAAGTCTCTATAAAGTTACTGTTCATAATCTGCTTTTCCCCTCCTCTCTGATGATGACTGAGTCATTTTAAATTAGTATTTATCGGTTTATTAGTAAATATTTCTCAGTCCCATCCATTCATTGGGGAGTAGCCTCTGACCCTGCTCATTTATGGTGCAGGTGTCCTTGCCCATGGCAGGGGGTTGGATCAAAATCATCCTTACTGGCCCTCCAGCCCATACCAGTCTGGCATTCCCTAATTCTCCACACATTTCCTTTGGCTTTCCCAAAAACAAATGCACGCTGTGGGCTCTCAGAACGCCCTGAGGAGGCTGTGCCCATGGACCTGGTGGCTGTGCCTGTGGATGCAGGGCCATGGCAGGGATGCTGGCACACCACAAAGCCCCGTGTGATGGCAGACCCTCTCCTGCAGACAAATGATGCTGCAAGGCTCAATACTGGATGGTTCACAGCGCCCAGGGAGCTTCAGCTCCTGAGAGACGTGAGAAACTTTTGTGATAATTCCCAGCGAGTGCTGAGCCTCGAGTTCTCTTCATCTCTGCTAAACCCTATAAATCATCACACCGGCAGGACTTCTGCCATCACGCAGCCCCTTCGGCTGTGACAGCAGGGGTGTGGTTGGCTCCTACCTGCAAATTAACGAGGAGTTCCACACCATACCTGAAAAACCAGAGAAGACTTGTTTCTCAGGAGAAACATTTTTTTTTAGAAAGTTTTGCATTGATACAGGAGAGTCCAAACCTGCAGCTTCATTAGTGCCTCTAAGCCAATTAACCTCGCTCGTGTTCTCCTGGGGAGAAGTTTGCAAACTGAGGAGTTTAAATCCTGCCAGCGAGTCTGTGCTTGGGCAAAAGCCCTGGCTCCTCCTCGCTGCTGCAGCTGAGGGTTTCTGTCTGCAGGGTTCTGCTGACACCCACAGCAGAACTGGGCCTTCATCTCTCCTTGCTGGGTTTTAATAAAAGGTCAGGCTCTTTCTCTGCTTTCTCGCCCCTTCAAGACAGCTTTCATGTCAGACAAATTGAGCTGCCCAGGGAAACAGAGAGGATCCTTTAAAGCGTCAAAAAGTGGTTAAAATGTGAAAGTAAAAGGTAGGAAGAAATAGATCATTTCAAAGCTAAGTGGAGTCCCACAGACATCTCTGCCATTCCAAATACTCATAAATGACTTGGAAAAGGAGAGGAGGTGGCAGGAGGTGGCAGGAAGTTACAAAGATGTCTGCTGAAAATAAATTATTCAAACCCAAAATCTAACTGTAAAGGGCTGTAGAAGTACCTGACCAGTGTCCGAGAGAGTGAACAGGTGATCACATGCCAGGCTGAATTTATAATGCACTGAAGATTATAATGCACACAAGGAAAAGCAAGAAAAACAAATGAGTGTGTGCCATGACAAGCTGTAAATTAGATATTGCCACTGGAGATATGGAGTTCTTCTGAGACAAACTCCCCTCTGGCTTTCAGAAAAATCAACTGGAATGTTCAGAATGATGAGGGAAGGGTGAGAAAAGAGCTTTGTGTGACCATGTCTTGTATAGTGTGTGTGCTTCTGGTCGCACCTCTCAGCAAGTCTATCCTAGAATTAAAAGGTGTAGAAAAGATCAGGTAATAGGATTGGGGTAAAACAGCAGCTTTGGAGAGCACATGCTCCTGCTGGATTCCGTGGTGCTGGAGCCAGGGCTGAGGCTCCTGTCACTGTGCTGTGCCCCTGGGGAGCTGTGTGGCACGAGGTCCCCTCTGCTCCCCCGTCCCAGCGAGGGCTGCAGGGGAGAACGGGAGCTGCAGGGGGCTGCCTCCAGGCTACTTCTGAACAAAAAGTGGGAGAGGCCCTGCTCCTTGAAAAATTTTAAGTGAGGCTGTTTCTGACAGAGCTGCTGCTTATTTACACTGAAGTGCTTCAGAGCCACTCGCAAGTCTGGGTTTCAGTGCTGCTGGCAACACAGAAACTCTCAGGTGGCAAAATAGCCACCTGTTCTGGAGAGCCTTGTGTTTCCAGACTGTTTAGGCTGTCTCTAAACTCATCTTTAAATAAGATAAGACAATATGATTTTCTTTTTGTTTGTTTTCTCTTTTCAGCTCCAGTTTCTGTGATGTCAGTCTGCTGACAAGCACAATCCCACAGAGGAAATACCTTAGTAAGTCTTTTGGTTTTTTATAATATCTCCCAACTAAATCACAGAAAATGCCCATTTAAAACAGTAGTGCTTTGAAAGTTGTATCCATGTAAATATTGGAACAACAAAACACAGGGAATAAAGAGGATGGAGCTCAAAGGATAAGGACAATTAAGCTCTTTTTCCATAAGAAATTAAAAGATCGAGACCTTGCCTCAAATTAATTTCTACCATATTCCATTCTTGTCTCCAGAAAAAGCATTTTAATTTTTTATGTCCCATCTCCTTACCTAACTCCCTTTGAATTCTCCCATTTTGGGTTTGTAATATTTAGGAAAAGGTTTAAAAATCCTTTCTTCATACGGCACTCATACTGCAAGTGCAAGAATCCTTCCCCTTGGCCCCTGGGATTGCCTCACACTCTAATTTAGGTGCCATCCAGGGTACTAAACAGGGCAGAGTTTGGAATTATGGCTTCAGTTTGAAGAGGTACTATATCTCTTGCTGTAAAGGCAGATGTTTTAAAAGGCAAGTGGCGTTTCATAAAACATGCTTTTAGCAGTAACATTTTTGTTTTGTTCATACCTTTGCTTACATATTTCACTCCTGAGTCGGAGCTGAAAACTCTGCCAGTGTCACAGCTGAATTTGTTTCATTAGTGAACCCAGCTGCACATAACTCTGCTTTATTGCTGACAAGGCCTGGATTTATGGAACGTGCTTTGAAATCACCAGCATGGGGAAGCAGGACTTGCTTTAAAACAGAAGAGGTATCAGCCTGCTGTGTGGTGCACTTCTGCACTGGATCTGCCATGGGGGAGCGACGTGGGAATGCAGTTCCAGAGTCCCTGGGATTACACAGCTGTGCCCACGCTGGTTCAGCACTGCCTTGACAGCGGTGTTAAACTGCTCCTTTGCAGCAGCAGCACCACAACATTCCAAAACAAGCAAAGGAGCTGCCAGCACTGTTGTTCATTGTTTCTGCTTGCCTGGGCTCCCTGCACATGGCAATTCATGGAACTGCTGAGCCACATCAGGCCTCCATTGATTCACCTGTCCAGGTAACTTCTCCCTGTCCCCAAGGACAGCCGAGCCAAGGTGACCCTGGGAGCTGCCATCGGGTCTCAGTGACACAGGGAGCCCCTACAACCCCCCTGCCCGTGGAGGGGCTGCCTTGGCAGTGCCACAGAGCCCAGGCCCCACTCAAATCTGTGTGCCACTGGCTACTGGATTTCAGCAGGCATTGTGCTGCAGGAAAAAATAGGGCTGCCATCAAAGGTGGTTCTCTTCTTGCAGGCATCCTGTAATTAGCTCAAGTTTTCTTTTTTTCATAGAGAGGTCTTGATGCATAAACCAAAGGTTTCCTTTTCCTTGCATGTTGTTGCCAGATGTTTCTGCAAAGCTTCAGAACAACAAAGTTGTTTGTGTGTACTTGCACATGACTTCACCCCATGCCTGTCACAAAGTGCTCCTCCTCCTCCTCGTCAATTAACCCAATTAATTCCTCTCCCATTCTCCCCTCTATTTCTGACCACTGCATTTCACGGTCTGTCTGTCCCAGCACCTTGGAGTTTCAGCCCTTGGTCACAGATCCCACAGGAATGGGTTGAGCTTCAAGGTCCCTTCCAAGCCAGGCCATTCCATGATCCTTTAGGGGAAGGAACAAAGGGATTCAGGATGAAGCAGATCAATACATGAAAAGAGGAAGGAGCTGGGAAGGAGAATGTCACAGAGGGAGAACTACAGAGTGGCTCATGTAGAAGTGAAGGACCTGGTGGGAAATCAAAGCACAAAATAGACCACAGCAGTCAAGGGCTTCCCTGGGAAATACAGGAAAAAACATGGTAAAAATAGCAAAAATACCAGGAGTCATTAATGTGAGGAGGAGTTAGGAGGGCATGGCCCAGCCCCTCTGTGCCTCTATGTGTCTGACCACAGCTAATGGCAAAAGCACACTTGGAGTGAGCTCAGAGCCAGGAGCCTCCCCTGACAAGCACGTGGAGGGTGCTGTGGTGTCCTGCTGGAAAAGCAGCAGCTCCTGAGCCGTGGGAGCCACAGCTGGGGAACATCCTTATCCCATTCTGGCTTCCCTGCAGAGCTATTGACAGGCTGCAGGCACTGGCTGAGCCACTTTGATGTATGCTCAAGAACTAAACAGAATTACTCTCAAGCTGATAGGAAACAAAACGCAGCTCCTTACAAGGCAACCGAGATCTTCAAAGATTTGGGCTTGGGAAGAGCCTTAGACACTGGGCATGTCACTGCCCTTTTGGGAGAGAGCAGATTGGAGAGGGAGGAGCAGGATGAAACCATAAAACTGCTTTACGTGAGCTGTCTGAGGCACAGCTACGGAGCTGGCATTTCATAGGAAAAGGCAACACAGCCCTTACTTTTGGAAGTACTTCCAAGCAGGCTTAGGGACTTTAGGACTTTAGGAGTGGTTATGTGGAGTCCATACAGCCTTCATTCTGTAAATGCAAACTCTGATCTTTCCCTGTGTGACTCCACACTGAGATGCTTCCTGTGGCCCACGTTCTGCACGCTCCCTTCTGTCAGATGTGACAGGATCTGCTTATCTCCAGGTGCCCCCATTGTCCATGCTGACCCCAGGCAGATTTATGTCAGCATCTGGCAGCCATAGGAGTTCCCTTCAGATGTTCTTTCTGACCTTTGGAACACTCCACACAAAGCTCAAAGTGGCTCCTGCTTCCATGAATTGCCCGATCTCCTCAATGAAAGCCATAATTATGTTTTAATGATTTAATAATATTCTCCACTTCTATATTTTAAAGTCTATATTTAGTGTTTTTTAAGGTCAAGGCTCATTATCTCTGCAGTATTATTACATTGTGGCATAGGAATGTGCGGCCATTTATAGATTTTTAAAATCTGTAGTATGACAATTGGCACCACTGTCCCTGCGGCTCCCAAAATTCCTGGGGCTCTGGGCTCCCACCACACCTGTACTTACTTGAAAAAAAAAATCACGAGTTTTTTAAAGCCTAACTTACTCCATGCATTTGTGTAAACCAGCAAAGATGAGTTGTATTTAAGTCTGACCATCATCACATAACACATTGGAAGTTGTTCTGTATTGGATGCACGTTAATGTGGTAAAACAGCCAGAACACACAGCTGCTCAGCTTTTACATTACATTTATTTTTACAGTGTAGGAGTGTCCTAGGGAGCACTTGTGTCCGAAAGAGAGCGCGGGGAGGCAGTCTGTGGGGTGGTTGAGCCCCAGAGGGCTGTGTGAGAAATGTTTGTGCGGCTCCAGGGGAGCCTCAGCTGCAGGACCATCCATCCATCCATCCATCCATCCATCCATCCATCCATCCATCATCCATCCATCCATCCATCCATCCATCCATCATCCATCCATCCATCCATCCATCCATCCATCCATCCATCCATCCATCCATCCATCCATCCATCCATCCATCCATCCATCCATCCATGTCCCGGTCCCTGCCCCGCGGGACGCTGTGGGCTGCCCCCGGCCCAGGAGCACCTGGAGAAGGGTGAGTCTGTAACATTCATTTCCCAGTGTTATAGAGAGAGGCAGAACACATCGGATATTTTTTATCGGCTCCATTCAACAGAAACCCTTTAAAGGGACCAGATCTCAGGGACAGAATCCGGCGCAGACCCGGCGCGGCTGCAGCGCCCAGCGGAGCGCGGCCGGAGCTGCGGGGACGCAGCGGGAGTGTCACCGAAGGGCTGGCACTGAGCGCTGCTGCAGCCAGCGCCGAGGCAAACACCTCGGGAGAGGGGGACCGCTGTGGCCCGGGCAGAGCCCCCTGCACACAGCCCTGCCCCCAGTCCCGCAGCGAGAGCTGAGCTGGACGTGCCCGCTGCCCCCAGCGCCGCCCTGAGCCCCGGGCCGCACGAATTCACAGAATCACAGCACAGCTCGGGCTGGAAGGGACCTAAAAGTCACCTCATTGCAGCCCTGCCATGGCGGGGACACCTCCCACTGTCCCAGGTGCTCCCAGCCCCAATGTCCAGCCTGGCCTTGGGCACTGCCAGGGATCCAGGGGCACCCTGTGCCAGGGCCTGCCCACCCTGCCAGGATGGAATAGAATTCTGTATAATAACTAAAATTGGGTTCTTTTGGAACAAAATGACATTAAGGTAAAGAATTATTCATTAGAGAAGGAGGGTTCTCCCCATTACTGTACAAACCCAGCTGTAATTAAGCATCTGAACGGGTGTTTATAAACAGATGTTCTCATCTAAATGTCTTAGAAATAAACAGCTTCGTTATTCCAGTTTCCCCAGACTACAGAAGGAGCTACATCTCTCCTCCAGGCTGATGTTCTCCCACACGTACCCTAACATTTGAGTTCCCCAAATTGCAGGGGTAAGAGGCGTCCCCAAATGCAGGACAGTTTCTGCAGCAGGACATTCAGAGAGCAATAGTGTAAATTTTCCAGGTCCCAGCAGCACTTTGGGATTTCATGCTTTGAGAGAGATCATTTCCTTTATTGAACAGCCAGGAGCTCTGCAACAGCCCTGCACTGGTGACAGAGGTTTCACAGTCTCTGTGATCACTCTGACTTCTGCTATTCCAGTTCCCTTGCATGGGAAGAAGCGTTTCCTGAGAGCTGTAAATCCATTGCATCATTCAAAATGCACCGCAAGACAGTTTTGAGGGCTGCTTTAAACACATCTTTCAAAAATGGGGAAGAGCTACAATTTTTAGAACCATTTTTCATAACTTGTGGGGGAAAAATAATGTTAATGTAACATTTTGTGCATGTGTTTTGCATTTTAAAAGTAAAACAACTGCTTCCAAAAGTCAATGTGGCCTGAAAAAAACTTATAATTAAAAAAAACCACGAGAGGGTATATAATTGTGCTGTAAAATCTCAATCTTGTCCAAGCCTCTGCCAAAGCAGGGTCACCTGGAGGTGACACAGGAACGTGTCCAGGTGAGTTTGGGATGTCTTTAGAGAGGGAAACCCCCGCCCCCCCCGGGCCAGCCGTTCCAGTGCCTGCCACCTGCCATGGAAGGAAGTTCTTCTTCGTGTTGAGGTGGAACTCATTGTGTTTGAGTTTATTGCTCCTTGTCCTGTCACCAGCACCACTGAGCAGGGCCTGGCACCATCCTCAGCCAGCCCTTGGAGATGTTTGTATGGATTGATGGGATCCCTGTCAGTTTTCTCCAGACCAACCCAGCCCAGCTCCCACAGTCCCTCCTCGATCAGAAAGATGCTTCAGACCCCTCAACACCTTCATGGCCTCTGCTGGACCTTCCCCAGTCGCTCCTTGTCTTGCTGTAGAGCAGAGCCCAGAGCTGGACACGGGCTCCAACCGTGCCACGCCAGGGCTGAGCGGGAGCATCTCCCCCTGCCCTGCTCTGCCTCGCTCTGCCCAGCCCTGTCCGCTCTGCCCTGCTCAGCTCTGCCCTGTCCACTCTGCCTGTCCTGCCCTGCCCAGCTCTGCCCGTCCTGCCCTGTTCACTCTACCATGTTCTGCCCTGTTCACTCTGCCCCGCTCTGCCCTGCCCAGCCCTGTCCACTCTGCCCCGCTGTGCCCTGTCGTGCCCCGCTGTGCCCGCTCCGCTGTGCCCGCTCGGGGCCGGGCCCGGCTGCACTTTCCCGTCTCGGCCAACAGGTCGCACCGTTCGCCCTCGGCTGGGGCT
>NW_005054308.1:11829826-11830191 GCF_000277835.1 Geospiza fortis | reverse complement strand
GAGTGGGTGTGCCAGGAGACGGCTCAACAAGTCCTGACACATTTCTCTGAAAACTGTACTTTGCAAAGGCGATTTTATTGCAATCCGGCGGTTTTAAGTATTTGCAGCGTTTTCCGCCCTTGGGCAGACTCTCGCAGCTGATTTTTGACACGTTTCCTACGCTGGATGATTCGCTGCCTTGTTTTTTTTGGGCGTTGGGGGAATTGTCAAATGAAATAACTACCTTTTCCCTCCCCTTCATGTAAAAAAGGAAGAAGGCAGCGCTGGAGGTATTCTGGTGTTTTCTGTATTTTTTCCGGTCGCTGTCGGGTGTCCGCCTTAAGCGGCGCGGCGGTCCGGGTGCCCCGCGGGCCGCGCTCCGGGCT
>NW_005054308.1:11809828-11829806 GCF_000277835.1 Geospiza fortis | reverse complement strand
GAAATAGCGGCGGGGCCGGGGCTGTGGCGGTGCCCCGTGCCCGGCGGGAGGGGACAGGCTGGCAGTGCCCCCCGGACTGCGGCAGTGCGGGCTGGGCGCTGCCGGGGGAAGGCCGGACACCGTGTCGGAAGTTGGCCGAAGAATTTACAGTATTTCTCCAAATATTTATGCTCTCCGCTGAAAAAAAAAAAAAAAACAAAAAAACAACCGTGTAGCAAATACAAACATCTGAAACTTACGAGGTTTGTTTTCAGTGTCGGGGGTGTTTGGAGAGTAGCCGTGAACGGGTAGAGTGCTGGAAGCTAATAAAAATCCTGCTTTATTTTTAGCTAGATTTTATTTACAAATTTGAGATGTATTTAAAGAATTATGCGGGGTTTACTGCGAGATGGGTGGGTTTCATTTTAAGACGGAACCCGTGCAAAGGTGGCAAACGCTGTGTTTTGTGGTGGGGAGGTCGAGTCCTGGGGAATGCCAAACCACGGAGGTGTTGCCTCTGGGAGCTCCGGACCTGCTCTGTGAGGGGAGAGCTGACTTGGAAAGGTGGCAAATGTCCTTTTCCCCTGCTCAAGGTGTCGTTAAATATCAGAGAAATTTACCTGGCAAAATTTATAAACTGAGTCCTTTAACAATTCGTACTTTTCCTTAGTGCTGGGAGGGGTGACAGAGCTGGAGAGTGTGTGCCCAGATGTCACATGCTGTGGCTTGATTCCGAGTTGTGTGCAGGCAGGCTTACCCCTTCCTCCAGGTTTAGCAAAGCTTTAAAATAAATAGTTCCTCCTCACTAGACAGAAACCAAAACCTAAAACCCCCTGAAAACAAGTGCAGTGTGTCTAAGAGACATGGCACGTGTCAGCCCAGAGCGTGGTGTGCCGTGCCCTCGCTCTCAGAGCAGCTGAGCCAGGTTTGCCAGGCGAAGGATTTAGACTTTTCATTTTAAAGCTTTTATTAATGTGTCCTTGCTGTGCTGATTTTGACTGCTTCTCATCTTTTTATAGTTAATGGTAAAGTAATGGATTCCAAAGAATTGCTTAACCCGTTGGATCAAGATGAAACCAGGAAAAATGCACTCATCAGTACCAAAGGAGGGATCGTGATGGACTTCCATCCACCCTTCAGGGGTGGAGCTACTGTCCAAGCCCCTGTGTCTACATCTCCTCTCCCTGCATCTTCTCAGTCAGATTCCAGTCAGCAACCTGCTTTGGCTGACTTTCCAAAAGGATTAGGAAACAATGTGCCTCAGCCAGACCTTTCCAAGGCAGTGTCGCTCTCGATGGGACTGTACATGGGTGAAACAGACACAAAAGTGATGGGAAACGACCTTGGATTTTCGCACCAGGGCCAAATTGGCATCTCTTCTGGAGACACGGACTTCAGGCTCCTGGAGGAAAGTATTGCGAGCTTGAACAAGTCCTCGAGCCTGGCCGAGGACGCCAAGGGAACCGCGTCTTCTGAGGTGCGGCTCGAGCCAGATTTCCCAGGCATGGCCGGGCGCAGCGTCCCCGCGGAGTCGGGAGCTGCGGTCCAAGGCCAGGTGGGCTCGAATGGTGGCAACTTGAAGTTGTTCTCTGAAGACCAAAGCACCCTGGATATCCTCCAGGATTTGGAATTGCCGCCGGTGTCGCCGGGCAAGGAGCCCAACGGGAGCCCGTGGCGGCTGGACCCGTTGCTCGATGACGGCGGCTTGCTCTCCCCCATATCCGCGGACGACGCCTTTCTCCTGGAAGGAAGTCTCGGCGAAGACTGCAAGCCTCCTCTTTTATCTGACACTAAACCTAAAATTAATGACCGTGGTGACCTTTTACCCAGTTCCAAAATGCCAATGCCTCAAGTGAAAACAGAAAAGGAAGACTTCATTGAACTGTGTACTCCCGGCATCAAGCAGGAAAACATGGGCCCGCTTTACTGCCAGGCCAGCTTCTCCGGGTCGAACCTGCTGGGTACGAAAGTCTCGGCCATCTCCATCCACGGTGTCAGCACCTCTGGGGGACAGATGTACCACTATGATTTAAATACTGCATCGCTCTCTCAGCAGCAGGATCAGAAACCAATTTTTAGTATCATTCCATCTCTTCCTGCCGGGTCAGAAAATTGGAATAGGTGCCAGGGATCGGGGGACGAGGCATTGGCTCCACTGGGAACGCTCAACCTCTCTGGCAGACCTGCTTTCTCTAATGGCTATTCAAGGTAATTAGTTTGTGTTGCTCTTTATTAAAACGCTACAAGTGTGTTTAGCAAGCTCCATGCATGCTGGTTTGTTGCCTGGGCTGTTTTTCCTTTTTTTTTCCTTTTCCATTTGGTATGTGTGGATGATCAGACATCACTGGGGAGTTTATCCCACAGTACAACATCAGCTTTAAGCAACTACTCAATTATTGGTATTAAAGGGAAGAAAACTTGAGGGGAGCTGGCATGGTCTAAAAAGTAAATAAATAAAAATAAAACTTCCAAGATACAGCCTAGAGGGAGAATCGAGTATGTGGTAGCAGGATCCATACACAGGCACTATGGGAGGAAGTATTTAAATGTATACAAAAGCTCCTTCGTTCCCAGGGGTTAGAGGATCAATCACTGTGGGCTTTTTTTCCTTCGTAGCATTACTTAAATGTTATGCACAAAAATAACTTGGTTGCTGGGTAAATTTCTAGAATTACATTTAAGCTGAACTCGAGTTTTCGCTGTGCTCGGTATCGCATTTACCTTACATGGACAAGAAGATTCCGAGTGGGAAATACTCAGCAGCTTGTTCAATAACTGCCTTTAAAGAGATAAGAGTATTTGCAGTCGGGCTTAAACATACCTGGAATTTAACTGCAGGTAGAACGGCCGGAGGGGGTGTGGAGAGCTGGGTCCTACCTGTGGCCAGTGCCTTGGTGGGTGTGTTTCCTGGAGTAGTGCAGAGGTGCAGCTCTGGGACGGTTTTGGGAGAGCTCTGGAATTGTTCTGGCTCCAGGGGAACAGCCAGCTGTGTGTCTCCCTCAGCTGCTTTGTGCTCAACAACTCCTTGCACGAGCAGCGTGTGGCCTCCACAGAAGAGAGGGATTTGTGGAGCCTGTTAGAAAATGGCCCTGCAAGTGCCTATACAGAAACCTGGCATTTGTAGGCTTTCAATGAAGGATCTGGTTTAACATTCTGGGTTTTACTGCTCTGCTGACAATTGGATCCCCAGGGTGTTCCCGCCAGTCCCGGGGCTCTCCCTGCACGGTATTTGCTCCATTTTCTCATGGCTGGAATGAAGTGTGCGAGGATTCCTTCTTTGTTTCAGGAAGATAACTTTTAGCTTGCTTTCGTTCTCAGTTTCTTTCATAGATTTTGATTTCTGTTGTAAATGTTTTCTTTTTTCTTTGGAGTGTTTAAAGGTTTTTTTTTCTTTAAAGTGTTTAAATTTCTAATGTAAGAGATCCAGAAAAGAAAATCGAAATCTGTGGCTAGACTCCACCTTGATACGTGAATATTGAGCGTGTCTCACCATTTATTTCAACAGACTAGAAATGCTTTGTGCTAACCTTTTTGCATAATTTGTCCAATTCTGTGTTGTGTTCAGTTTGTTTTGCGGACGTTTTTTTGAGTTTATTTCCTCTGTTCTCACTGTATCTTAATGATAATCATAAACTTTGTGTCAAAGCAAGAAATGTCTCTGCACTGGGGAGGAGGCTTTCGGGGACAGTTGAAATAAGCAGATTGCCGCGAGGTGATGGAAATGTCACTTTGGAGGGTAATTCCGAGGAGGTGCTGCCCGGCTGTGCTGTGCAGAGCCCCGTGCGCTGGGGTGGCTGGTGTGTCCTGTGTGTGATCCTGGAGGGATGGGCAGCTGCTCTGGGCTGTGCTCGTGGCACAGCTGTCCTGGAGGCAGCGGGCGGGCAGGGGGAGATGTTTTGGGCGCTCTGGAGCAGTTTGGGGCAGGGCTGGCAGTGCCTGGGACAGTGCAAGGATGGTCCTGGAGCATCCCAGCAGCAGCTGCCTCCTCCACTGCCCAGGGTTATCCATGCTGGGGCTTCAGCATTGACGTTCTTGCTTCCTGCAAGGTCATCTTACATTTTATTGCTTCCTTTTTGCTGTAAGATAATGTTTTGGTTTTTTTTCTTTATGGAATGTGTAAAGAATTTCGAGGTGGCTCCTAGCTGAGCTTTGCATAAAAATGCATTATTCACAAGTTTGTGGAAGCTGTTCTTACTTCCCAAGGATTTTTATACACTTCAACTACGAAGTCCATTTCTAAAAACAGCATTGTTTGGGTTTGCTTTATTATTTTTGTTCTATAACATTCAGGCAAGTCCATCTTCCTTTTACAGTGTTTGAGGTATTAATGAGCCTTGGGTTTGAAGCAGGAATTTTTTTTCTTCTTGAACTTTGCCAGAAGTATTTGGTCTAAACTGGGTTAGTTTAAGGTGATGTATTGTGGATTTGTTTGTTTTTCTTGCAGAAGACTTAACAAAATTGGCATTTGTTTTAGAAACAAAGGAAAGACTCTCTTGCCAGGTTCCCGTGGTCTGGTTTTTTTTAGGTACTAAATGTGAGAGGTGGAGGCTGGGATTTTGAGAAGCTTCAGTTTCCAGGAGGAAATACTTTTTGGTGTTTGTAGAATTATTTGTCTACTAATAACATATTAATTGTGGACTGAACATAGGGGAAGAAAAGCTGCAGTTCAGCCCTGGTGTTCAGGTTGTATTTAATCTGCCTGTTTAGTGGGAAACCTGGAATGTTGTTTTCTATCCACTCAGGCTAGAATTGATGTCATGCCATTTCTGAGTGGTTTTGCTCCTCCAGGTAGCCCAGCATGCTGGCTTTAATGAGACAAGTGATGATCAGGCCCAAGAAAACCAATCAATTGCAGTGAACTGCAGGAGGGATCCAGAAGTTAACGAGCAGAATGCAAACTTCAGGAATTTGATTGATGGGAATGAATTGGCAATAATCAATAGGCAGCTGTCAGTGGAAGAGCCAGCTGGGGCTTGTGCTGAGCTGCTGAAGCTCTGAGCTGCAGCTCCTCTGAGTCCAGGTCTGAGCAGCAGGGAGGCTCTGGCCAGCAGGACAGCTTTGTCTGGGGTCCCTCAGGGTCTCCCCTCTGAGCAAACGTAATCCATGAAGAGGGTGGACAGAATAAAAGGGAGGAAGAAGTAGGATAACAGACATTTTACCTTAGATTGTCCTCAATGGCAGAGACAGCAGCTGGAAGAGGAGCAGATCGTGCTGCAGCGCTTCTCTGAGGATCTGGAGGGTTTGCTGGCGTCCGTCTGGGATGGGATGTTGCTGTGATTTATTACACAAACCCAGGGAAAACCGTTCCATTTCAAGGAGATGGTTTTAGCAACACACACTCGTGGGGCTGTTGCATGGTATATACATTAAATCCTTCGCTCAGCTCCTATTGCTCTGACTTCCTGGAGATGTGGCTTGTTGTGGGGGGAGTGAAGGATGCTGAGAACCAGCCCAGCAATGCAGGGTTTGCTCCCACAGCCAGAATTCACAGAAACTGGGCCCCACTGGCAGTGTTATGGCTTCTCTTATTACAGTTGAAATCATTCCTAGTACTTAAGCTTGTGGGGGATAAGGATCATTAAGGAAGTTTAAGAAAGGGCAAGAGCTGAGAGAAGCCATTAAAGAGGAGGAGAGTCTGGAAGGAGGAAAAGTTTCGCTGGTCGGTCCCAGTCCAGAGCCTTGCTTCCAGAAGTTACCCTTCTGCCCTTCTACCCTTGGCTCTGTAACTGGGATTCTTCTTGGGCTCAGGTGCTGTGGGAAGGAAGGGGAAGGAAGGGCTTGTTTGCCAGCAGTGGTAAAGGTCAGTTGTCCGTTTGTCTTGCCGCTTTGTTTCCCTCGGCTGCTGGCCAAGGCCGGTGGCTTGGCAGGGCTGGCTGCAGAGCTCTCAGTGCTGCCTGACTCAGCACAGGATAATGTATGGGACATCCGCAATCGGGGCTCTTTTCATCATTCTGCTTTGATAGAAAACCCAGGCACGGTATTTGGAGTGCTCGGGGTTCCAGCAGGCTGCGTTGTGATTTGTCAGCTTAATGCAATACTGTACTTGGGGGTTTGACTCTGGAAGTACATGGTGAAAAATCCAGCTGTTTTGGCAGAAAGGGGTGAATCAGGAATGTCCTGCAGAATGTGCTCTAAGGCGCTGTGGAAAGGTAACTAGATAAATGAGGGGTCATGTGAGATGTAATCCATTTTTCCCAGTTTTGGCTGATCCTTCCATCGAGCTCATAGCCAAGGAGGTTGCTCTAAGTCCAGTCCAAATGGTTAACTTCTGCAAATTTATTTCTCCTGACAATTGTGTCTATTTTAAACATAATTCTGGCTTATAAAGCAACTTATTTTTTTTGTTGTCCATACAATTTTTTAAAAAATTTGTCTCCATGGTTAAACTCCTTGTACTCTCCTTCTGCCAGGCAAAGCTGTGGTTGAGTGAGTCCTACTCACGAATCTTCCCAGAAATGTGAAATACAGGTATTATCCAACTCCTACATTGTATATTTACCATGCTAAAGATTACTTTCACAGTGAGAGCAATTTATCTTGGGGGAAGCAAATTTCCCTTCTTCCCTTATAGCTGCTCATTTTGGAAGTGAACAAGTGGTGCATATTCTGTGTGTATATGTAACTGCAAACTGGAATTATTTCTGCACTGTAAAAGGTTCCCAAGTCCTCTTTGGACTGGCATTCATTTTTGGGGTGATTGAAGCCAGCCCGAGCTGCTGTCCCACCCCGAGGTGCTGCTGTAGTGTCATGTGTGCATTCTGCAAACAGTCCCCATGGCATCAGTCTGGGGGAAAACAACATCCCAATAAAAGCTTGTTTTCAGTTCAAGTTACAGGCGATGGGAAAAGCTTTGTAGAGCTGTAGTTGCAATTACCTTGGGTTTATGTTAAAATAACTGTGAGCGTCACCTCTGGTGTAGAGAAAGGAACCTGGAAGTGCCTTTGTGAAGTGATCAGCTTGGACCTCAGGGGCACAGAGCAAGTGTGTGTGCAACAGGGTGGTTTCTGGGCAGAACACTTGGATGTGCTGAGTGCTGTGCACCCAACCCACGCAATTTGGGTTAAGCTCTCTTTGGTTTCCTAGCCTTTGTCTCCCAGAGTCTCAAGTATACACAGATTTTAATCTTATTTACTGAAGAATTAATGTGTGGCACTGTTGCATGTACAGATGATTGTTCTCATCGCAGGGATTTTCCGGCTGATTCAGTGCAGTGTGAGATCCATTGATAACCATTTGTAACAGCCCCTGGAGAGTGAGATCCATTGATGCCCTTCTACAGCACAGCCTTTGCTTACATAGCCCAGGCCCTCGCAGAGCAGGAGTTAATGCTGTTCTCTGTGCTGGGTTCTGGAAATACTGGTCAGATGCTGTCAGCGGATGGCCTCGTCCCCCTGGGACAGGAGTGAACCAGTACAGCTGGAATAGATGACACACGCAAAAAAAGAATAATTCCATCTCATTGTCTTGGCTCTGACTCCAGAGCAGCTCTGTTGGGCTATCTGTGGGAAAAAAACAAAACACAAAACGGACTGTTTCTTTGCCCCTTTGTGAGGGTGTGACCATTGTGGCCGTGGCATTGCTGTCACCTGCAGAGGGATGTCAGCAGAGGGTCACCTGCACGGAGTGAGCTCCATCCCTGGGCTGGAGCACTGGGTGCCACAGCCTTGGGGGCAGCTGGGAGGCTCTGGCCATGCAGCTCTTGCTGCCTGTGGGCAGGGGAAGCAGCAGGTGTGGGCTGTCCCCATGTGTAACCAGTCCAGCACCCGGGTCCTTACTGGGGTGTGAGTAACTGTGTCCCCAGCAGTGCAGGGTTGGGCTGGGGGGACAATTCAGCACAATTACTGTCTCTCACCTGGGGGTTTTCCTCCTTACCTCACCTTCACTCCAAAGAAGGTGTTGTGCCTGTGCCTCCCATGTCCTGGTCTGACTCAGCTCCCCAGACCTCTGCTGTGGTGTTTCCTGCTGGGATTCCATCCCTGGCTGAGGCAGTGTCTCCCTGTGCTCAAGCCATGCCTGTATTGCTTGAAACAGAACTACAGACCACCCTGAGAGAGGGTTTTGCTCCCTGTCCCGTGGCCTGGCCCGCTGGCTGTGTCACCTCCGTGTCCCAGAGGTGTCTGGCAGGAGCAGGAGGAGCAGCTGCAGCTCCTGGGGCTCAGGGAGCCCGGAGCTGGGCTTTGGAATGCAGGGGATGGACATGAGGCCAGGATTTCTCCCTGCTTTAGACTCCAGGACACGGTGTTACTTACCCAGGATATCATGTAGAGTTCTATAATCCTGGTGCCTTAAATCAATAATCACCACAATTGTCTGGATTTCTGGAGGAAATCGTGCTCTTCAGAAGTCATCCTGACATGGTGTGTGGAGAATGTTTCTGTACCAGCCCAGTGCCTTTTCAATCCAGCCAGTGCCAGTGGGTCACCATTAAACCTCCAGGCTCCAGCTCTACGTGTGGAGCTCCCAGTCCATGCTAAATCTTCCTAGGAAATGACAATCCTGATGTACTTTGGAAGTTAATATCCCACAGACTGCTGGTACTTTCTGTGGGGATGCAATATCATACACAAGTTGCCCTTTTTGATCAAATATCTTGGTTTTTGTGACGTTGCAAATGCAAAAGTACTGTTGGGGAAGGAATTCTAAAATAATGATCATGTCTTTCTTGAATTCAGTTCACTGCTACTGTAATTTAGTAAAGAAAACGAGTTTCATATTGGATTTTACAGTAATACATTCTTCATACTATTTGTAATATGTTTGTACAGTTACTGTGTGTCAGAAAGCAGCTGGAGATCATCAAATCTCTGCACCACGGTCACACAAGATTTAATATGAAACTTGTGAGCAGCAGGGCGCCATTTACTCTTGTCTTGCTTTATTCAGACACTTCTTATTTCTCATTACTTTTATTTGTGTAGCTGAGTTTAAAGTTAGCAAGTATTGCTCAGGATGGGACTTTTTATAAGGAAATGAGGGCACAAATGAGTAGTTTGCCTCAAAATACTACTTGAGAAACCCAGAAATGCACTGTAGAGTCAAGGAGGAGCAAATCATGAAGTATCATTGAAGTGTGTCATCTATTCTAGAAGCAAATAATGGAAGTGATTTCATAGCTCCCTGGCTTGGTTTTCTTTTTTCCAAGAAACCTGGAAAAGGTCCTGTCATTGTCCTTACCCGGAAGATCCCTTGTAGTGCATTTCTGGGTGCCGCAGGGACTTCGGTCTTTTCTTACGAGAAACTTTGCAGGCAGGGGTGATGTGGGGGGTTTTGGTCCCTGTCCCTGTCCCTGAATGTCTGAATCCCTGTTCCTGCTGGCAGCTCCCGTGGAGGAGAGGGGCTGGAAGGTGGGTGACCTCTTTGCTCACCAGTGGGCAGCAGCTTGGCTGCATCTCAGCGGTGAGAGGGGTGTCAAAACAGGATATCTGGGGTTAGACTTTCTGTGAGAGTGTTACAAAGTGAGGTTCTGCTCTTAGATCAGAATCCTCCAGGCTTTGCGCAGCCCCTTTCCAGCTGTGTGAACTGGGTGTGACGGGGAGGGTTTCCGTGGATCTCTTCCTTCCCAGCTGGCATTGGGAAGGACAGGGCTGCTTGGGCTGTGTGTGCACCTGGCCTTGCTTTGGGCTTCAGCCTGTGTGGTGTCCCCTTGCCTTCCCCTGCCCTCCCAGCCTGCTCTGAGAGCCCCACTTGGGCTTTGGGGGTTCTCAGGGACTTCTGTTGCCAAGCTCCAGCAGGTCCACTGTGCCCTGAGCCAGGAGTCTGGAATCTGTGACACAAACCAGCAGCTGATGTGGTTTATTTTTGCTGTCAGGGCTCGGAGAACCTGCTCCGAGGTGTGGAGGGATGTAGTAACAGGGTCTGGGAGGGCTCAGTGTGGCCGGGGAGCTGTGCCAGGGCCAGGCTGCAGGAGGGCCTCCGACACCGCGGGGCCACCGGGCTGGGCTGGGAGAGCAGGGGCTCGGGGGCTTTACTGGGCTGGGAGAGCAGGGGCTCGGGGGCTTTTGGGGGGCTGGATGGGCAGGGGGAGCTGGTTTTGCAGCACTTAAAAATGAAGGGTGAGGGAGGTGTCAGTACTGCTGTAATGTATTAAATGTGGCATTTTATTTGGGATTTCAGCAGCTTTTCAGTTGGTCAGATGCTGTCAATTCACAATGATGTATTTTAAACCAGCACACCTATCCGCAGGCATGCTATCCATTGCTGTGTACCCATATATTTTTTTCTCTTGCTTATTTTTTCCCCTCCCCTAAGAGTTTCTGTTACCTTTGTGAAGCAAAAACTTCCTAAAGCCATCAGCAAGGTTTTGAATAAATCCATGCTGAAAACATGCACGTTCCGCATGCACATGTGTGGATTTGTTGTGCAAGAACGCAGTTCAGGCTTGTCAACTTCAAAAACAAAAACCAAAACTAAATAAAGAAAAGAACTGACAGACTTGATAGTTTCATGTGGATTTCAGTTTGCATGTCGATTTCAGTTTCCTACTACCCGGCTGTTGTTTTCTCTCTTGTATTTTTTTCCTGTGGGTTACTTTTGCTACCAGGACCTTTGATGGTTTATTTTGCCTGTTGAATTTCTGTTACTCTTGTGTTCCCTATGAATTGCTCCCAAATCAATTGTGCTGCCCCATATGAGGGCGATGTAGGTATAATTAGACTTTTTTTTATAAAGGACTCTTAAAACATGGACTAGATTAGAGCATTAGCCAATAGAAGAAAAACAGTTGTATCTGAAAACAGACTTTTAAAACAGCTTTAGCAATTAGAAATCTTAAACTTTGTATGCAGAATAGTTTTTGGATGCTGAAGATGTGTGGAATTTAATTTCATTCCACACCTTAATTTTAGTAACATAATACATGTTTATCACATTTATTGAGATAATAGCATACTGGGGGGTGTACTGTCTGTTGGTAAGGATTGGCAGTGACCCCACTAATGGCACTGGAGTCACTTTGGGGTTTCGCAGACTTGGCTTTTATTAAAAAGTCATTTCCAAACAGAATCATTTTGGTTGGAAAGGCCTTCCTGGGCCATTGAGTCCAAGCTGTGCTCAATCCCCCCTTGTCTGCAACCCAGAGCACTGAGTGCCACGGCCAGGTTGTTTTCTGTGCCTTGCTGGGGTTTCCAGACATGAATTAAAATTAGTTTGTAGCCAATGATCTTACCTCTTTGCCTTTTGATTAAAAAATTATGTAATCCCACTTGGGGGAAAAGGAAGACTTGGAATGCTTTTGGGGTTATTTGCTTTGACCAAACAATCCTGATAAGCTTCAGGTTTAAAAGAAAACGGAAGGTTAAATTTATGCTGTTGTTTGAGGCAGCACAAAGTGCAGCCATGATCCTGGATCACAGGCTCTCCCAGCTGGAATAGCACTGCTGCTTTAATCCATACTTCAGCAAAGGCTTTTTCTCTGACCTACTTTGGCCCAGCCCAGCCCAGGCTTTTGAGAGCTCCCTTGGCCCCCCTGGCTGTGGGGGAAGTTCTCTGCTGCAGGCTCTGAGTCCTGCTCTGGTGTGAGTTCCCTTGGTTTCGTTTTCGTGTCGCTGTACCAGTTCTGCCCTTCCTGGACACGTGTTTCTGCTAAGCCCTGCACATCTGCCATTTTCTCAACTGAAAAGGAAGCTTCTCTGACACCTTCTTTTTTAACAAAACCCATCTAACGAGTTCTGTGCTGACTTGGTTTCCGTAGCTGGAGAAGACAAGTCTGTTCGCATGCAGTGCCAGGTGCTTTGCAAGTTCTGTGCATGATTTGATAAAAAATCTAGTGCTGAAACTCCCTCATCTAAAATGTAAGTGTTGTAAGAACCCGAGTGCTTGGAATTCTGTATTATGAGTAGCAGAGCATTCCTTTTTCAGCTCTTCTTGAAGGGAGCAGTTAATATTAGGATGCCTGCACGACAGCATCCTGAGTCATCGGGATACTTGACAGCTACTTTCCAACCAGAGCAACTGGTTTGACAAATGAGCTTGGACTTATTTTATCACTTTAAAGATAAATCTTTAAAGACTCTTTTAACACGTTAGAGGTTGGGACATCTGATATTTTATTAAATAACAATCTGGAGGTTTCTGAGTCCACTTATTTTAGTGGCTGAGCTTGTTCTGTGTGGCAGATCAAAGCCCGGCTGAGGCTCAGGCATACCAGTGGGGAGGAGGAAGTGACTGGGTTTCTATTCCTGGCTGACCCCAGCCTCGGAACCGAGGAAGAGCTTTAAAGGAAATGCAGCATTCAGCTCTCTGAATCTTTCCAAGTATTCGTAAGTGCTACCAGCACTGGCTTCCTGCATGCGGCGTTTCAAGGCGTGGACATCTTAAAACTGTCCTAATTTCAGAATTAAACAGGGCTAACAAGGGAAGCCCTAAAATTCATGGGAATAGCAAAACTTGCCATTCCAGATTTTATCAAAAACTTCCAAACCATCCTGTTTTTACCTGGCAGGCAGCTCTGCAAGCCCGGGCAGGTGGGAGGTGGGAGGGAGGGGATGGCTGGAGCCCAGTGGGGCTGCTGGCACAGGGTCTGAGCCCCTTCAGCCTGGGCAGGGAGAGCTCTGTGGGATCCGTGCAGTGCCAGCCATCCCCTGGGCCGGGTGGCTTTGCCCAGCAGGCCTGGAGGAGCTGCCAGCCCTCAAAGATGATGTCAGCAGGGAACCAGCACCGTGATGGAGCACCTGCAGCTGCCCAGGAGCTGCAGCAGTGTGGCTTGGGAGCCCAGCTCTGGCCCTTGGCACAGGGCAGCCTGTAAACCTGTAAGGTCACTGAGCACGCGGAGGCTCTTGCGAAAGAGCTGTCCTTGCTCCTGGGAGGAACACATCATTTCTGATACTGGGATATTCACATCAGTGCCCTGGGCTGCTCTGAGGATGTGGATGAGCTGAAAATCCAGCCCACCTGAATCGACTGGAATTGCTTTTTCTCCTTCCTTAAAACTTTGACATGATTCCTTGCCAGAGGCCATTTCAAAAGAAAGAACCAGCCCAACACCCCCCAGGCTGTCATGGAACTGGGAGAGCAGTTCTTTATGGGCTGGGCAATGGGGCAGGATTTGGGGTGCCTGGTGAGGCTGAGGAGTGGTTCCCTGTGGGTCAGAGCTGGGCTGGGGAGGGAACATGCATAGAGGGCTCTGGGCTGGCTGATCCTGGGCTGTTTTGGGTGCTGGGTGCCAGGCTGGAAAGCTCTGTGAGCACAGAGCCAAGCAGAGGGAGCTGCAGCTGGAAATGCAGGGCTGTGAGCCTGGGGAATATTATCTGTGCATTGCCTGCACAGGATGGAGCTCCGAGCTGGCAGCTGGCGCTCGGGAAGGGGTTGGGTTGTCACTGATCCTCTGGGGACACCCTTAGCTCAGTGTGCAGGTGGATGAGGGTGTTTGTCACCAGGGAGGATGGAGGAGCAGCTGTGGCTGTGCTGCCATCCCAGCACTGCCCCTTCCCTCCTGACTGCTCCCAGAACACTTCCTCTGGATGGGTTTGGCTCCAGTGCTTTAGAAATGGTCCCCAGATGCCACCAGATAAGCAGCCAAAATGGAGGGGGACAGTGGCAAATCCAGGGTGGTTGTGGTGATGTCTTCCTGCACAACGCTTTTTCCTTTCCTCATTTCTGATGTTGGGATATTCACATGTTTGTGTATTCCCCCCACCCCGTGTGTTAAATTCTGTACTTCATTTTGTCTTTAAAGTTTCAGATAAATCAAGGTGATTATAGGAAACAGCCTCTGCCAGATGCTGCCTGGGAAAATTCCTAAGGGCTTGAAAGCCATCCTTCACTTCTTCCATGCTGTAGTCATCGTTCCAGAGACATCTAGGAAATTAAAATCTTCTGTTATAAAGATGGGTTACTCTGTCACACATATTGCTGTCAGTAGTTTCCCTGGCTGTCCCTGTTGTCCCCACACACTTTGGATTGCTGTACCAGCTCTGAGGAATGTTCTTTTCACTCCTGTGCTGCTGCCACGGATGTGCCACCAAAAGCAGCCAGGCCCCAGTTTGGCAAAAATCTTTTTTTTTTTGCTAGTTTAACTGCAGGGAGATTGTAGTGAATAGAATGAATATCAATTTAATAGAATCAATACAAATTTGTAACTGAAATGTGAACTTTCAAAGTATTTTCTACAAACACAGCAAGAAAGAACTTTAATTGTTCAAGAAAAACAAGAACTTGACCATGTTCTAGCCATTCCAGCAGTTTATTTTTCTTTATTTTCTAACTGCCAAGGATAGAGCTCGGTGCTCTCCCCTCTCTAATCATTCTTTCCCGGGGAAGGTGATTATGTGTGTTGTTGCTGTGTTACCAATGTGCTGTGGTACCTCAGACACCTGGTTTGAGAGTGATTAAATCCAGAGGGTTTCAAGGTGAGAACTGGGGCTGCAGGGAGGAGCTGCCCCTGCTTTGGCTGTGCCTGGGGTCTGCAGGGCAGGGCTGGAGGATGCCAGGGCGCAGATCCCTCCTCAGACACTCCGTGTGTGCAGTACATTGTGTTTCTGCTGTACATTTCCCAGGGTGATGATGAATCTCAACAGTTTTCCCAGAATTGTAGTTTCAGTGAATAAAGCTGTTCTCGATGCCGGAGCGGGGAATGGTGTTGGGAATCCTTTGCCTATTTCTGCCCTGAGGGGGTTTCTAATTCTTTCCAGTAGAAAGTCATCGTGCAGATACTGCAGAGCATTAATTGCTTGGACTGAGCCTCACACAACATGTGAAAATTAGCAGTAATACAAACAAGCTGGCGGTGAGACGCTGCCTGGGAGGCGTTGTGTTAAAATGACAATCACTGGCTTCTCCAGCCTGTGCTTTGGAGACCTTTCTGAGCCCATGAGTGAGACCAGGCTGGGAGCAGCTAATGGCTCCATCCTCCATGGCTGCTGCTCTGCTCCAGGGCACGTTGCTGTGCTCTCGTGTTTCAGGAGCTCAGGAAGCCTTTCAGATCACTTCCCAAGCAGTGTTTTTTTGCTTTAAGTCAATCTTTGGGCAGTGGTGTCCTTGCTGTAGGATGCCACAGTTGGTGCAGCGAAGTGGAAGAGCAGAGCTGTGTCGCTGCACACTGGAGCAGTTTCCCAAGGAAGAGCAGTTCCACTGTTCTCACTGCCCTGGACTACCTGAGATGCTCCTTCTCACAGCCGGTCTCTTGGCCCGAGCTCTTGAGTTTCTTTGGACTCTTTGGACCTGTTCAAGCCAAACCTGTTGGTTTGTTGCCGTTACTTTCCGTGCACGGAAGATCTGCAGAACGTTATTCCTTTCCTCTTTCTGCAGGTGTCTGAGCTGTCACCTGCCCTTATTAATGCCTTTGCAGCATCACGCTCATCAAGCTGCTGCTGTCTGGGGAGGGGCTGTGTCTGTTACCATCCTTCATCTCAAAAAGTAGAGTCAAATATTTGATGATGATTTTGTAGCACTCCAGCACTGACACATTCACCTTTTATTTTGGACCCCTGAGTTGGTGAAGTCTCTACTTTCTTTTTTATTGTTGCTGCCACGGTGAAGACAGGATCATGGAATGGCTTGGGTTGGAAAGGACCTTAAAGCGCATCCAGTGCCACCTTCCACTGTCCCAGGCTGTTCCCAGCCCTGTCCAGCCTGGCCTTGGGCTCTTCCAGGGGCAGCCAGAGCTGCTCTGGGCACCCTGTGCCAGGGCCTCACCCAAAATCCCATCCAACCCTTCCCTCTGTCAGTTTAAAGCCTTTCCCCAGGCCTGTGTGAAAAAGGAAAGCACCTTTTGTCTCCTTCTAAGTAACCTTTTGCTAGTCCAAATTTCAGTTTTCAGGCCGGCCAATCTGGGTTTTGCAATTGCCTTTGATAAATAAGCAGTGTCTGGGTTTGCATTTGGCAGGACAGGTATGTTGGAATTCGCTTGGTGAAGCCTTTTGCCCGATGAAAACTGCTTCTTCACCCTAGTGATGCCTTTTTCTGCTAAATCACCAGCTGTGATTGTATCTCTTACCATATGCAAATTTTAAATTTTCTGTTATGAAACTTGTATTTACTTAGATATCTACTTAGGTATCTACTTAGATTAGAAGGCACATGTAGCAGGTCTGTATTTGATGTTTAATATTTTTAGAGAAGTAGCGTGCCGGTTTGGTCTCGGGGTAGACATGCAAATGTCAGACAAACACTTTGAGTCACAGGGCTGAAGGCTGTTGGTCAGTCCCAGCCTGTGGGACAAGATTAGAGTGTCTGGCTGTGAGAGATGGTCGAGGACCAAGTCTTTTACTTAACAAACCAGGGGTTTTGTAACTGTCCACGTAAAGGCAGGGGAGAGCTCAGCCACGCTCCCCTGCCGGCTCCTTATCAGCTCTGCTGCAGCCTGTGCCTCTGGAATCACAGAGCAGGATTAGCTGAGGCTGACGTGCAGCTGCAGATCCAGCCCAGCAGCACCTGGGTTCAGGCACCTTCTCCCTGTTTGGGATCAGGCACCCTCTCCCTGCCTGGGATCAGGCACCTTCTCCCTGTTTGGGATCAGGCACCCTCTCCCTGTCGCCACACACCCACGGAGCCCTTCAGGTTGGCCAGCAGCAGGATCTGTGTGCCTGGGCTGGGGCTGTGCAGTGAACTGATGTTCAGCTCAGCCTGCCAGGATGGGTGCTGATGGCAGAGCTCATTGTGCCAGGGTGGGTGCTGCTGGCACAGCCCCTGCTGTCCAGGCAGCTCCCAGGGCTGCTGCTCAGGGTGGGATTGGCAGCAGCCACTCCTGCAGTGCTCAGGGTCAGCAAGGGGCTCAGCCCAAAGTTTCATGCTCTGTATGACTGCAAGAGAGGAGAAAGTGCTTGGAAAGGCCACTGCTCCCTGTTTGTGGGTCAGAGGCACTTGCCAAAGCCGTGCCAAGGCTCCAGCTCCCCTGGCACGTGGCTGGTGAGGCTGGGACCTGGCCATCAGCGCTGTGACTCCTAAATAAAGGTGCTGTGGCAGTGTTCTGTGTGCACTGCAGGACTTGGCTTGTGGAATGTTTGCCAGCACCCATCAGCAGGGTTTTTCACTTGAATCACAAGATTAAGCTTAGTCTTAAATAACTGAGAGCTCTTAGAAAGAAGCAAACATCTGTGTTGTGTGTCTGCTTCAGGTTTGCATGTGCTCTGTACTTGTGCTTGCTCGAGGAGCAGGGAATCCTGAGAGCTGGAGTTCTACAAGGGGGGCATGTACACAGCAGCATTATTTCTCTATAATAGTATAATTCCTGCTTGTATCTAAATGCTCTTGCTGGTTTGATACATAAGAGTTTTAATTTGACACTGGGCTCTTTAATCTGTGTATATACTCAGAAGTGAGTGTAGTAGCCATCAGCAGTGAATATTTTTATTGTTGTCTGCTTTGTTCTTCCTTCCACTCTGACCAGAAAACTCGGTTCTCTTTTGGACCCGTGGATGCACTCTGGAGTTATCAGTGGTTAGACAACAAGTAAACACGTACTGTACATGGGCTGCTGGCCAGCTGGCCCTGGCAGCCGGCAGCTCGGGACTTGCTTTCAGCCCCAGAAGAATGCCTGTTTGCTTGGTCATTTCCTTTCCTTTCAAACACAAAAAATAAAACTTTTTTTCCTCCAATTAAATTGCTTTCCTGGCCTAAATATTGAAATTAGGGAGGGAGCTCCTCAGATATTGGGGCTTGGGCAATTTGGGAGGAAACTTTTGAGTTTGCACAGAAGCCCTCGAGGAACACTCACTGGGATGGGAAGTGACCAGGCTTGAAATTCATCTCTTTTTTCCCCTGTCTTTGTGGGGCAGTTCAGTACTGAATTTCTCTCCCTGGCTCAGGCCTGCATTGTCTGTGGCAGCTGTGCTTGCCCCCAGAGAGGTGTTGGGGCACACAGAGCCCTCGAGGGGCAGTGCCCTGACCATGGGCTGTGTCCCTGAGGCTGAGGTTTTCCTCTGCTTGGAAAATCCCCTTCCACAAGGATGTTTTCTGCATGCTTTGAACTCCAGGGTGGAGAAGGCAACTCAGAACATGACCTGAAGCACCCTGGGACATACCTGGCCACAGTGCCCTGGTGTCTTTCACCACTGTGACTGGTTTTCATCCAATATTTGAGTGATCGCATTTCTGTCATGTGCAGTTAAAAATGTCTGTGCTGTAAGCTGGAGAATAATTAGACTGAATGCATGCCTGTAATTGATCTTTCTGCTGGTTATTATACTAAAGACCTGCCAGGAAATTTGCTTCCTTTCCCGCATCCCTTTCCTTCTCCCCTCAAAATGTGCTCAGAAACTCCAAAACAAAATCCCTCTGCTGGGAAAGCCTCAGCACGTGAATCGAGGCTCGTGGCTGTGGCTCCTTCTTTGACCTGAGGAGGATTTTTTCAAGGGCACCAACACAATGTGTGCATTATTCCTCCAGCTCGTGGGTTCTTCAGCCTGGGATAAGGTATGGGCAGGTTTAGAGGGGGCTGCCCGGGGAGGTTTGGGGTGCCCATCCCTGGAGGTGCCCCAGGAAGGGCTGGAGGTGGCACTCAGTGCTCTGGGCTGGGGACAGGGTGGGGATCAGGCAGAGCCTGGGCTCGATGGGCTGGGAGGTCTTCTCCAGTGTAAATGATTCTGTGATTGTGAGGGCATCCTTTCAGCAGGGTTACATGTACCGAGGCGTTATCGTTGGGTGTTGGAGTAAATCTGCTTTTGCAGGGAGCTTCACAGTAATCATTTCTTACACAGCACTCTTAGATATCATCTCTCTTCTTGGCTCTAGTTTGAGGTGAAAAAGAAATCAGAGGGTGCCTTGGCAATGGGACTGAAACAGCAGCCCAGGTGATCTTGGGGTTAATTTACTTATTCCACAGAACCCTCTTCCCAGCTTAATTTTATCTCTTCCTCTGATCTGGTGTCTCTGTCCATGTAATGCTGTTTTGCAATAGCAGTTGCGTTTCTGGCAGCTCCTGGGCTGGTTTTGCCTCCTTGGGGTGACAGAGCTGCCCCCACACAGCCGCAGCTGCCCCTGCTCGTGGTGCAGTGCTGAGGGGCAGTCTGGGCTGGAGCACATGGATGTGTCCTCTGAGCTTCTGGAGAGGCTGGAGAAAGTCTACGGAGAGACCCCGCATTCTGTACCTCGGGAAATCAGAATAGCAGAGGCTTTCAGGAGAGTGAAGGCTGATGATAGGAGCCACCTTCTTTTCCAGTTGCCTCCAATAAATGTCAAATAAAATGCTTATTTTATACACCAAGGGTGTGACGGAGTTTACCTTTAAAAAATGTGTAAAAACTTTCTTCTCATGTTGTAATTCAGGACTGAATTTAAAGGCTGGTTTTGAAATCAATAATACTTAGTGGAAACTGGTTTTGAGTATTTTGAATAGTTTTCTTCATTATTAATTTCCATTTGAGCACTTTGAAGCCTATCAAGTCCATTTCCCGTCTCCATGATCATGCTGAGATTACTTGGTGGTTTCTCTGATCTTCTCAAGGCCTTGCTTTCTGTAAATGACAGTCCCTGTGGTATTTATAAAACTGTTTTTTACTTGGTGGTGTTATTAAAAAATGCCGAGCAGAAAAAGTGATCTGGGAGGAATGAATTTGGTTATTTCTGACTTTGCAGCACTCTTGCTGGGGTGGCTCTCGCTGGGGGAAGGAGGAGGCTGGTTCTGAGCAGGAGAGCAGTAACCGTGGGTTTATTCTGAGTCCTGGCTGCAGTTAAGGCTGTGAGGAGTCCTCTGCCAGGCTGCCATGTGCAGTCCCTGCAGGGCTTCAGGCATCTGAGCGCGTCACATTCCCATAATACACTGAATTTCTGGAAAAAACCTGCCCGTACATGTAGGGCTGTGAACAGAGCCACAGGTGCTCCCCTCAGGGCTGGTCCTGAACCTCCTGCACCCTGGGAGCAGTGGATATGGAGCTGGGGTTTGGCACCTGCTGTTAGCACTGAGCCGTGGAATTTGGTCCTTGCTTCATCAAAGTCTATAAAATATCTCAAGCTTTTCTACAAAGCTTAAAAACAGTACCAGGTCATGGTTTGAGGTTCAACCTAATCGTGAGATTTACTTGGTAATTTCCTTTCAAATACAAAAGATAAAACTTTTTCCCTCCAA
>NW_005054308.1:11801318-11809787 GCF_000277835.1 Geospiza fortis | reverse complement strand
GAAAGAGTTCCTTGGTTACTGGGGCTTGGGCAATTTGGAAGGAAGCTTTTGAGCTCCTTGAGGAAAGGTTGTGTGGATCACAGAATCCCAGAATCACTGAGGTGGGAAAAGACCCCCAACACCATCGAGTCCCAGCTGTGCCCCATCCCCACCCTGTCCCCTGCCCAGAGCCCCAGGTGCCACCCCCAGCCCTTCCCTGGGCACCTCCAGGGATAGGGATCCAACCCTGCCCACACCTTATCCCAGGCTGAAGGATCCAGGAGCTGGGAGCAATAATGTTCTCTTTTTCTTTTCTTTGTGCAAGCCCATTTTCTGTCCCTGGTTGAAATCAGAAGTGCTGCTTTGTTCTTTAGCTCTTCTGCGCATACATTTCTCAGCCCAGAACAGATTTTCTGAGAAAAGACAGATTCTCTTAATTGTCAGCCCTTAAGTGAAGCTGAAGGAGAAGTGCCAGATGCTGCAGGATTTGTGATGAAAGTTGCAAGAATAATCAGTCCAGGGAAACACTCGTCATTGTCTCCTTGGAAAGGCTGACCTGCTTATCTCCAGCTGAAGTGAGGAGCTGCAGCCTTTTGCCTGCATCTGGTATTTCCTTGTGGATTGTTGCAGGGAAAAATGGGGTTAACTCGTGACTTTTCCAAGCTTTTTGAAGCACCACAGCTTCTGAAATACTGAGAAGCAGCAGCAGTGATGGCAGTTGGTGGGTCTGCTCTTGTTCTGTTATTTACTGCATTTCTCTCATGGTGCTTCCTGGGTTTTGCTTCCAGGACCAGCTGTAGGTTCCACATACAGAATAGGGTGAGAGGAAGATCTGTGTTACAGGTAGGAAAAGCTGTAGATAATGATGGCGTGTTCAGCATCACGAATAAGAAAATACAAAACTTAAAGCATTCCTTCCTGTCACTTTGATGATAATTTATATTCAGGCGTTGGTTAATCTCATCTAAATTCAGACGTGCTGAGGACTCAAATTTAAGAGCATAATTATCCATAGTTCAGTTTTCTCCATGAGGCAGTGGGGAGGAGAAACAGGCTTGGATTGTTCTTGGCTGTTCAGTGTTTCTCTTTATTGCCAGGTAAGTGTTCATTATAGCCATACTTCTAAAATTAGTTCCTCTTTTGGTTCCTGAAGGGAGATGAAAATAATTTGGGGGGAAAAAATGACCCTAGATTTTTTAAAAATATTTTGTTCTTAGGGTGCGTTGTAGTTCTTTTATTTTTCATTTTCTGTGGTGGTGGTTTATTTGTGGATAATCTTAATTATACTCTACAGATTGAACATTGGGACACTGAAATGTTATGACTGTATCCATCCTGCATGATCCAGATGTTGTCTTAACTTTTAACCTGGTTTGTCTCTCAGCCAGACCCTTTATTACCTTGCCACGAGTAGATTGGATAGTGGAAGCTTCCCTAGGGAGGGTGGGAAGGAAAAGCCCCAGGTGTGGTGGGGTGACTCCACAAAAACCAGGAGCTCCTGTTCTCCTGGAATCAGTGGGGTGGCTCCACAAAAACCAGGAGCTCCTGTTCTCCTGGAATCAGTGGGATGGCTCCATGAAAACCAGGAGCTCCTGTTCTCATGGAGTCAGTGGGATGGCTCCATAGCACCGAGAGCTCCTTCTGCCCAGGAAGGGCCAGCTCAGCAGACCCATCTGACACCCACTGGTCCTGCTGGCTGCCCTGCACCTGCAGCCACCAACCTGTGCCAGGTGAATCTCCATCCAAAGAAGGCTTTATCTGCAGCTCCAAGCAGAGCCCTCTCCTCACAAAGAGTTAAGTGTGCAGCCAGAGCTGGGTTTGTTCCTGTTGCAGACGGGTTTGCCAGCGTGACCTTTGTTTAATGTTTCTCAGACAGAACATGCAAGTGACATGACAGCAGTTAGGGAGGGATTTTAGCCTGGAAATACAGCGAGGCTTTGGGCATGCGTGTATTTATTGCACCTTGCAAATACCCCTGGGGTAGCTGCCCCATCTGGGGGTGCTGGGAGCCAGGCTGGTGCCAGCCTCTGTCTGCTCTCGGAGCCCTGGCTGTGCTGACGTGTCCGGAGCCTCACGTGCTGCTGCGCCCTGAGCCAGTGCTAAAAGCAAGGGAAGATTAACCACTCTGCTGTTTCCTAAAGGTGGTTTGTTTCAGGGTTAATTCCTCTGAAACCCCATGAATCTCAGAGAAGCTTTCCACGGGTAGAAAAGCGGTTTTTCTGAGGGAGCCTCATCCCAGCATTGGAGTTGGCTGAGCCATTGGATCAGTGTCTCTCAAAGATGCAGCAGCAGTTGAAGTTACTGTATGGTTAAAGCAATACAGAAATGCTTGTTGGAACCAAGATGTTGTGTTTTAGATAAAAGCACCTCCATGTGCTTTTCATTTGAAAACTTAGGGCTTTGTGAATGTCAGCATCCCCTGTTATTTGGAGTTAAAAGCTTGTTTGGTGTGTGTATGATTGCAGCTGTATGGGGTCTGCACCCTGGGACTTTCAATGCTGCTTTGGTTTGTGTCTCTGGCACTTGCTGCTGAAAAAGCTGATTATAAAGCTGAGACTGAGGTAAATGAAGTTGTACCCCAGTGAGGCGTCTCAGTAATGTCTGATTGAAATGCATCTTTTTTTTTTCCTTTGCTTTATGTTAATATTTTTTAAAGTTGGGATTTTTGGATTGACTGATCATCTGATGGGTTGAAAGGATTGGCTGATGAGCTTTCATTTTTTCCTACCCTATCCTGCGTCTAGCTTTGTCAGATTTTTGTCTGTGATACGTTCTGTTCAGGTGCCCATAGCTTTGAAACCTTTCCTAGCTGCAGCTCAAAAAGCAGTTTTTGATATTTTTATATTGTTTGATTTCATCAATAATATGGGAAACTGATTGCCATACCTGTTCTCTCACCTCCTGTGTAATTATGCTTATGTAAGGATATAAGGACTTAGGGACTAATATGTAGTCTAAAACCTGAATTAAGCACTTGTTTTCTTCAGGTACTGAGTAGAGTGAGCTCACCTCCCAAACCCAGCATGCAGTGAGTTCTGCCTTTCCCACATTTCAGTAGTAAACACCCAGTCATTTTTCCATGAGGAATACTACAGCTATCTTACTGGAGCAGTCTTTAGATGTCTTCAAAACCTGTTGCAGCTGTGAATGCAATATATACTCCATTGAGTAAATATTGAGTAATGACCGCAGTTAAAATGTTTGATCTGAGCTGTTGTGACACGTTCTAATTCAGGAAAAGAATAGAGTTTCCCATCAGGAAAGTTTTTAATACTTTTCAGAAGGAATGTTGGGGTTGCTGCTGTTGGACACCTGCAGTAAGTTCAGCCCTCAGGATGCAGGAGGTGCTCTTGGAGGAGAGGGATGGTGGGGAGGACTCGGGGCCTGTCTGTCTGTCTGTCTGTCTGTCCCTGTCGTGGTGGCTGTGGGAGAGAGGTAAACAGCCCATTAATGAAGTTTACAGATGGAGTTTAATTGGGAGGGGTTCCCAGTGCTGCTCAGGAAGAGAAAATACACAAAGAGGCAGAGACGAACAATGTGGCCAGGAAACAGCACGAGGTTCAGCGAGGAAGGAATAGAGCTTCCTTCAGCTGGCAGGGAGGGGAGAGGACAGAGGAAAGTGCATAAAAAATACCAGGAGCCCTGAGAGGGAGAGAAGGCAACAGCTAAAAGTGTCATGGGGGGAAAAAAGCACACCACAAAGGAGCCCAAAGCCCCAAGGTGAGAACTGCCTGCAAAGGCGGGGTGCGGGTGACAGAGGAGGGATGTGGTGAAACATCTTTATAGTCTTGTGTGACATGGTTGCCAAGTGGAAATAAAAGCAGGTAATAACCTACTGTGTGTGCATGTTATAGCAGAAATTGTATCTGTAATTGCTTAACAGTGTTGACAAAAGTAATTACAGCACTCTTCTGGGTAATTCAATAAAGTTGACTTAAAATGCCTTGGAAATGACATACAGTATACACGTCATACAGGTCTGGGGTGCTACTCCTTGCTTGGCCTTCTGAGAATATTACACAAGCTTCTGTGGCTGATTTCGTGTCAATAAACAAACTTGGGACGTGCTTTTCTTCCTGTTCATGCAGGGAAGAGTGGTTTCATATTTGTTCTGTGCATCCCCTGTGTGAGGGGCCAGTTAAAGTGAGGTGAAATCGTGTTCTGAAGGGTGGTAACAGTGATTGTAAGAGTTTGGGAAATGCTTTTTAAACAGATTCACTCAGTTTTTAGCTCTGTTATGTAGGCACACAGATCTGAATATGAAAGATAAAATGCACCATGAACTAAATGTGAAACAGGAAGAAAAGCTTTTTGTAGGGTTTGGGGAGTGACCTCGGCCTGTCCCTCAGGGCCCTGAGCCATCACCGTGCTCGTCCATCAGCAACTCTCTGATTTTTAAGTCACCAGGAATTTTGAATTTGCTCCTTGTCTTTGCCTTGCAAGAATTCCTGTTCCCTCTGTAAGATGGTAAAAAAGAGTCTCTGTCCTTTAAAGTGACGTTGGTGCTCATGACTAAACAGGGAGCGCAATCCGCACGAGCTGGCGCTGCACCTCGGGCCCGTGGTGCTGACAGCAGCTTGCAGTTGTCATCCCTGTGACTAAGATCTCAAAATCATCACCAGTATTTTTGTCTTCCAGCAAAGTACCCAGGATATGATGTTTTCATTGGGGTTTGTTTGTTTTTCATGCTCTTGGAAGCCGTCACAAAAGCTGATTCCGTCCTGGCGGGTTTATTGTAGCAAAGCCCAGTCTCCCTTCGCACTGCTCTTCTCATTAAAGCCAGCTCAGGCTCCTCCTCGGCTGTTTCTTTAGCTGATGATGAAATTAAGTGACTATAACAATGAATTTCCCTCTCAGGGGATCAAAACATACTGAATACATACCTGAAATGAGAGTGGAAACACAGTGAGTTTAGTAAACAGTTTGAAAACAACAGGCATGAACCTTCAGTACAAATTCCTGTTGGTAAATGCAGATTATCTGTGTAATGAGTTAATTTCATGTCACATCCATGTGGAAACAAACCAGTGCAGGTTATGGGCATCTCTTCTGCCAAACAGAAGTGTGTCTTTCGTACTGAAGCAGTAACTTCTGGGGGTTAAATGTTTTCATTGTCACTTGTAGGTTGAGCACTGGCTGAAGCAAATGACCAGTGTGCCCACTGCCCATCCAAAATTTCAGGAATATCCTGCTGTTAAAAATACAGTTCCCATTTACCTGTTGATTTATTTTGGGGGAAAAAGTTTGCTTTCCTTCCTACAGATACTGGGAATATAACAGATACGTTTTAAACCACGAGGTGGATTTTGATTTTTCAGTAGTTTCTGCTAATAGCAAACGTCACTTGAGAGTATTTTTCTTGCTTACATGCCGTGTTTAAACTCTGCTTTGGCCGCTTCCTTTTTGGTCCACTGGTGTTTTTTGAGCTTCTGGACTCCTGTTCAAAGTTTAAAGAACAATAACCAGTCAAATGTAAAATAATGTCAATTGAACCAACCGATGACTCAACAGTCAACCAAGTCATCCTGGCCCTGCACCAAATGGACCAAGGCCAAAACCTAAAGTTGGCACCGGTCCCCATCCCTGTTCTCCATAGATCTGCACTGAAGCAGAGCCCAGAGTGCAACACGCTGGTTAATATTCCATAATGAAGTGCTGCACGTGTGAGTGTGTGCCTCCCATTGAGGGAGCCCGTGCTGGGCAGGACCTGCAGTCTGCAGGGCTCCCTCCAGAGGGACGGGAGACAGGGAAACGGGGAAATGGGGAATTCTGCAGCCTCACTTGCTTCAGTGTCACCTCCCCTCTGAACAGAGCTTCCTGGAAGGGCTGGAGAAGGAATGAAGGAAAAAACATTCATTTCTGCTTCTCTTGCCCTCTCTTCATCTTTCCCTTCTCCTCTTCTTCTTCCTGCTCAGATTAAGGTGTTATTTCTGCTCTGTTATTTGTGTTTGAGTTACATTACTTTTAGTTTCTTTTTTTTGTATTTCTCCTGATATTTGTTGTTGTAAAGCAGGAATTAGCTCTGCAGTGCAGCTAAAAGCATGAGCTGGTGAATAAGTCTGTGTGTCCACATTGATACAGCTCCAGGTCCAGACCACTGTTCCACTGCAGCAGGAGAGCCTTGATTTTGTTGTGTTTTTTCAGAATAGAAGAAATGAACTTCCTAATTGCAACTCTAAATTTATTTATGTCTTGATGGTTATTTGACTGTGGAAGGACTATACTGCAGCTTTGAGGCTTTTCAGCCTGGAGAAGAGAAGGCTCCAAGGGACCTTGAAACCCCTTCCAGTGCATAAAGAGGCTCCGGGAGAGCTGGAGAGGAACTTTGGACAAGGGGGAATCGCTTCCCACTGCCAGGGAGCAGGGCTGGATGGGCTATTGAGGGTGGGGAGACCCTGGCACAGGTGCCCAGAGCAGCTGTGGCTGCCCTGGATCCCTGGCAGTGCCCAAGGCCAGGCTGGACAGGGCTTGGAGTAACCTGGGACAGTGGAAGATGTCCCTGCCTATGGCACGGGACCTTTAAGATCCTTTCAAATCCAGACCATTCTGGGATTCTATGATTCTGCTGCAGTTTACTTTACTCTTTTGCTGCCTTTCTTTCTGTATCATTAATAATTTTCCATGTATGTTAGAATCAGCTTTCCAGATGTGTCTCTCCTTTCCTAGCAGCATCGTTTTGGCAGCCTGCACACAGTCCTGTGATTGACATGAGCACTGGACACGGCTCATGCTGAGGTCATTAATGGAACAAGTCCTGTTTAATGTTTTAAGTTCAGTTCCTCTGGTACAACATTAATGTGTGCTGGAATAAGGGGTCAGATCCGATCTATGCTGACTGTGGAGGAAGAGCCAAAATGCTGTGGCTGCTCCGAGCTCATGAATCTCTTGTGATCACCACAGAATGTCTCAGTGCAGTTCTGCTGCTGTTGAATTCCAAGTGCTGGCCCATGGAACTGGTGTGTTAAAGGGTCAGTGTTTAGACAATACATTTTTGGGCAGTTAGTTTGGCTCTTGGTTAGTTTGCAAGGTTCAGAAAACTAAAAACCTGCTTCCAAGAGAGGTAAAGCAGCTCTGAGGCTGCTGAGATCTGAAACAGAACCCCAGAATCCACAGAAGTTGGAAAATACTTTTAATGTTATTGAGTCCCAGCTGTGCCTGATCCCCACCTTGTCCCCAGCCCAAAGCACCGAGTGCCACCTCCAGCCCTTCCTTGGGCATTCCAGGGATGGGGATCCAACCCTCCCGGGGCAGTTCCAGTGCCTGAGCACCCTTTCCATGGGGAAATTCCTGCGGTGCCCACCCTGAGCCTGCCCCGGCCCAGCCTGAGGCCGTTCCCTCTCCTCCTGTCCCTGTTCCCTGGAGCACAGCCAGACCCCCTCGGCTGTGCCCTCCTGGCAGGAGTTGTGCAGAGCCACAAGGGCCCCTGAGCCTCCTTTGCTCCTGGCTGAGACATTTCTTGGGATGCACTGAAAATTTTAGAAAAATCGAATTCTTCTCAGACCTTAGCACTCTATGGTAGAGTGCATTATTTTTCAGCTGTCCTGGTCCTGGCTCACCTCAGTCTGTGAGCACGGAGCGTGTCCCCGTGCCTGCAGGTTTGAGATGATCCACAGGCTGTAAATACAGGTAGATCAAATGGCTGTTTTGTCATCCAGCAAAGCTTAAACAATTGGTATGGCCCAGGATAATTTGATTGTATATTTTTATGTAAAGTTTGTATCTAAGTTTAGAGGTTCTGGCTTGTGTCTGGGTCTCTTTTTTTGCTGCCTCTTTATTTAGAGAGGGAAGGGTGAACAATGAGATTTAAAAAGCAGCACAAAGCTTTGGAAAAGTATGCTGAAATTGATTCATATAGAAATGAATTCTACCCTTGAAGGTAAGACTTTTTGGCCGCTTTACTGGAGCGCTATAATAAATATAAAAGTTTAGAACATATAATTTAATTATCATATTCTGGCCATAAATGCTTTAGGTCTGTAGTACATTTGAAATCCCAAGAGCTCTGGCTGAGGTTGCAGCTGCAACATCAATTACCATTTATCCATTCCAAGAAAGCTTTGCCTGTGCCCTTGAAACCTTTACGTTCTGGAGAGGCTCCAGCGGGAGCGCGGCCGCTGCTCCGGCGTCACTCCCGGTGATGCCAAGATGGGAGCGGGCGCCATTTCACAGCGGGGCCAGCGCTGGCCTCGGGCTGGAGCCTGTGCAGCTGCCAGCCCTCCTGGTGCTCCTGAGAGCTGGAGTGCCCCGGGCAGGGTGGGTGCTCCTCAGGGATTGGGGATGGTCGTGGTGCAGGCTGGAGCTGGATTCCCCTGGGCAGGGTGGGTGCCCCGGGCAGGGTGGGTGCTCCTCAGGGACTGGGGATGGCTGGGTGCAGGCTGGAGCTGGATTCCCCTGGGCAGGGTGGGTGCCCCGGGCAGGGTGGGTGCTCCTCAGGGACTGGGGATGGCTGGGTGCAGGCTGGAGCTGGATTCCCCTGGGCAGGGTGGGTGC
>NW_005054308.1:11796012-11800722 GCF_000277835.1 Geospiza fortis | reverse complement strand
GACTGGGGGTGGTCGTGGTGCAGGCGAGAGCTGGAGTCCCCTGGGCAGGGTGGGTGCTCCTCAGGGATTGGGGATGGCTGGGTGCAGGCTGGAGCTGGATTCCCCTGGGCAGGGTGGGTGCTCCTCAGGGACTGGGGATGGCTGGGTGCAGGCTGGACGCGCTGCTGGCCCTGGGGAGCCCTGGCTGCCAGGGCAGCTTTGCTCCGTGTGTTGTGTTGGCAATCTGCAGATTCCTGCCCTGCTTCCGTGCTGCTGGCATTTGCCAGCACTATTTGTCTGACTGTACAAACCCACAAATCCTGCAGCCAGCTTTAGTTGGGTGAAGGGATGGTAAAAGGTGTTTTCTGCGGGTGGGGGAGATTTTGCTGCTTGAGGGATCTCTCATATTTTAATTTTTTCTTTTAGAACCATGGGAGCCCCTAGCAGCATTTACTGTGGCATGGTCAGGAGCAGGGACAGCCCCTCTGACTGCGCACCAGGAGCTGCTGTGCCATGAGTTTCTGGCTCTGGCAGTGAAGGAAATTCAGCAGTGACACATCCCTCACGGTGCCATTATCTTGGCCGTGTCACAGACGTGCTGCACGAAACGAGACCGTTAGTTCAGCATCTGATTTCCTGGCTTATCAGGGGTTTTTTAATACAGTGTTTATCTGGGTGTGCGATAAAGGAAACCGTGTTAATCGTCCTGGTTCTCAGAGCAGCTGGAAACCAGAAATGCTGGGGCCTTTTGTGTACAGGCTTTGGTTAAATACTCCAGAGTAGATTTTTCATTTGTTATGGCATCATTGAGGACATGCTTGTCGTCAAGACCTGCACTCCTACCAAAACCATCCAGGCCTCCATTTTGAACAGAATATAGGAAAGAGAGCTGAAGATTGGGTGGGTCTGTAAGGAAGTTATGTGGAGGGAGGATTTGTGGCTCTATGAGCAGTCAGCGCCCCAGGACACCTTGGCTTGGGGTCTGTCCCCATGGCAGTTTGTGCCTCTGCAGTGGCTCTGTGCCCCTCTGTGACACCTGGCCAGCCAGGGCTGGCTCTGTGTCTGCGGAGCTCAGGCAGCCTGGGAGGAAAACCTGGGTTCTTACCAATTTTCAGTCTCTCCAGAATGAAGTGAAAACATTTCAAGAGACAGAAGAAGCCAATGGTTCAGGTTCTCAGCAAAATGCCTTTCTGGAATTATTTCCATTTGGCAAACACACTTCTGTTTTAATAGTCATGACAAGTCTAGTGTCAACAGCCTTGGATTGAAATTTCTTCCTGCTTGAACTCAAAACTACTTCCCTGCCTAAGAGCATATAAAAATAATTAATAGTTTCTCTAGTTAACGAAGAAATAAATAAACAATTCAAAAAATGTAATCAGGCAGTGTCCACAGCCTAGTATTTACATTGTTCTCATTGCTGGAAGATAAGGAGGAGGCCCAGATGGCAATGACATTGAAAATGGTTTCTTTACTCTTAGTTTGGTGATACCACTTACACCAGTAAGTAACTTGCTTTTAGGAATCCATTTCCAGTGGTTGGTTCAGTTGAGCTGCAGAGCCAGGATGTGTGGTGGGCCACGTTTTGGTGTCTGGATGTGCCAGGAGTGACCTCCTGTTTGGACAGAATGTGCTCCAGGCTGACCATCCCTTTCACACACGGGTGAAAAGGGGTGCAGGCTGTAGGCTGGAAGTGGTCAGTAATTCTGGTTCCTGGAAGTGTTCTCCTTGCCAGTGGCTCACTGGAGTTGTCTTTCATCGGATCAGAGAATCGTGCAGTGGTTTGGGTTGGGAGGGACCTTGAGGATCAACCCGTCCCACCCCTGTGTGTCTGTGTGTCTCTGTCTGTGTGTCCATGTGTCCGCATCCGTGTGTCCCTTTGTGTCCCTGTCCATGTGTCCATGTCTGTGTGTCCCTGTCCATGTGTCCCTGTGTGTCCCTGTCCGTGTGTCCCTGTCCATGTGTCCCTGTCTGTGTGTCCCTCTCCGTGTGTCCCTGTCTGTGTCTGTGTGTGCCTGTCCATGTGTCCATGTGCCCATGTCTGTGTGTCCCTGTCATGTCTGTGTGTCCCTATCTGTGTGTCCCTGTCCATGTGTCCGTGTCCATGTCCCCCTGTCCATGTGTCCGTGTGTCCCTGTCCGTGTGTGCCTGTCATGTCTGTGTGTCCCTGTCCATGTGTCCGTGTCCATGTCCCCCTGTCCATGTGTCCGTGTGTCCCTGTCCGTGTGTGCCTGTCATGTCTGTGTGTCCCTGTCCGTGTGTCCCGCTGCCCAGGCTGTGTCTGTCCATCCCCCGGCAGGACCCAGGACAGGAGCCCTCCCCAGCCGTGTCCACGCCCGCCTGCTGCAGGTGACCCTTGAGCCGGGGTTGAAGTCCCTGGTGAATGATTAACCCTGCAATGGCTTTAGTTCAACACCCTGATTTCTGTGCAGCTCGTTACTGGGGCGCCATCTTCGTTAAGCCTTTCCATTTTCCCACTTCATTAAAATTTCCCATTCCACCCCCTTCATTAAGGTTTCCCATTTTGCCCCCACACTTTCTGTTGACTGGAAATGATAAACACATCTATACAAATAAATAAAATCAGATTATATGTGAATAATTTCTGAAAAATACATAGGAATGTACTAAGTTTAGTACCCCATACCAATACCTTGCCTCCCAAAATGAAATTTAATCAAAGTTTTTACAAATTTGGATCCCTGAAAATTGATATATTTTTTTCCTATCTCGTCTATGCTGCTTGATTTTTCTTTTATCTAGATAGGACTCATAGTTTATTAGAGTTTGTTGAGTTGAAAGCAATTTCTGTAAATACTGAAAGGTGTGCCATTATTATATTATCTCAGAGTGTAATTTCCCTGCCTTACCTCTTCCTTAGGAAGTGGTCATTTGCCTTTTGCTGTGTATAACTGTATGGGTGAGCAATGTGCACTGAATGTGGCTCCTATAACTGTATAGGTAAAGGATTTATACTGAATGTGGCTCCTGTAACTGTACAGGTGAGGGATGTATGCTGAATGTGGCTCCTATAACCGTACAGGTGAGGGATGTATGCTGAATGTGGCTCCTATAACCGTACAGGTGAGGGATGTATGCTGAATGTGGCTCCTATAACCGTACAGGTGAGGGATGTATGCTGAATGTGGCTCCTATAACCGTACAGGTGAGGGATGTATGCTGAATGTTGAGGTATGTATTCTGAATGTGGCTCCTATAACTGTACAGGTGAGGGATGTATGCTGAATGTGGCTCCTATAACCGTACAGGTGAGGGATGTATGCTGAATGGGGCTGGTGCAGGAGCCCTGCAGCCCCTCCTGGTGCTGTTCCACAAGCAGGGCTGGCTGGCAGCTCTCCACACGGTCAGTAAATATTGCCCTTATCTGATACAGCCAGGCTGGGAAGATATGCCTGCAGCCCGGATTAGATTGCTGGCTACTGCTGTATTAATCAATGTAATCATTTATTTTTAGTTTTAGAAGTCATATCATCTGTTTTCTTTCTCATATTACATTTTCTATGGTGCTGGTACAGAAAATGAGCCCTGTTTAAAAATTAAAGGTGACTGAAAAGTTTCAGTGGAATATGTTTGGCACTGTCATGGTTTCCCTGACAGCTGATGAATGTTTCCTTAAAAATGCTTTTGTCAGAAGTTTGAGAGGTATAAAGAGTTTTATTTTTGTATCTAAATTAGCTGTCTTCAAAACTATACATAGAAAGATGTTTCCATCTTTTTAATAATTTTAATGAAGTGAAGTTCTCAAGTGCTATATTCCTTATTTAAACTCATAGCTCCTAGCCTGTACTTCAGTGTTTAATCTGAGATATTTATTATTAGAAAAGGAGCTATTGGGCCTAAACTTTTAGAGAAAATAAGGCATCTTAGAGTAGCCAGACAGTGACTGTTGCTTGTAGAAGGGGTATTGCTTGGTTTTGAGGTAAGTGTTGGGGTTTTTATTTGGGGTTTTTTTGCATATGGTAGTCTAAAAGTAGAGAAACAAATTTCTTTTTCCAAACGTATCAGTAAGCTGGGGAGAGAAGAAAAAAAATGAAAGAAGAAAGTAATATGTGCATTACATGAAAGGAACCAAAGCTTTGAGGTCAAAATTACTTGTCTGGTGATCAGACAGGAAAGCTGTGAGAGAGCAAAGAACCAAGGGTGGCTCTCAAGCCTGAGGTTCTCCTCTGCTCTCTGGGCTCCTTCTGGGATCCCCTGGAGCAGCAGAGCTGGCCAGAGCCAGCAGAGCAGGAGCAGAGGTGGATCCTCAGTTCCCTTCCCAGGAGGTGTGAGCTCCTGCAGCCCCGCCAGCTGCAGTCCTGTGCTCAGAACTGGTGCTTGGAGTCGGTGGGACTGGCTTGAGTTTCATTCTGCCGTGTCTCAGGGGCTGAGGGGTGCATTGTGCAACCAGAGGGGCTTATCAGAGCTCTTTAAAAGAAGAGTAATTCATTGGAAAAGCCAGGAAAGCCGTGCCATGGGTGATGAGCAGGGATGCAGTCCCTCAGTGAGCCCTCTCCAGCTGACAGAGACATTGTGGGGGCTGGCAGCCTCGTGGCAGAGCCACGGAGGAGAAGTGTTGAACATTCCAGAGATGCTTCTGAGCGCAGAGCAGCGATGTGACAGATTTGAGTTCTTTTCCAAGTTCTGGAAAGAAGCATTCTTCCCTTTGGGAAAAGAGGGGCCTTTTTCTTCCCTTTTTCCTCAAATTTGACTCATTCTCCTCTATTCCTG
>NW_005054308.1:11733744-11795991 GCF_000277835.1 Geospiza fortis | reverse complement strand
CTGCTGAGGGCTCTGCTCCCCCCTTGTTCTGCTCTTACTCTGCTCTCCTCTTCCCACTGCTCTTGCAGCACGTTGAAGCTGCTGCTGTGTTCCTGTCTGGTGTTTTCTCTTCTGCTCAGCCCTCTCTGCTCTGAGACACAGCTCAGCTTCTCCCCAGCTCAGACACTGCTTTTAGGGGGTCTGCACATCCCTTAGGTCTTTGCCTGCCTGTGTTGTCTCATTTTTTCTCCCTAACGCAAGTAATTTTCACTTCTCTCTGCCTTCTGGTTCCATTTTTGTCAAAGTGGGAACTTCATTGACACATTTATTGTGGTTTGACTTTGATCCCTCTGTGTTTGAGTGGGAGGATCCTGCTCCTTGTCTTTTGGTTGCCTCAGTCCCTGTAGGAAAGGACAAACACAATGGCAAAGCCCTTTGGATCGCTGGATGGGCCGTTTCTGGGGATGGGACATATGGACCTGTGCAAAAGCAGAGCTCCCAGGTGTTGGAATGTCTTAATTTGGGATGGAATTTTAGGGTTTGCGTGAGCGTGTTGGAGCTGTGGTTTTTTTTAAATGTGTGACCAAATCTGGTCAGACTTCCTTGAGGAGGGGAAAAGGAATTTTCCATGCAAAAGCCATCCCACATACAAATGCTAAACCCACATCAGGGAACGTGGATGGTCTGGAAAGTTTCCAAGGCGAGGCACCAAAACCTTAAATAAAAGTGTCATTTTTCTAGCTTCATCTGGAGAGTGGCTGGAACCCTGGTGAACAGGATTTTCTGTGAAAATCAGTTTCAAGTGAAGCAGGCAGTATAGAACTCATGTTTTAGGCATTTCAGACTTAGTTGGGAATCACAGAATGGCTGGGGTTGGAAGGGACCTCTGGAGATCATCCAGTCCAACCTCCTGCCCAGGCAGGGTCACCTGGAGCAGGGGACACAGGAGCGTGTCCAGGT
This sequence comes from Geospiza fortis, assembly GCF_000277835.1. Classification (NCBI taxonomy): domain Eukaryota; kingdom Metazoa; phylum Chordata; class Aves; order Passeriformes; family Thraupidae; genus Geospiza; species Geospiza fortis. The sequence continues at coordinate 11,795,052 of NW_005054308.1, read as the reverse complement.
GGGTTTGGGATGTGTCCAGAGAGGGACACTCCCTGACCTCCTGGGCAGCTGTTCCAGTGCCTGCCACCCTCAGAAGGAAGTTCTTCCTCGTGTGGAGGTGGATGAACTCAACAGCTGGGCCTTTCCAGGGCTGTGGGGCAGTGCCTGGTTGGTCTGTAGGATCAGGGTTGGTCTGTAGGAGTGCCATGCAGCTCTCTTCAGAGAAGATAAGCCACCATGAGAGCAGCCCCTGAGCCCTGGCCCAGCACTACTGGGTCAGCCCTGAGGATGAGGAGCAGCTCCAAGGTGATTAGGGTGGATTGTTTGTTGTTCTAAGAGGGATTTGGGTTTTTTTCCTTAACAAACCAATCCTTCGTTTGTAGCTGGGCTGGGTGTTTACATCCAGATCCTGAAATGAGGGGTATTTCTCACTCTTCTCCCGAACTGCTGGGGTGAAACCATCACTTGTTACTGTGCATATTTGTTGCTATATGGCCCAATTTGCACAGCTTCTTGCATAACAGCATCCCAGTGGAGCAGCCGGTGGTGGTGCTGGGAAGGGAGCCCTTGTGCAGACTGCAGGGAATGTGGCAGTAATGGAAACAATATGGAGTAAGAGCGTGTTTAAAGAGTCAATTTTAAAGGCTGGGATAATTGTGCAAGAAACTTGGCTTCAGAAACGTGTAAGGGAAGGAATCTTGATGCAGCCAAATAGGCCGTGAAAAATCCATACAGCTTTTCTGGGGTTTTACAGAAGTCCTTGTTTAACTGTTTCTGGTGCTCTCTGTGTGCAGGATTGCCCCACCAAGCTGTTCCTGGCAGGTACCAGCCCTGTGCTCGCCTTTATCCCAATTAAAGGTCTTTCTCTGCTTTCTTTCAGCCCTGGAATGAGGTCAGATGTAAGCTCTTCTCCATCCACAACCTCAGCAACTACGGGACCACCTCCCAAGCTCTGCCTGGTGTGCTCCGACGAGGCCTCGGGGTGCCACTACGGTGTCCTGACGTGTGGCAGCTGCAAAGTCTTCTTCAAAAGGGCAGTGGAAGGTAGGACCTCCTAATCAATATGAGATCCCTACGCACATCATCCATTTTCAAACCCAGCATCCATGGCTTTGCCAGAATCCTACTGAACAACTCGTCCATTAGATCACTGATCTTGTCATGGTAAATCACATTGATAATGGTGCATTATCCAAAGCATGGATTCCATTCACATTGATAAAATGCTCCCATTCACTCTGTGTAAAAGAATTTATTGTTGTTTTGGCTTTTGTCTCTTTCATTTTCTTTCACTGTTGTTTTTGTTTATTTGTCCCAGTTTTATACAGATATTTGTCTGTGTGCAATGGATTTGTAAAGTTTGTGATTTTTCAATTTATGATTAGTTGGTTTATGTAGAAAACTTACGTGGAACTTGGTAAATCTGTTGTGTGTGAGGTTATTGCAGTTATCCTGCAAACATTGTTGGTTGAATTGCATCCATGGCCCTGGGTGTTGCTTGCAGGGACACTGGGTACCAGGGACGTGTGTGGGATTGGATCACTGAGATTTCTGTCCAGTTGTGATTAGAGAAAACCATTCTGGAAAACAGGTGATGAAAAACTAATGTGAATAAGGGCTGCGTGGATTTTGGGTGCATCAGGAGCCATTTGTGAGGGACTAGGTTGTACCTCAAGATCTGACTGTGCTTCAGTATCACGTGCAGAAAAGCTGGAGCATATTCCCAGTGTTTCTGGGAAGATGGTGATTCCTCAGGTCTGAAGAACATCATTCCTAGTTCTGGCCCTCAGGGTTTCCTGTCTTGTGCCTCCCTCGTGCAGCCCTCTCTGAACCAGGCTCTTTCTGCTGACCTTTGTGCAAGCTGGGGTCACTGGAGCAGAGAGAAGGCTCTTTGACGAGGACAGCCGCCATTCAGTCCTCAGCAGCAGCACTTTCCCCCAGTTCTGGCTCACCAGGTGCCATGGGGAGCTCCGTGGAAGGGCAGAGCACCTCAGATGGATTAGCAAAGTCAAGTTCATGTCGTGGTTTCTGCTGGTCACAAAGGGCTGTTGGCTCTGTGGCAGCTGAGGTATAACAAGGCTGTACGAGCTCAAGTGCAAAGCAAATAATCATCTGTACCTTTGATTAAAACATGGTCACCAGAGATCCCTCAGAAGACAGTTTACAAGGCAGCTGGACAGGTGCCATAGCCATGGGTTTGCCTGTTCTCAAGCTTAAATAAATCACAAAAGTATTGAAACAGGAGGGAATCACCTCAGTGATTCCTTTTGGGTTTGACATACCATAAATCAACTGTCTTGATATTAAAAGTACAAGCAGGCTTGTGGCAATAGTTCCTCGAGGTTCACCTCTGCTTCCATTTTGACTGTGCCACAAATTATCCCACTTCTCACAGAATCCCAGAACCATTAAGGTTGGAGAAGACCTCCAGGTTCATCAAGTGGAGCCTTTGATGGATCACCACCGTGTCAGCTGGGCCACAGCACCAAGGACTGAGCACCCTAAACCCTTCCATTCCATGACATGGATGTTTGCAGGACTGCTTCCAGGATCCGTTAGTCCTAGTCCTCACTTTAAGGAACAAATAATTCGGTTTTGTCTTTTATAGGCATTTTTCTTATTAGGAACACATGTAAAAAGAATTTGTTTCTGCAATATCCTTTTTATTAGTGGCTGCCAGGCACCTGTTAGTGCTCAGATCAAGCTGACTCTGCACACTCATTATCCGGCCTTTAGCCAAAGCCCTTTTTTCCACCTTTGCCTCCAGGCCTGTGTACTGTGACAGAAATAGTCACAGAAACTGGAAGTATCAGTGTCTAGAAGTCAGTATAAAGTGCATTTTTTCAGCAAAGAGTAGAACCAGAGGAGAAGAGGAAGGGTGAAGGTGGGACAGCAGCTGTCAGTGTAGGTGCAGTTCTTCAGGCAGACAGGTCTTTCTCCAGGAGCCCAGGCTGGCCAGAGATAGCTTCTTCTATTCTGATTTTGTGGTGTTTCAGAGCCCAGAGCCCTCGTGACTGAGTTTCTGTAGCCCCAGCCCTGCTCAGCTCCCAGCCCTTCACCCAATGTACGAACCTGGATCCTCCCAGCTCCTCACACCTCCCTCCCTGCAGCCTCCCCAGCACCTCCCTCCTGCTCTGCTCCAGATCAGCCTTCTTCGTCAGCACTTTCCAGTCTGTCTTACAGAGTCCTTTGTCTGCAATTCCCAACCTTTTTTAGGCTGCTGTGCTCACATGGGCACAGAGCCATTGGTGCCACAGTGTGTCAGAGCCCTGGTGCCAGCGGGGCTGTGGGCAGCACGGGCATGGGGATGGGATTGGGGATGGGGATGGGATGGGATGGCATTGGCCAGCCTCTGAAAAATGCCCCTGTGTGCCCCAGATGCCCCTGGAAACTCCTGCCTTGGCTCACTCCAGGTTTTTAGCAGAGTATTTGTGGAGTGCCTGGGTTTGAGCAGCAGAGAGAACTGGAGCACGTTCCTTTGGCTGCTGGCACAGCCCTGGGCAGGAGGAGGACATGGAGCACCAGCTTCCCTTCATTCTCCCCCAAAATGGTCATGGGACAAGAGGCTTTGGTATAATGCAGTACAAATAGCGTAGCTTGGTCCTAAGAAAGGCAAGAATAGGTGAGCAGTGAATAGAAGAAACCAAGCATTTGTGGAGAGGAAGCTCTTTGTTAGGAATAGAATGGAGCAGCTCAGGAGCAGCCTCACCTGAGTGCCTGTATTAATGTGTGAAACTGTGCTCTCATCAGACAGGAGGGACAGGGAGCTGTTGTTGTCTCTGCTGCACTGCATTGCTGGCACATGGGCATCAGTTCACGTTCTGTGTGTGTTTCTGTGTGCTAGGATGCTAATGGCAACCAGAATGGTGAGTGGAGGATCTGTTGTCTGCATTAATTAAACACAAAGCTGGCACAAGGGTCAGGAAGGCTCCTCTTCCCTGAGTGGAAGAGGTGGGGCAGTCATTCAGAAAAACATTCCTTGGAATATCAGCTTGAGACGCTTCACAGGAGAAGTTTGGCCAAAGCCATAGGAATGAACTCTGCATGCCCATAATTTTCACAGCTGACTTGTAAGAAATTCCTTCTCCAAGCTGTTTTCCTGTGAGAAAACTCTTGGACTCTGTTGTTAATAATTCAGTGTTTGGAAAATCTGTTTGTTTCTCACAATATTGTACTGTCAGTACTTTGCAATACAGAGTAAAAGCACAGGCTGCAGCTTTCTGCCCTCTGGAAAAACATGCTCCTTGACCCCTGTCTGGGAGAAGGATCTATTCTTTGGTAATACCTTTCCCTAAATAAGTTACATTCAGACATTCATTCACATAACTCATGTAATTAAGAAGAGATACTTCTGTTGCCCTGCTCTAAGCAGCTAAGCAATACAGTTATTTTAATTTATGTACTTCAACTTGTTGTGTTTTCAGGGCCAGTTTTGCTCAGAGTCTGTCAGTCCATAAAAATGTCAGAGAATTTGGTTTGTCCAGGTCAGGCTGTAAGTTGCAGGAAGGTTTCATGACTGTCCAGCTGATGAAGCTGTGTCTGTGCTCTGTAGAAACGTTTACAAGTGTTTTCTCAGAGTGGGTTTGTGCAGATTATTTATGTCTCTTGTCAAACTATTTAGAGAAATGGGAAACCTGCTGTAGAAGGCGGCTTTGGTAAATGCAAGGGGAAATAGTTTTAAAAATAGAAGTTGCCTGGTGTTAACAAATAGGAAATAATGTTTTTACCTAAATGTATTGGCTTTGAGATCTGAACATGAGAAATGGCTTTGGATACGTGAAGTCAGGTGGGCACCGATGTTTTTGCAAGGCAGGCAGTGCAGCCAGGGCAGGTTTGCTGTGCTCCTTACTGTCACTGGGGCAGGGCTGAGCGGGTCTGTGCGTGGGGAGCTGATGTTTGTCTGTCTGTGTTTGTGCCAGGGCAGCACAACTACCTGTGTGCCGGCAGGAACGACTGCATCATCGACAAGATCCGCAGGAAGAACTGCCCCGCGTGCCGCTACCGCAAGTGTCTGCAGGCGGGCATGAACCTGGAAGGTACCCACCCTGCCTGCTGGGCTGCCCAGGGCAGCTGCTGGGGAACTGCTGGGGCTGCTGGGCAGCTACTGGGGCAGCTGGTGGGGAACTGCTGGGGCTGCTGCCGGGGCAACTGGTGGGGCAATTGGTGGGGCAACTGCTGGGGCAACTGCTGGGGAACTGCTGGGGCAACTGCTGGGGAACTGCTGGGGCTGCTGCTGGGGAACTGCTGGGGCAAATGGTGGGGCAGCTGGTGGGGCAACTGCTGGGGTAACTGGTAGAGAAACTGCTGGGTGCAGCTGCTGGGGCCAGTTTCAGTGCATGCTGCATTCTCTGGGCATTGTAACGAGACACATCAGGGCTTGTGCTGAACCTTCTCCTGTCTGTGCTCACTTGCTGGCTCTGTGTGTCCAGCACAAGTGAGGCACGCACACAAGCAGGGGTTGTTCTTCATCCCTCTCGGCACGTACGTCTCGTGGCTTTTTCATGGAATGTGGGACAGCAGAGCTCTAGGAGAACACCTGGAGGGAGGGGTAACACCTGTGGGAGGGTGTGCTGAGTGACCTGACACAGACCATGGAGGACAGGGATGGGAGTGGGGATTACATCTTCCAGCTGAGGAAAATTGAAGTACTTCTGTTCATGCTGTGGACACTTCTTAAATATCTGACAAAATCTCCCTAGAAAGCGGTGGTTAAATTTAACATACCACCACATCATTGTTCTCTGCTGAGTCCTGAATGACTCCTGAGAATCTGAAGGCCACATCAACCAGAGATTTAGGAGCACTTGTAAAATGGCATAAAGCACTTTTATTAGTGTCAGCTTCATTTAATGTTTGCTATTTTTCCCTGAGCAGCAGAGATTAACGCAGCACTTACTAGTGCAGTTATCCTGGTGGTACGTGTGTAATCAAAATTGTCAGATAAAATAAAAATGTCAGAGATGTATTTGTCGGCTCCAAGGATGAACAGAATTTCATTTCAGTCAGTGCTAACATCCTTGGTGAGGTGTAAGTGATAAGTTAAAGAGATCAGTGAAGCACACACTGGTGTCTGTGGTAGGCACATCCCTCCTCTTGGGCTCCCAGCCTCCCTCAGGAGGACACAGCACCACTTCTCCTGGGTGGGGAGAGGGAAGCTTTTATGGCTGAGAAGGAAAAGGAATCTAGGAACTCAGGAGCACAGAATGGAAGAACCCAGAGTAGTGTGAAAGGGTGAAAAACACCCTGAAAACAAGGAGTTTTGGGACAGATCTGAACAGATGGAGAAATGGTCATGCAGAAAAGCAAACTGGGAGGCAGCATAAAGTGCAGAACAGACTAAAATCCAGTTTATCTTGTCTATTTTAGGGTCACAGTTTAGGAATGACTGTTGTTCAAAAGAGAATTAAATTTGCATGTTTTTTAGACAGTAATTTCTTTTCAGAAGGTCCCCAGCTGCATCCCCAGTGCATAAACAGTGGTTGTAGCAAACCAGTGAATGGTCAGAAGAGACCCCAGTGTCCAGCCCATCAGTCCTTGGGCCCCTTGCACTCTCCTGACTTCCTGCTGCACTTTTTCCAGGAGCCTGCCCTGTTTTGGGTTTCTCTCAGTTTCTGGTGCCTACAGTGGATATCACTGTTAGGTATTGGGTAGAAAACGAATTTATGCTTAAATTCATTCATTCATTCATTCATTCTATCATGCAGTATTTGAATTGACCCATTAAAAGTGGCTCTTTCTAGTCACTTGATAATTTTCTATTAGTGTTTTTTATAATAAAATCACTAAGGTTGAAAAGACCTCAGGTCCATCAGTCGTCCTTTTGGCCCTGCATGTCATCCTTTTCTGGAACTTTCATTTTTCTATTGCATGTTTTTTGGGGCGTAGGGGACTGGAAAAACATCAAACTGTCAGGCTGCAGGTACCAGAGATTTACACAGCACAAAGATGATATTTTGTACTCCAGCCTTTATTTCCTTGAGTTCTCATTTCCGCTCCCACCATTAATTGGTGTTCCTTGGCACCCTCTCTCTTTGTGATGTGCTGGAAGAAAAGATTTATTGTTAAGTTTTATGCCTGTAAAAAAACGGTCTCATAATTTTTTTGGCTTTTCATGCTGCATTTTACAGTTAAACTTGGCAATTAATTAGTTTTTCCTGCAGTCTTTGCTTGGAATTTATTTCAGTTTTTTGAGGAATCTTTATTTTTTTCCATTTCTTTGCCCTGCTCTGCCTGCATGGGCTGGTTCTGGCTGCCAGTTGAGGAGGGCAGTGCCTGGTGGCCGTGGGGGTGGTGGCAGGTCCCTCGCCCACCTGGCTCAGGTGCTGGGGCCATCTGCCCCCAGGCAGGGAGGAGGAAGCCTCTGCATTCCGGTGGATGCCAGACTGCAGGAGGCTGGGGCTTGGGGGGGTTTGTTTGTTTTGAACAGAAAATCTTGGACGCTTTTCTCTCCGTGCTGAGTTTATCTGTGGGGGTTATCTCCTGTAAGGTGCCCTAAGGAGTTGGCTTTAAATTAGTGGTCTTTTTATTACTGAAAATTAATTGCAAAGAAATACATTATCTCAACTTTCTTTTTTTTTTTTTTTTTTTGTGAGGTACAGCTATATATCTAAGTCAGAACTGGTAACAGCCTGATAAAAATTCTTGCATAATAATTTGTCTTATCAGATCTGTTTATTTTGATTATAATTTTATCAGGCTTTCTGGGCTGGAAATACTCCATCCAGGTGTCTGCAGGAAGCTGAAGGCATGTGCTTCTAAATTTAAGTCAAAGCAGTTCATTTGCTCTTCAGAACACGGATGATGGGGCAAAAAAAAAAAAGCCAGAATATGAAAGGATTTTGAAGCAGCCATTTCAAAATTGAGACGAGAATAACAAGAAGCTTTTTGCTCCAAGGAAACAACTCTTGCTATTCCCTCATGGCAGGCTTGGCACATGTGGCCAGTCTACAGAACTTTGGGACAATGCAGTTTGTACAAGGTCTGCAGAGGATTCCTTGTCTTTGGCAGTTGGTTTCTGAAGGCTCAGCTGCAGCCAGAGGGAGGAGCGGGTCCAGGAGGGGGATCTGGGGGCTGCCACTGCAGCCTTGGTGCACTTTGGGTGCTCAGGGATTCTGAACGGCTCAGGAGGGACTTGGAACGCACGACCACGTTATGTGATGCTTTTGTGGGCTACGGATTTCTCTCAGGAGTTGCAGAGCAGAAATGAGTTGATGAACTGAGGCACCCAGGGAAGGAGCTGGGCTGGTCTGGGCTCTGTTGAACAGCGAGCTCCTTCCGTGTGGCCACCTGCATCCAGGAGAGCCAGAGCCAAGCAGGAGACTCCATTAGGGACAAGATGCTAATAAAATTGTTGCTCCAACTTTTTGTAGTTTACAGTTAACATCTCTGTGTGATGTTTTATTTATTTGGCGAATGAGTTTTATGGTTTAATTACGCAGCAGTGATTTATTTGCAAGAGAGCTGGCAAGAGAAAAAGCTCCTCCTGCCCAGCATTTTAGAAAAGAAACATTTTCCCTGGCTTGAGACATCCAGTAACTTCTTACCCATTAAATATTTTTTTTTCCTTTCTTTTGCCTAGTTTCTATGTTTGCTATTTAAAGGAACTTTTAAAGCGTGCAGTCCTGCAGATATTTCCAGTGGTGGGATTGAGCCTTTTATTTCAGGGTCAGCCTTGTGAGGTACCTGCAGACATAACTGGACATTTTGAAGGACTGGCATAAATGTGACTTTTATTAAAATGTAAGGTATTATTTTCACTGGGAGTTTGCTGGGAATGAGTGTGAAATTCCTGACTTTGCAAAGCGATGCCGTGCGGGTTCCGCTGCCCTGCTGCCAGCTTCAGGGGGAGGAGGGCAGCCTTTCCTCTGCTGTGTTTATCTCTGCGTGGCCATTTCCAGCCCTCACCTGTGGCTTCCCCACCCTTTGCAGCCCGCAAGACCAAGAAGAAGATCAAGGGGCTGCAGCAGGGCGGCGCGGCGGGCGCGCGCGAGGCTCCGGAGGCGGCCGGCAGCAAGAGCATCGTGCCCGCCTCGCTGCCCCAGCTGACACCCACCCTGGTGTCCCTGCTCGAGGTCATCGAGCCCGAGGTGCTCTACTCAGGCTACGACAGCTCCCTGCCCGACTCCAGCTGGAGGATCCTCTCCACGCTCAACATGCTGGGCGGCCGCCAGGTGGTCGCTGCGGTCAAGTGGGCAAAGGCGATCCCAGGTGAGGCACAGGCACAGGGAGTGCTGCCTGCTCAACCTCAATCTGCCTTCCTGGCTTCCTGTTCAACCTAAATCTGCCTTTCTGCCTTCAAAGCTGTGCACATGAACTGTTGGTAGTATCGGGGCTTCTTCATGGCTCAGGTACTTCTGGAGCAGAGAAGCAGAAAAAATTGGAGATGTAAACATTTGTTTGCCACAAACTAGGTTAATTTATTCCAACACTTTGACCATTGAATGTTGAAATTCTTATTTAAATGGGTATTTGTTGTAAAAGTATTACAGAGAACAATTTGTATTAGTTCTGTCTCCACCTCAGATTCACAGAATGCCAGAATGGTTTGGGTTGGAAGGACCTTAAAGCCCACCCAGTGCCCCCCCTGCCATGGCAGGGATGCCTTCTCCTGTCCCAGGCTGCTCCAAGCCCTGTCCAGCCTGGCCTTGGACACTTCCAGGCATCCAGGGGCAGCCACAGCTGCTCTGGGCACTAAACAATTATTTCTTGAATATTTTTAGCAATGAGGTTCTCTTGACTCTGCAGCCCAGCATCACTGTGCTGGCTCATTGGGTCTGCGTTCATGGGTGGATCTTCCCCAACTCCCTCTCACTGTCCAGCTCCAGGGTGGAAGTCAAGGTGTTATTTTCCCTCCAGCTGTGCTCAGACTGACTCGTACCTGGGCAGACAGGGAGGTTTGCTGCTGTTCTGGCTCCCACCTAAAGATGCAGTGACACACAGCAGTGATGTCAGATCTCAGCCTTGGATGTGACATGTGGCATCTGTCTTGGAGAGGCCAGGGCCATGGGGAGCTGCAGGTGTTTGTTCCTACAGAAAAAAGCCCAGTGTTTATCTCCCTCTCACCCCTGTCAGTGCTCTTCACTACCTGTTCTCAAAATCCCTGGCAAAAACACCTCCATGACGCATAGGTTGCCCAAAAATAACATCACAGAACAGGTCTGCCAAAAAAAAAAGAAAAAAGCCTGATAATGAGATTTATGAGTCATAACTGTGTCTCTTTGAGCAGGGGAAATAAATTAACAGTGGGAAGGAAAGGCTGGAAAACTCAAATCCATCCATGTCCAGCAGAGATGTGACTGGAGAGTTGTGTGGGCTCTGGTGGACAGGCTGGGGCAGGTTGGGCTCAGTGATCTTGGGGGACTTTTCCACCCTCGGTGATTCTGGCATTCTGTGTCAGGGCTGTTTGCACTGGGCACTTGTGCTGCATTAGCTCAGTCTGCTCCAGGAGAGGCTCACGTGCACACACTTCCTTCTGGGACAGGTTTTTGGGAGACCATCTGGTATTCCCAGATCCAGATTTAGATTCCGTTTTATAAAACACTTCTCTGTTCATCATCTCTGCTGAGCAGAGATGTTTGTAATTTGCCAAACCCTTCAGGTTAGAGCTTATGCTCTCAATGAAAATGCCAATCTTCTCTTTAATAGCTACATTAATGGCAACTATTCTTATCATTTTTATCTCTTTTCTTTTGTTTGCTGAGGTGGTTCCTCATGGGTGTTTAATTTGTATATCCTGCTCCTGTTGTAGCCCATCAGCCATGCTGACAGCACGCCAGCATTCCTTGCCAAACCCTTTAGCTGGGATTTCAAAATAACCTTTTCCTGGGGAGGGTTTGAGCACACATTTCAAGGTTTGACCCAGAAAGACTGGAATCACTTTGAAACCCTTCCTTTGTAATGTGGAGGCAGCAGCTGGTCATTGCTGGTGGCTCCAAAGGCAGGGGCTGTGTTTAGACCCACCAAGTTAGTTACACGTTCATCCACTGGCTCTGTCTGTTGGCACAGCTTCAGGAAGCAGCTCTTCAGATGTTATGAGCTCTTTAGATGTCAGATGCTTAATAAAAATAGATAAAATCAACTTGCATTCAGGCTCTAATAATGGCTCCGTATGGCACGATGGTTTTTTGGTAAGTGTAGGCTGGATCTGATATGAGCTGGTGCTGCAGATCCAAAGCTGGTGGCATTTTCAGACTCTTTGAGGAGCCATTTGCCAGGTTTTACTCATTTCCTCTCTGTTCAGTTGGCTCTGTTCATGCTACATGTGAGATTAGAAGCAATTCATGCTGGTAACTAGTGCAGTACTTATTTTGTAGGTTCAATGTGCAGTTGTTGTTGGATAAGAACAACATTTGGTATTAAATCATTTATTGTCTAGCAGGCTGCTCTTGTGAAAAGGAGCTAACCCTGTTATTTTTGGAAGGCAGCCCAGTGAATTACAGTGTATGTGAACTGTAATTGTTGCCTTTGTGATGTATCTGACTGACCATCAGCTCCAGATAACCACACACACATCTACTGTGATTTTTTTAATATTACATCTCTTTTACTCCCTGTAGTACCTGTGCACTGATAACACAGCAGTTGTGCTGCTCATAACCCTGCTCCTTTTCCAAGCCATGCAACTTTTTTGTCCTTTGTTGCTTTTTTGCAGCTGACACCCTGATCCCCCCCCTCCATTTGTATTTCTCCAGGTTTCCGAAATTTGCACCTGGATGACCAAATGACCCTTCTGCAGTACTCCTGGATGTTCCTGATGGCTTTTGCTTTAGGCTGGAGGTCCTACAAGCAGTCCAATGGCAACCTGCTGTGCTTTGCTCCAGACCTGATCATTAACGAGTGAGTGGCAGCTGCCAGAGCTGGGCTGTGCCTGGGGGTGGGTGGGGGCTGCTCAGTGCTCACACACACCCCCAGCACCTCTCCTTTCCCCCTGGTTTTCTCCAGCAGCTTGCTTAGCATTTCCCACTAAGTCAAACAGAAGGTAATCGAGATATTAAGTGTATTTATATCCAGAAGTTTTTGTGGGAGGTGTTTGTGCTTTAACATTCCATATTGTGACTGTTCCTGCACCATTAACTAGAATCATTCATTTTATCAGAGCCAACACAGTCACAGCTAAAAATATGCCTGGGATGGAGAGAAAAGTTTGGCAAATTGCATAATGTTCTGTCTGTTTAGTGTATCAAAGTGGCAATATGGCCCTCGGGGTTTGCCAGAGTGAAACATTTCTGTCTGATCTGATGGAATTAGGGCTGAAAAGACAAGGTTAAAGATGGAACAACCTGCCTGATCCATATTTCCTTGTTGAACTTTGTTGTCGATTTTCAAGCAGAGTTGAATTTGGTGGAATGTTTGAACCTATATTTTCTTGCACCACACATCGTTTTCCTTGTACTTTTCCAGGCTTGTGTTGTGCAGTAATTCTGTGCTGCAGAAGAGGGGAAGAGGGAATTTGAGATTGTTGAGGTGGTTGGATCTTATTCATGTGTCTCTTTTCTGGTTTTGATATGGAGGCAATACTTTTAGCCTGCTTTGGCACAGTTTAATATTTTTGGTCCTATTTCACTTCAAAATCCGATCTCCCAAATATTTTCTGTGTTTTAAAACAATATAATAATTGTTACATTTTCTGTAGAATCAGCGATTTATAGTTCATGTTTATTTATTCCCTTGCTTTTTTTTATTGTAAATATTTATCCAGGCTTTTATAAACTGTACTCATTGCCTCATAATAATATTTTTTTTAAAAAAAAAAGCTGAGGAGGAGATGGCAGGTGAGGGCCTATCTGTGTCCTTGTGTTTATTAAAGTGCTAAGAATGTGTCTCTGGAGTAGAATAGTCTCTATATGGTGGAATTGAAATAATTGATGTTGTCACTAAGTGCAATAACATCTAATTTGCTGTAAGTCAGAGGTCTCCTGCTGTTTTATCAGTGGGTCAAAACCACAGAGCTTCACTGTTAGGTGTTGGAACTCTTGAAAACCCCCAGAAACGAAAGGGTACTGCTGTTCCAGCAAACAGTAATTCCCAAATTCCGTCCAGCTACACTTTGGTGAATCGTAGATCAGAGTGACGTTTGTTTGCAATAAAACACTGAGCTGCCTGAGAGCACTGCAGCTCCTTCCAGTGAGCTACAGGTTCTCCATAAAACTCTCTGGTCGTAACTTTTTATGTCCCATCCCTCAATAAAACAGAGCCACCTCGGGCTAGAACCTGACAAACACCAAGGGAGACGTGAGAGCCCTGCAGGGAGACCTTGTGGGCGGGCAGACAGAAATAAATCCCTTGGCTTTGGGTTTGTGCCCACGTGGGGAGGTGAGCTGAGGGCTGGGCAGTGGTGCTGCACTGGGCAGGGGACACTGCCGTGGCTGCAGAGAGGGGCAGCTGCTCCTGCTTAATTCCCTCGGGCTTTTACAGGGGATTTAGAAACCATTTATTCTGTTCCTGAGCTTTCAGGACTTACCCTCGTGTTTGGTAGAGTTCAGTGTCTTCAGCTTCTCAAAGGGAAGCTTCCCATCTGTCCAAGACTTGGTGGTTCAGTTGGACATAACTGCACTTATTGATTGATTTCTTTATGGGATTAATTAGACTTTCTTTAGCCTCATGTATCTGCTCAAGCATCTGAGCAGCACCAGCCCTTCGTGCATTTATCCTTGTGCCAGCCCTGTCCAGTGTGTTCCTGTGTATTTACTGCTGCTTACATGGAGCAGCAACATCCAGTAGCTCAGAGTCTGTGGTAGGAAAGAGGATTAAATTCTCTTTTTATGTTTTAAACTGGCATATTAGTCATTTGCTCAGTCTTCTCCTAAAAATTTAGTATATATTGAATATTCTGCTTTTACGTCTGTACTCCTATAATTTATTTATTTTTTATGGAGGTATGTCTATACTAGCTGGCAATTTTATATATGTTATACGTGTTTTTATACACATACACATGAAACTTGATTCAAGCTGTTGAAAAGTTTGGCAGCTGAATAAATCTTAGGCTTTAGGCCATTATTTAGTACTTGGAAAGGGTTTAAACCTGTGATTTTGCAGTATTGTATAACTGTTTCCCCAGTTTGTGATTGAAAACATGCCCTGCTGGAGCTGGCACTGCTTCTGTCTCAGCTTTCGTCCTCTGGGTATGTCACAGGGTGCCCAGAATTACAGTGAGCACAGTGACAGAGCACAGTGGTGTTCTTCGAGTAGCAGATGCCATTTAATTGCTGTCCAGCTGGAGACACAAGTTCCTGGAAGTCCTGGGCCCCAGGATTTTGTCGCTGGGGCCGTGCTCGTCACTGCAGCTCCTTGCTGGGCGGAGTGAGGTCACGCGTTTGTCCTCCTGCTCTCATGTGCCATGCAGGGTGGCTGTGCTGCTGGCTGGGAGTAGCAAAACAACAAGTGAGGTCAGTTTTGTAAGCAGTGCTTTGTCAGTTCCCTTTTTCCCCGGAGTTTTTCCCCAGCATTCTTTTGTAACTCCTTCTGTGGAGTCGGTGCCATCTGGTTTTCAGAACAGCAGCATCTTGTTTGCTGGGGTTTGGTGCTGTGCAGCTCTGCTGGGCTGGGAAACTCAGAGCAGTGCGAAATCCCTGCCGTGCTTCCCTCGCCCACGTGCCCATTACTGTGCCCATCCCTGTGCCCATCCCCATGCCCACTGCTGTGCCCATTGCTGTGTCCATCCATGTGCCTATTACTGTGCCCATTGCTGTGCCCATCCCCATGCCCACTGCTGTGCCCATTGCTGTGTTCATCCATGTGCCTATTACTGTGCCCATCCCCATGTCCTTCCCCCTGTACATCTCTCTGCCCATCCCTGTGCCCGTTGCTGTGCCCATCCCCATGTCCATCCCCGTGCCCATCCCCTTGTACATCCCTGTGCCCATTGCTGTGTCCATCCCCATGTGTCCATCCCCATGTGTCCATCCCCATGTGTCCATCTCTGTGTCCATCCCCATGTCCATCCCCCTGTCTATCCCCCTGTCCATGCCCCTGTGCCCAGGCCTGGGCTGGGCACAGGAATGGGCAGTGAGGGTACAAGGAGGGGCCAGCTGGAGCAGCCTGCTCAGTGCTGGTGCCCTGGGAAGGCAGATGTGTGCTGTCGAGCTCTGTGTCTGTTCCATGAGCCGAGTGTAGCACCCCAGGAAGCCGAGTGTAGTTCCCTGCTTTGTGTGGGATCTGTGGGGCCGGTGAGTGCCCTGTGCAGGGAGGGCACCTGGGATCAGGCAGAGCCCTGAGCCCTGCCCTTGTCCCATCTGTGTCCCCAGGACAGCTCCCTGTGCCAGCTGAGATCATCTGATGTGCCCTGGCCCTGATGGGGCTGGCTGGGAGCTGTTCCCAGGGCTGTGCCAGCCCTGGGACGTGGACAGGCTGGTGAATCACCTCCTTGTGCTCTGTCACTGGGCACAGGGGCCCTGGCTGCTCCCGTGCTCTGGGAGGTTGTGTAGCCTTGGCCCTGCCCAAAGCTCTGTGCCTTCCCCTGCATGCTCAGCCTCCTGCATGGGCCTGCATTCCCAGCAGGCAGAAACAAACAACAGGCTGACCCCTTTCATAATGTTTATTTTAACCTTCTGCCCAGAAGTGGACACAGTTTTACATGAGGAAAACTGCTGAGCCCTGGCAGAGAATGGGTTTAAATTACTCAATTTGAAATGTGTGAGATGCCCTTTGGTACAGCCCAGAGGGGCCAGGACAGCGTTTGTCACCTGGCCCAGTGGTGGCTTTGTGCCAGGTGCCCTGAGATACGTCCCAGAGCCCAGCAGGGCCCTGACTCCTGGGTCGTGCAGCATCACCTTGTGTGCACTGCTGCTCCTTGGTGGTGGGACCCGAGGTGGGGCCGGGGTGTCTGGGCTGCTCTCAGTGCCCGCAGCTGCAGCTGCAGGGCTGGGGCAGTGCCACACGTGGCCCAGCTCTGTGGGCAAGGAATTGTCCAACAGCTGCATTTGGAAATGCTGGGGTTTTACCCTAGTGCTTGGTCTGCTTTATTGCCGTTTCAGTAGTTTGTGTTTCTGTCTTTCCAAAGCCATCAGGATCCCCCTGGTTTTTGCACCTTGAGAATGGGCAAACCCTGTTCCCACCCAGGGTTTCCCAGGGTGATTGTGAGGGAACATCTGTCCCATTGTATAATCCTCTGGAAGGTCTAAGGGAGAGAGAATGGAAAAGTGATCAGTTTTGGAGGAATTGTTGTTTCATAACCAAATCTTACTCGTAGCTCCCACAGGGATCCCATTTTGTCTCTGTGTAGATAATAATGCTGTATAGGTGATACCAAGGAAAGCTGACACGTTATTAGCAAAAAATGAGGTGCTGGCATCACTGCAGAGAGATTGTACTCATTGCATTGAGTTATTTTGCTTGTCTTTTTCTCTACAAAAACCCATGGAAAATCATAAATCTGTCTTGCACTGTTCAGAATTAGTCTGTTCTTCATTTCCCACTCAAAACTAATTCTGCAATATTCACCATAACCAGCTGTAAGAGCACAGATAAGCAAGATTGCTGTGTCAGATGAGGTATTAGATAAAAGCAGTTCCTGTCTTGATGCAAGGCTTCATTGAAATAGGAAAAAAGATATACAGAAATATAATGTTTGTTATTCTGATTCCAAGATTTGCCTTTGCTTGTCAACATGATTTTCCATTTATGGTTAGAAACAAGTTTATTACAGTACAGAGATAATGAAGTTTAATTGCAGTGCTGGTCATTGCTTCAGGAACACAGATGGGCACAAGTATAAAGTCACTTTGAAGAGTTACAGGAAGATACTCCTAAATATATAAATATGCATTCAATTAGGTGCACATTTCAAAGGCATTGAGAGAATTAGAGAAATCCCAGCTCTAGTGTGGCACTCCATGTGTTTCCCTGGGAACATGGGAGACTCTGGGACCGCCAGGCTCGGGGAACTCGGTCTGAACTTGATTTCTGTGCCACGTTGGTGCTGGGCTGCTGAGAGCAGAGCTTGCTGCTGAGGCCCTGCTGCAGACAGGCTCCCTCTGTACAGGCCCTGGCACTCAGGGTGTCACAGGGCTCCTCCTGCCCTCGGGGCCAGCCTTGATGTGTGCCACCGAGGCAGCCACCTCAGGGACACCCTGGGAATGGAGCCTCCTTTGCTGTGCCCTGGCTCACGTACAGCTCCTCACCTGCAGCGTGGAAAGACAGACCCAGAGCGTGCAGATAGCCAGACATTGCCCTAATTCCTGTGCTTTTATTCCTCAGGCAGAGGATGAATCTCCCATGTATGTATGAACAATGCAAACACATGCTCATGGTGGCCCGAGAGCTGTCCCGCCTCCAAGTCTCCTACGAGGAGTATCTCTGCATGAAGACCTTGCTTCTCCTCTCTACAAGTAGGTGAACAGCTCCATACCTAGCTTTTTCTTCTTCACAAACATGTGGTGGGTTTGCAGTAGGTATTGTGAGATAGATTTATACAATATGCTACATTTTTTAGGGTATGCTGGAGTTAAACAAGTCACAGCTTAGTAAATTCTGTCTGTACTGCATGAAAGTTCAAAGGGCAGTGGCAAAAATAGTCCTTTAGAATATACGGAAATCAACTAACCTAATGTAAGTGATTATGTGTAAATACCTTTCACAGTGTTGTTTTTCCCCTCTGTTGATAGCACTGGTAGCCAGTGATTTTGTTCTCCCCTGCTCTGTGGGGCTGCAGCTCTCTGAGGGTCTGAGCTCAGCCCAGGCTCAGCTGCAATCCAGGGACTCACCTGTGAGTGTGTGTGTGAGTGGGTGTGGGTGTGAGTGGGTGTGAGAGTGCTGGGGTGGATGTGAGTGTGAGTGTTCTGGGGTGTCTGTGAGTGTGTGTGTGAGTGGGTGTGGGTGTGAGTGGGTGTGAGAGTGCTGGGGTGGATGTGAGCTGGGCACCTTGCTCCAGCATAGCCTCTGTGTCCTGGGAAATCCCATCCCATCCCATCCCATCCCATCCCATCCCCTGGATCCCATCCCACACTCAGAGGATCCCCAGGGAGCTGCTCAGGCAGGGACTGACGTGTTCCTGCTCCTGCCTGGCACGAGGGCTTCGCTTCAGAGCAGTGACAGAGGTGCCAGTGTGATTGAAAGGTAGCAGCAGAGCAAGTGAAGATTTGTCAACAGACTTTGGTACTTGTGCATCGTCCTTATCAGGTGCCTTGGCTTGGAAGGGACCTGAAATGTGATGATAAGTAAATATTATAAAGTTTATTACACTGAAGGTGTAAACATTCCTTATCTTTAATGTTTCCAGTGAATAATAGCATTGATTCTCGTACAAAAGGAGATTTTGTTCACCTTGGCTTTCTTTCTGGGTAGGAGCAGGAGGATTGGGAGCCCCAGCACTGCTCCCATATCAGGGCAGGGGTGGTGGGTGTGGGCAGTGTGAGGGTGCCATGGCCGGTTCCCCCAGTGCCCCACCAGCCTGGCAGTGCCCAGCACTGCCTCGCTGCCAAGCCCAGAACTGCACAAGGGCTCTTTTCAGAGGAGACTTGCAGCCTCTCATGGCCGTGGGCTTTGTAGGAACTTAAAACTTCCCTGAAACTGCAGATTTCAAACAGTTCCTGTTTGATTCTGAAATCTCTCCCAAAAATTCCTCAAGTGTTTCGGGTGTGGTGTAGGCCAGCTTTCCTCCCAGGAGCTGGAAATTTCCACAGAGAAATTTCCATGGCAGAAGTGGTGAGGAGGCAGCGCTGGCAGGGCTGGGGCCCCCCAGCAGCAGGGCTGGGCAGGGGCTGGCACTGCCCAGAGGCCTCTCCACTCCATTTCCAGTGGGAGACAATTTATCCTCATTGTGCCAAGTACATACATTGTGTGAGTGGTACATCAGGGAGCTTCTGCAATTGAATAGCTGAAATTTCTATAACTCTTTAATCCACGACTTGACAATTTGGATTTGTTTATTGTGTTTCTGTGTTAAGTTTTCCAAGAGAAGAGGAGGAGGAGTAAAGCAGGAATCCCACACAGGTCTAGACTTGCAGCTCACACACAGACGTAGCTCAGAGACCTTTTCCATGTGAAATATTGAAACAGTTGACAGGTTTCATCTCCTGTGTAGGCAAGACAGACAAGAGACTTCATTCCAGAATCTCTCAGATGCAGACAGTGCAGGGAAGGTTGGATTTCCTAAGGAAGGGAATGTGCTCTGTGGCCTCTCTCCTGCTGTCCTGCTTTTGGTCACCTTTGTCTCAGCTCTTTCTCTTCTCTGTCTTCAACTCTTCCACTTCCCCGAGGTGATGAGAGGCCTCAAGGGAAGCACCTTAAGGACCTCTGGAGTCCCCATGCTCCATTAGTCCAGGTTGGTCCTGGCCTGTGGAAGGACCATCCCCACAGGAGGAGATAGGCACAGGGACTTCACCTGGGTTTGAATCCCCGGGCTCTGGGATTGTGTCCCAGCTCCTCAGCTGCCCAGCCCTGTCCCAAACAAGCTGTGTCCATGCCCAGTTTCCCATGGCTGGTGCAGTGTTTGTTGTCCAGTTTGTCACTGCCTTGCCTCGTTACTTGATCCATGTCAGGAGTCTCACAACAAGATGATCTTTCAAGATCCTTTCCAAGCCAAGCCATCCTGTGATCCTGCCCTTGCTCTACCCTGGGCACACAGAATTTTTAAGGAACCTTCCTAATGTCACATTTCCCCAGGGCTGGAGAGCACAGCAGCTCCAGCCCTGGTGCTTCTCCATCAGGGTGCTTCCAGGGCTGGGTGTTGTTGCCTCCGTGGTCCAGTTCCCCTCCTGCTGTTTTTTGGTGGAATACCTTTGTGGGTTATTTTTTATTTTGCAGCAGGCCTGTGCTTTGTGTTCAATGGGTCACTGTCCCATCCTGCTCTCTCCTTGTCTCTCTGCTGTCATTTCAGTCAGTCCAAGTCCTTTTCCTTTTGCTCATTTTTATAGAATCACAGAATGGTTTGGGTTGGAAGTGACCTTAAAGCTCATCTTATTCCATCCTGGCCTTAAACACTTCCAGGGATCCAGGGGCAGCCAGAGCTTCTCTGGGCACCCTGTGCCAGGGCCTGCCCACCCTCACAGGGAAGAATTCCATATTTTACCCTAAATTTCGCTCTTGCTCCTTGTCCTGTCACTCCAGCTCCTGATGAAGGTTCCCTCTCCATGTAGCTAATGTAAGAGAGCTTAAACCATGTCCCAGTTCAGTGTGGCAGTGTTGTAAAGGTGGCTGTCCATGTTGCAGTTCCCAAGGAGGGCCTGAAGAGCCAGTCCCTGTTTGAGGAGATCCGCATGACGTACATCAAGGAGCTGGGCAAGGCCATCGTCAAGAGGGAAGGGAACTCCAGCCAGAACTGGCAGCGATTTTATCAACTGACTAAACTGCTGGACTCTATGCATGATGTAAGTCCTGACAGGAATGCTGCAGGCATTCCAGAGAAATACGTTTGGGGCGGGGACAGCGAGTTCCTCCAGCTCTTTTTAAAGGGACGAATATCGGGGAGGAGGAGGAGGAGGAGGAGGAGATCATGCTTCTCTGCTGTCTCACGAAAGGCAAATTGAGAGCCTTGAACATGGTCCTCTCAGGCTGCCTCTGCAGTGCAATCCACAGCAATTAATTGTATAATTAATCTCATTTTCAGTCTCTGCCGTTTTTAAAAATTGCCTTGCTTTAAAAGAGGAGCTGTAACTGACTGCAGTAGAAGCAGAAATGTGGCATTTAAAAGCAGTCTTATCTCAGAGCCCAAGAACTAAAGAGTTTATGGAATAGTTTGAAATTCTGTTAAAACAATGCCTCAGCAGTATGTGTGGTGTTAGCCATGATCTAATTTTGAAGGAATTTCCAATTCAGACCGTCTCCTTTGGCAGTTTAATTCTAATTACACATGTAGCACAAAGCAGTGTTTAAGACAAGGGTAACTTGGAGACCTCAAAATTACTGTTTTTTTCTTTGTAACTGTACCAGGCACCTGGAAAGATCTCATTTAGCTTATCCATGTGTGTGTTATTTACCTGCTGGAATGGGAATTGGTACCAAATCTCCTCAGCGTTTGTAAAGCCGTGCACAGTCTGGTTGGTTGGTTTATATCAAAATGCCATGGACAATAATTAATGAACTAAATGAGGATTCCTGTGCACGTGTTGCCTGAGCCTCATCCTGTGGGCAGGAGCTGGGGAGGAGGGAGGTGGATGTTCTCTGAGCGTCTTCATCTGCAAGTAATTCTTTGTCTTGTCACTCGTAGGTGGTTGAAAATCTTCTGAGCTTTTGCTTCCAGACATTTTTGGATAAATCCATGAGTATTGAGTTCCCAGAAATGTTGGCAGAAATCATCAGCAATCAGATACCAAAATATTCCAATGGAAATATCAAGAAGCTCTTGTTTCATCAGAAGTGACTGCCTTAACACAAAGGGTTGCCTTAAGAAACCGTCACACGATAGCTTTGTTTTGTAAAGAGAAAACCTACAGAACTTGTTCCTTTTGTCCTCGCAGGTGTTTCTTTTGTAATTATGCACTACATGTGGTTTACAGAGGGCCAAGAGTTAGGCTGGAGAAGCAGCGGATTTCTCGCGTTGGGGAAAGGATTGGGGAGAAAGGAAAGGAAAGGAAATCGTGGTTTTGGCAGAAATTTTCTCTCTCCCCTCGTGCACCATCCCTGGATGCATCAAACCACCAGTGACAAGCTCTGAGGCTGTTACGAACATTCTGCTAATTAATTAATTAATTGCTGCAGTTGGCTGGAGACAATTTTTTAGGCTTTTTTTTTTTTTATTTTAGTAAAGTGTTTTGGATTTTTTTTTTAAAGTTAAGGTAGTATTTTGGTTTATGCATGTAACCTGAAGAAAGTTTACAAGTGTATATCAGAAAAGGGAAGTTGTGCCTTTTATAGCTATTACTGTCTGGTTTTAGCAATTTCCTTTAACTTTATATACCGTGAACTCGGCTTGTTCATTTTTTCTTACATAATTTTTTTGTAATACTTCAAGATGCCTATTGTACAGCTGGTTTTTTTAAGGTGGGGCAGCTCGTAGCTTTCCTAAATGACCTCTAGACAGTAAATACTCAAGTAGATTAATGTGAAACTGGGTTGGGCTTTTCTAACCTAATGCTTTCAACCGGCAAAGTGGCCATAAAAATTGGGTTTTTTCTAAGGGCCCGGGTGGGTGGGTGAACACTCTCAAATCTCATTTCAGTAGATCCAGATGAAACAAATCCTTTTGGTACATTGCAAAAGTGTTGGATATGCAGATTCATAGAAAATTAACCCAGTCCTAACTGGATGTAAATGAGCAGGTTATTTTATATATTGAAAAAAAAAGAAGCCTGATTTTTGCATATGATGCTACAGCCATAACGCAAAGAGTCACGGGCTGCATTGATGCCAAGAAGATCAGTCCTGACTGCCCATCAGGAAATTTTCAGGAAAATATGCATAGCTTCAGAAAAGTTTACTTCTGTGTGGAGAAACTCCGTTTTCTATACACTTAAAGCTGCCATCACACAAGAATTTCTGGAGACCCCAGGGACAGGGGAGGACCGAGTGCACCCAGCGGCTGGGGCTGTTCTCCTGTAGGATTCCAGGATCCTCCTCTCCGGGGACTTGTCCACGCAGCTGGGATGGATCTCCCAGCTCCGAACTCACCTGGTTAGAGACCTAATTCCACATCTCCACCCTTCACTGACTGCTCCATCCTCTTTCCTGGAGAGCAGGAGAGCTCCGCTACTGAGTTCGTGGTCTTAGAGTTGTCCGTCAAACTTTCTGTCTTTGTAAGGCTGCAGCCCTTCATATTGAATTCCTGGCGTGCCATAAATTCCCATAGGCCTTGTGGATTTCTCCTTGTTGCCATTGATGAGGATATTTTCGACATTTAGAAGCTGTAGTAGCCTTTTCTACATGCACCTTAACAATTTTCTGTATCTCAAAACTGAAATATTTACTATGCCACTCTAAAATTTGATTTTTACTCGAAGTGGCCAGATCGTTTGTGTAATAGAAATGAGAAAGATCGTCTGAGAAAATACAAAACCTAATATATTTTTATATTTAGTTATAGTTTCAAATATGTATAATCGGTATATTCACTGATCCAAGAAAAAAAGGGAAGGGCTACTGCAGCTTTAAAAGCAATTTATTAAATGATTGTAAAATAGCTTGTATAGTGTATAATAAGGATGATTTTTAGATGACAGATTGCTTTATCATGATACATGTAATTATATTTTTTGTAGGGGTCACAGATATGCTGAGTGGAAACCGTCGCGCGTGGTTTGGCCGGAGGCAGCACCGGGGCTGTCGGTGTTGGTATCCAAAGAAGTGCTCTGTTCAGAGGGGAAACCTGTGCTCCTGGGTGTTTGTAGGGTTGGGTTGTGTTCATGGAATCACTGTGTACAATTCCCGTTGGTTTGGGGGGGATATACTCCTATCTGTATGGTCGGGAGCCGCTCCCGAGGCACGGCTGAACCAGACCCCGCTGCAAAAACTGTCGCAGCTCTGACAGCAAAAACAGCTTAGAAATTGGGCAATAATCCACATCCAGGTGCCAGCAATATGTAAATACAGAGCGTGGGGTGTTCACAGCACATTTCTACATTGAGCAGACCTTGGTTTCCAACTTGAAATAGGAAACTCAATTCTCATCCTTTCTTAAAGCTCTTTTTGAATGTTATACCTATTAAAAAAGATCCTATATTCAGTACTTTGGAGTAAAATAGCATCTTTAATAAAAGAAAATAATCACTCTCTTCTTTGATCTGTAAGGAATATGTACATTTTGTAATAGGTAAAGGTCAGGATTTTAATTACCACTTCCAGCCCAAGTCATTGGGAATCGTCCCGCGCCCGTTTGCGATACAGATAGGAGTTTGTACTGGTGGGGCTGGGGGGTCCTGGGGAGGGGAAACCTGCTCTTTCTTTGGACAATGTTTTATAAACTTGCACCCCCAGAGCCCTCAGTCAGAGCCTGGGGACAGCATGTGTGGGTCAGGGTGCAGGGACCCCAAATTGTCATTTTTGCCAGCAAAACCAACTGCCGTGAACTCCAGCAGGTGGTGGAGTTGGGGGTTGGAACTGGATGAGCTTTAAGATCCCTTCCAGCCCAAATTCTGGGGTTTGTGATCCCCTCGTGAGAGAACCGGTCACATAGGAGGAGAGGCGCTCTGCCCCCTGTGTCTGTTTGCCTGTATATTCATTTTTAGTCTGGATTTAAGGAGAATCAGAGGAAACTGTGATGTTCGAGGAAGAATCGTCCTGTACATGCTGTTCAGTTTAAACTTCACCAGTGAGACTCCGTAGTGCTGTAGCCAGCAGTGAGAAGTCCGTGTCCTGTTATCCGTGGTCCGTGTAGCAGTGGGGAGTCCCTGCACTCTGGATAAAGCAGGGAGAACTCGGCCTTGGCCCTTCAGTGCCTTATCACAAAGTGCACGGATCCGCCCGCAGGCGGGGGCAGCTCAGGACTCGCAATGGCCTTAGGGGGACACCGGGACGGGGACAGGGACACGGGGGGGCGGGGGGCTGGGGACCGGTGCCAATCGATGCTGAAAAATGACCTCGCCATTTCCACAGGAAAAGGTAGGGAAGGAGGAAGTGCCTGGATGAACACGGGCTGTGGGAACATCCTGCGGCCAAACTCCAGAGAGGGAGGACTTCAGGGACATGACTTAGAGTGAGGTTTTATAGAGATTGTATTATTATATCCCTGCAAGTGTTCGAGGCCTGCCTGGACGGGGCTCGGAGCAGCCTGGTCTGGTGGAAGGGGTCCCTGCCGTGGCAGGGGGGATAGATGAGCTTTAGGGTCCCTTCCGACCCAGTCCAGGCTGGGATTCATGGTCACAGACCAGGCACGCTCTGCCCCATCCCCGTCTGCAGCCAGGGCTTGCTGAGCCATCGATGTCTCATAGGAACCAAATTTTCCGTGAAGGTCGAGGGCCTCTCCAGAGGCCTCGTGTCCGAGGGAAGGCTGGGAGAGTGTGGGAACGCCCCACCTCCAACCCCCTGCCCACAGCAGAGGCAGCGATGGGTCATTACTCTATTTTGTATATTAAACAAAAAGATATATACTGGGGACAAATCCTATATCATACCAGTGTATGGCATTATTAAAAAAATCATTATTTTTATCACAGCAATTTTAAACAGCATTAAAAAAAATTAAACCAGTGACTCCTGTTTAAAAATAAAAGTTGTAGTTTTTTATTCATGCTGAATAATTCTGTAGTAACAAGTCTGTAGTTTTCACCTACTCAGTGAAATGTTGGACTGTAAAAGCTTGTGTGGAATTGTTGAACATTTATTTTTTCATTTAAATTTGCTGTTCTGGTAATACAAAGCCACACATCTGTACAGAAGTTGCAGTAAATGTGAGCCATTTACAGCAATGCCAAATAATGGACAGAAACCATATAATAAAATTCTGCTTTTTTCATTAAATGGCTCCAAAATGCTTTTGTGGAGTTTTTGTTGTGGTCTTGGAGAGGGTTGGGTCTGACATGGCAGGAGAGGAACTCTATGAATTTATGGTCCCTTCCAACCTCAATCCGTCTTTAATTCTATGATTTTAAGTGTATTTTGTCACTGCAGCGGTTCCCAACTGTCTGATACTCATCAGCATGTGATAAAAGCTCCTTCCCAAGGCATGTGCCAGCTGCCAAACATTAGTGATAGAGGGAAATAAAATGCACTGAACAGCCTCGGGGCTCCCCAGGTGTGGGCAGGGGTCGGGTGGTGGGGGCTGAGCTGCCCTGGGGTCCTGTGCAGAGGCAGAACTCAACCCAGGAAAAAGGGAAGAGGACTTGGTAAATCAGCAGGGCTGAAAGGAGCCTCTCTGGCTGGGAAGATGCTGCCCTCGGGTTCAGGAGGTCTCAGCCCTGGAGCAGAAGATGCTGCCATGGAGCTCCTTCCCTGCCCTGTTGGAGTTTCCGACGTTTCCAGCCCCTCAAACCGCCGCGGTTTTCCCCCAGCACAGCTCAGCCTTCCCCTTGAGCCACAGAGCCAGGCCTGCTGTAATAAAATCTCATTTAACTGCAGCAGAAAAGGCCGAGTTCCCAGCAGGGAACGATTTCTTTGAATTGTTTGCAATTAAAACAAAGCTTACATAAATTTCCCTTCGGTAATTCCCAAGCTGGATGGCTGCGGATGGGGGTCAGAGGCAAGGCAAGGAGGGGATTTACCATAACCACGTTTATTTGGGCCACAGTTATGGAAAGATGCTTTAAGGAGAGCCCTCAGACACTCAGATAAAGAACTGCTCAGTGCCTGATGGGCTCCAGCCTCATGGTAAGTGCATCAAGTCCTCGGTGTGGTCACATTCCACCCGAAATCCCCTTTGTCCCATTCCATTTACAAAAGCATTGATAGCAAAAGCCTCTGTGGGATTTCTGCCCCTTGCCTGAGCACCCTCCCATGCTCCATGGCCCTGGGGTGGGCTGGGACGGGGCTGCTGCCCTTGCTCACCTGCCGCCTTGTTCTGCTGCTGTTTGCTGTCTTGAGCTCTATCTTCAGCTTCCAAGAAATTCGGGTGAAGCCCAGCATGTGATTGCAGTTCATGATTTCTGCTGTGTTCACATTATCCCAGTAAAATGATGGCATTTCAGACTGGTTAGGAGAAGATGCCATTAAATGCCATTTTTACAGCTCTGACATTTAGATTTGAGCTTTGGAATTGGTGTTTGCCCCCGGGATGGTCCCCAGGGGGCTGGTTTGTCCCTGGCCGTGTCCCCTCTGCAGCGTGAGCTCTGGGCACGCGGAGCTGGCCCATGTCAGGCACAAATTCTGGGGTTTTACAGAATAAAAAACTCCTTGGCTGCATGGTACTGCTTATCCCAAAGGGGCTCCCAGATGCTCTCAGTGTTCTTGCCAAGCTCCTGCCAGCATCCAGCAGGTTTGGTGCATTTCCTCACCAGGGTTACTGATAACTTCAATTATTGGTGAGCCTGAAAATACACTATATATTATATATAGTACATGGACATTTCAAATTTAAAAAGTGTAAATATTGAACTTGTCAAAGTCTGGCTGGAGGAGCAGCACAGAGAGGAACCATCAGAAGGGAGTGCACTGATGTCCAGTGCCTGAGCCCATGGGTCAGCTGATAAAATCCAACCTGGAGGAGGGAGGTGGCAGTAAATAGCCTCATCCAATCCATCACAGGCCTGGCACGGCCCCAGAGCATAATGAAGGATATTCCCTGAGGTCACAACAGGGAACCTTAGGTTAAAAAAATAACAAGTGGACTACTTCTAATTAAGGGATCTGTTGATTTGAGATCAAACCACATTAAAATGTTGGGGCCAAACTGCTGAGGCAGTGTCAGATGTGGGCACTAATTGTGCTCCTGATGCAGGAGATGGGGTGACACTCCTGCTGAGGAAGGTGACCTGGTGTGCCCAGGGGGATGTGTCCCCAAGGAGCAGAGCATGGAGGGGACAGAATCGCCAGGGGCTGGACACAGGGAGCTGCATCCCTGAGGAGCTGAGAGGGGACACAGGCGGTGACATGGGGCAGGGGGCCTGTTCTGCCATCCTGTCACCCTGGGCTCCTGCCCTGGCCCCAGCCCATGCCTATCTGGGCTCCTGCAACAACAAATCCAGAATTAAAACCCAGCATTTTTAATTCCTCATTTCTCTCCTAGCCTTTTCCTTTTTACCCTTTTTGGCTCGCAGGCAGAGTTCCTCCAGCTGGCTGCAGCCAAGCTGCATGTGTTCCTACCCCAAACAAACACAGCGCTGGCCTGCCAGCCTCAAACACAGCAATTACTAAAAATAATTTTTAAAAATCCACCCAGCCCAGCCCAAGCCTTGGCGAGTCCAAAGGAACCCTTGGAGGGATGTGGCTCTCACAGCCCCAACTCCTGCAGCCCCTGCTCAGGGCAAGGACAGGTCCGGGGTCCCTGCTGGGGTCCTGGGGGGCTCCTGCTGCCCCTCGGCCACCGCTCACTGCTGGCTTTGCTGAGCAGAATGGGGCTGAAACAGCTCAAAGCTCTCGGGCTAAATATATCCCCGTTGCTGGGGAAATAAATAATAAACACAGTGTGATGGGGATGTCACTGGTTCTGCTGGGGCTGGGGCTGCAGCGCTCCGGGTACCACACAGGGTAACAAAACTCAACAAAAACTGGGCAAAACCAACAACAACAGTGGCTGAACAAATAGCCCAGCCAAACCCAAACTTGGCAAAAAATAACCAGCAGTAAAACAGAGGCAAAAGCAGCACGTGCATCTCCCAGACTCAGAAATATTAATGATAACGGCTGCAGCAAAATGAATGAGCTTTAAAAAGGAACAAAGCATCTCCAGGATCTGTGGGAGTGGCAAAGGGAGGGCAGCTGCGCACAGGGCAGATGGGGCTGCCCCATCCCTGTCCACATCCATGGGGCCTGCAGAGGTGGCACTGTCCCTGCCCGGTGCCACTGAGGTGTCACTGCAGTGCCACGGGCAGGGCTGGGGCTGGCTGAGGTACCCAGGGCACAACGAGCCCGTTTGCTCCAGAGCTGGGGCAGCCTTGGGAAGAGCTCCCTGCTGGCTGCCAGGGCAGGGGGACACGGTGCCATGGGCTGGGAATGAGCACTTACCTCTGTGTGACCGTGAGAGGGGCTTTGGACAGGGGCCTGCAGGGACAGGACACAGGGAATGGCTCCCGCTGCCAGAGGGCAGGGATGGATGGGATGCTGGGAATGAGGAAGTGTCCATGGTGGGCAGGCCCTGGCACAGGGTGCCCAGAGCAGCTGTGGCTGCCCCTGGATCCCTGGCAGTGCCCAAGGCCAGGCTGGACAGGGCTGGGAGCACCTGGGACAGTGGGAGGTGTCCCTGCCATGGCAGGGGGGCACTGGGTGGGATTTAAGCCCTTTCCAGCCCCCTGTGGCAGGGAGATGCTCACCCAGTGGAACCTTCACTGCCAGCCACGTTCCAGCCCTTCTGGGACTCATCCCCAGAGCTCTCCCATCCCCTGTCCCTCCTGCTCTGCTCTTCACCCACAGCTGGCTGTGAGCAAAAGCTCTGAGCCCTCTGCAGATATTTAATTATCTGCTTGCTGGGGTAAGCTGGGTCCTGGGGCAGGGCAGGCCTGGGGGAGCAGCTGATGGGGGCTGTGGGAGGGAGGGGTGGCAGGGACACAGCAGGGACACAGAAATCTCCTGTGGAGATGGGATTGCTCCAGCTCCCCTCACTCCCAGCTCCAGGCCCTGTTCTGCCATCCCCACCTAATCCAAGCCGGGCTGGTCTCCGGGGCACCCGGCTCCTGCAGACTTTTTCCCTTCCTGCCTGCGTCACTGAGTTTAGAGCCCAGGTGTGATTCTCTAGACCCTTTTGTCTGAGGTTTAGAAGCAGAATAAGCTTCATTAGCAGAAGGGAGGATTTACAATCAGTAATAGGTAGGTGCTACCTTGTGAGCTGTCAGCCTCGTGCTAAATTACCTGCAAACAATCAGCTCCTCACCCAGAGAACAGAGCTTTAAACGGCCATTTCTCTAAACACCTCTGCTTTTAATCATTATTTCCCAAAAGCTAAACATCTGAATTAGCCCAAATACACAAACTGTAATTGCTTTGAGGTTTCTGGTTCGTTAGGAGTATCAAACCACCACACACTCACTAACATGTCTCTCCACCCTCAGGCTCTGGCTCTGTGCAGGGGACTTCCCTTCAGCTGCCCCAGATCCATCCCTGTGCTCTGCTGCTGCCCATGAACCAGGGCTGTGGCCTCTTCTCCAGGCAGCCAGGGACAGGACAAGAGGAGATGGCCTTGAGCATCCCAGCCAACCCCAGCGCAACTGCAAACCAAACCCATCCCAACCACAACCCAACACTGAACCCAGCCCAACTAATCCAACAACCCAACCCACTCCCAGCCCAAACCCAAACTCAGCCCAGCCCAACACCAAACCCAGCCCAACACCAAACCCAGCCCAGCCCAATCAATCCAACTGCCCCCAAACCCAACCCAAACTCACTGTGTGTTTGTGGAACATCAGCCATTGATGTGAAACATGGCAGGGCTGCACCAAGAGATTCTTCTGATGTTAGCTCCAACAGCCATCATTGCACCTTCTCTTTTTTTTGTGACTGACCAGGGGCCATGGGAGAGGCTCAGCCCACTGGCAGTGTCACCACTCAGCTTTCGTTTCATTTTGACTGATGATTTTAATACTAACCATCAAATGCTGCGTCAGGCTGGTTTAAAAAATATTTCCTACCTTTAATTTCTCTTGGAACAAACCAATGTTTACTACAGTATTAAAGCTGGCCCAAAATGGGAACATTTAGTAAGCGTTCCAGACAAGTTTTTCTTTTTGGAAAATTTTAATTAAAAAAAAATATTCCACTGGCTCTCCTGTAAGAGCAATAACTTCTGCCTCGGGTTGATTTCCTTTCCTCCAGGAGACATCTCGTAAATACATGTGTGTGGGACTTTTGTTCCCAGAAACTCTCTAGGTATCACATCCAAGAGCTCCCAAGTGCCTCTGAAAAGGAATTTACTCTGGTCTCAGAGTAACTGGAGTATCCAAGGAGCCGGAGGGGGACCCTGCACTGAGAGGTTTTGTGGGGACACGGTGGGAGCAGCGTGGTGCTGCTGCTCACACAGCATTGCTAAGCAGGTCCCCAAACAGCCTGTCCCCAGATAATGCCTTTTGGAGGGCTCTTGGCAGGTTTGCAATTCCCATCCATCCCCAGCACTGCTCCAGCAGCATCCCAGCAAGGCAGGAGCTCGGCACAGGACAGCTACAAACACAAGCAGTGCTGACAGATGAAGGATGAAGGGTTTTTTAAAACCCTTTCCATCAGCCCTCCTATCCCTCTCCCAGCCCCAGGGAGGGGCTCTCACACCCACCCCAGGCACCCCGAGGTCCCAGCCCCAGCCACGGAGCAATGCTGGGGCTGGATAAAGCCTGGCCTCAGCCTAAGCCAAGGCTGGATGCAGCCCAGCCCCGTCTGATGCCAGGGCTGGATAAAGCCTGGCCTCATCCCTGGTCTCAGGAAAGCCAAGAAATAGCACAAAAGTTGGCTATAAAATCCAAGGATAGAGATGAACCAGCAACGTGCTAGGGAAACACCGGATTTTATCCCCAGCCTTCTTCATCCAACACCTCAGAGCAGAGACCACGAGGCAGTTTGGGGACCTCACCCCTGCCCAAACCACACCAGCCACCTGAGGGCCCAGAGTGTTCCCCAAGGGGTCAGAGTGCTATGGAGAAGGGGTGATCCCATGGGAATGAGCTGTGCCACCCACACTGGAAAGCAGGAAAAAAAATTAGTGCCTTTTTCCTCTTTTTTTCCCCAAGACAAAAGCCCAGGAAGTTTAATTACTGTGGACAAAAACGTGAAGAAGGCTGAAATTTCAGCTCCCTTCTCTCTAAGTGACACCATTGAGAGAAGGAAGCAGCAGCTCCAGGCTGGGGGTCGGGGGCTTTGGAGCCTCTTGGTGACCAGCCTCAAATGTCCTTTGCTTCTCTCCTTACAGCTCTTCTAAAAATATCAAATATAGATATTTTCCTCATAATATTTTAAGATACTCTATTTATACATTAATCCTTTTAAAAATAAAAAGTGACACATACAGCAATTCAGTCACTCAGAGTCTTTAAAACTGTTACAAAAAGCCACGACATCCATCCCCAGCTCCACGGCCTGGGGGCTGAGACTTTCTTTTTATAAAATATGATTCCAGCTCTCAAAATCCCGGCTCTGCAGCCAAACAGGGCTCCTTCTCCCACCCTCCCACTTCAGCACGACCTGGAACAATGAGGGGTTTGCACTCCCACCCTGCCCAGCCCTCGTGGTGTGTCCATGGAGGCAGGAGCTGGGCTGGGGCAGCCAAAGGCTCCTCCTGGCTCTGCACAGCCCCACCTTGGCCACACCAACAGCAAGGATGGAAATAATTCACCTGGCACAACCAGCACTGCACAGACTTGGCACGGACGAGGCTGCAAGCAAGGGGGGGCTGGAAAACAAGGCTGGAGAGAGGCAGAGGCAGCTCCAGCAGGGCCTGGGCGCTGCTGGGAGCACGAGGTGTCTGTACAGCGGGATTTGGGAAGGGCAGGTACCAAACAGCCAAACAACGGGAGTGGGGTTGGTCTGGGGCTGCAGCAGGAGGGCAGCACGGGCTGCTCACCTCGCACAGACTGAGGGCTCCCCCACAGAATCAAAATCCTGGAAATATAAAAGAGTTTGAGTGGTTTGGTCCAAAGCATCCTCTCTGCAGTGAGCAGGTGCCAGCTGAGCCCTGCCAGCCCTGGGCTCTGCAGAGCCCACCCGGGGCTCACTCTTGCCAGCAAGAGCCACCAGCACTGTGATGGCACGAGGAGGGGACACCTGCCAGGGCTGCCCGGCCACCACGGGGGCTCAGCCCCCCTGCCCTTCCCCTGCCTGCCCAGAACTCCCTGGCAGCACTGAGAGCTGTGCTTGGGGCTCCAGGGAAGCACAGGGAGCGCAGGACTCCTCCTCGGTGGGACCCTGCAGGGTGGGGGCCCTGGGCTCCCTGCGAATGTCCCCCTGCAGGAAACCCCCATGGGGCAGCTCCAGCCATTCCCAGTCTTCAGCTCGGCCCCTCGGAGCACTTGGCTGTCCCTGGGCTGGTTTTCCATCGCTGGGATGTGCATTGAAGTCTCTCCATCTCCCCAGGAGCCCAGCAGGGCGAGAGGCAACGTCTGATGCACACGAACATCCACAGCGGGCACAGGGCTGTCCTCACCCCGGTCACACGGGGGCACAGGGGCCTGCAGGACTGGCCATGGATACCATGGAATGCTCAGCAGTGGCTCTGTGCACCCCACAGTTATAGGAACTCCACGTAGTTCTCAGGGATCAGTCCTGTCTTGCCGTTGAGGGTCCCTTCCAGCCAGCCGGGCTCCTGGGATGGGTGAACTGCAGAGACAGGGGAAGGGCACGTCAGACCTTTGGTTTGGGCTCATTTTTAAGGGAACTAACAGAGGTAAAGATGGTCTTCAAGGTCCCTTCTGACCCAAACCACTCCATGACTCTGTGAACACAGCAAGGGGCTCAGGCAGCTCAAGTGCTCTGTCCCTGCTTCCCATGGGACACCTTGGCCTTTCCTTCGCTCCAAACACTCCCTGGGGCTGCCAGGCTGAGGGAAGTGAAGCATTTGGGATAAAAACAGGGGCTCAAGACTTCCTCCTGCTTTGAGCTAAGATCTCGTGGAAGTTGGAGAGAACGTGCTCAGCTCCATCACAGGGTAACTCTGCACATCCCGCCTTGGCCTGGGCCCAGCCTGGGAGGGAAATTGCATTAGGGAACAATCCCAGCAGGAAAGCAAACCCTGCAACCTGATTGTGTGCAACCAGAAACCTGATCAGTCCTCAAAAGCCTTTCCTTATTCAATCAACCCCCAAAAATTTGCTGATTGTGCAGGAGGCAGGCCAGGGCTACGCCTGCAGGCAGAGGAACATCCCCCCTCCCACAGCCACGGTGGGAAGCCCGTGCTCCAGAGCTCCTGGAGCTCCCTGGGCTGCTGTGACTCTGCAGCTTGGCCTCACTCCCTCCCTCACTCGTGTCTGGGTCAGTGAACTGGAGCTCTCAAAGTGCCACTGTGCCCCGTGGGTGCTGCTCAGCCCCAAACCCCAGCTGGATCAAGCTGCTGCTCAGCCACGTGCAGCCTCACAGCAGCTCAAAGTCAAACTGGAGCCTGGCTCTGAGTGTTGCCAAGACCCCTTTGCCTTCACTGGGGTTTGAAAAGGCCCTTGATCACAGCAAGAGTTCCACCAAGCCGGGCTGGTTCTACCTCATGTCCCCCAGCCAACGTGAGCCCCGGCTGTGCTGCTGAGTGACTGGAACACGCTGTGTACTTTTTCCCCTGAATAATCCATTGATTTTTATCAGCAAACATAATGTATTTAATTCAAACTTGTTCTCCTCCTAGCTGCTCTGATTCCCACGGGCCCTCAGAGGGGAGACCATGTTTATTTATAAGATGACTATGGAGCTGCTTTGGAGAAGGATTGTCTTTAATTCACATGTATTCATTCTCCTCCCCTTTCTGCTGTGTTCGCCTCTATATCCCTGGGCAAAAACAGTGCATGTGGTAGCAGCTTCCCAAATGACAATGCTTAACATTTAAAAGCCAAGAATGACTTGGAAAGAAGCAAAAAGTCTTCTCATTACACTGGGATTATAACTAAGCCAGAGCTGCTCAGCTCCATGGGCCACAAACTCTTGGTGCAGGAAACACCAAATCTGAGTTCATTAGTGTGGTCTGAGTGAGCAAAGCCCACCTGCTCCAGCGCTCCTATCCTGAGGGAAAAACCACACGTGGCTTTCCCATCCCCTGCACAAAGCATTACAGCAGCTACCCCGAGTGTTTCTGGTGCTGATATCCAGAATCTCATCTCCCCTGCACAGAACAACTCTGGGAATGGCAAACGCTGGGGCAGGCACAGCTCACCAGGGTCTCCCTGAGCTTAGGGGAGGGGTTGGGAGGCACGGGAGGGTTTGGAGGCCAGGGGGTGTGCAGGGCCTATGGGACAGGCTGGGAGCAGGGCTGGCAGTGCCTGATGAGCCCAGGGGGTGTGCAGGGCTGGCTGTGGCACAGGCTGGGAGCTGAGGAGCCCAGGGGGTGTGCAGGGCCCGTGGGACAGGCTGGGAGCAGAGCTAGCCCAGGCCTGAGGGGCCCAGGGGGTGTGCAGGGCTGGCTGTGGGACAGGTTGGGAGCAGAGCTAGCCCAGGCCTGAGGGCCCAGCACTCACCGTTGTCGAACACAGTGCCGGCCGTGAAGGAGAGCTCGGAGTCGTGCTCGGCTTTGCAGGCGTAGAGCGCGCGGGCCTTGCGCAGAGGGGAGCTGCAAGAGAGGCACCAGAGTGGGCACAGGGCCCCCCACAGCCCTCACAGGGCTGGGCCCCTCTGCTGGGGCTGCTGCTCTGCTGGGCTACCTTGTTGCCCAGGAGGGAGGGAGGGAGACAGCAGCAGAGGCTGAAGGCTCTGGGGATGAGCCACATTTCACCCCAGTGCAAATCCCGGCTGGACTGGAGCCCACACTGGTGCCCAAACAGCACCAGCCCAGCCCAGGGGTCCCCTCCTCTCCTCTAGGCTGGAGCTGGAATGTTCTGTATCTGAGAGGCCATCGCTGACCAGAGGTTGGCACAGAGCAAAGGTGGCAGCAGGTGCTGGCACTGACCCACTGCCCCTGGCACCGCTCTGCCAAACCCATCCAAGTGCAGCTGCAACCACAAGGACAATTTCACAAGGAAGAATTAGCACTTGGGGAAGGTTATTTCAAAACAAAAAGACAAGCAGGTCCGTGAAGAATTTGCAGCACTTCTTTAGAGCCTGTACCTAAAGGTAAAAAAGATTTAACAGCCATTAGATTTTGCTGGAAGTGTCAGCGTGCCCAAGCTGCAGGGGAGGGAATCGGAGCAGGGAGAGCCAGGAATGGAGCAACTGCTGGCAGAGAGAGGAAAATGAGGGACCTCAGGGCTCCTCAGGCACAGCACCAGCACACAGAGCTGTCCCTGCACCTGGAATCCCCACCCATCCTTCCCAGCTTTGGGCTGGAGCAGGGCTGGTGGAAAGCTGGGACACTGCCAGGCTGTGGTGCCAGTGCCAGTGCCAGCCCAGCCAGGCCCTGGCCACTCGAGCAGCCAGACACATCCAGCACTGCTGCTCAGCTGGGACACGGCCAAGGGAAGGGAGGAAGTGCCCCAGGAGCTGCTGGGGTGGGGAACAAGGTGTCACCCTTCTCAGATCAGTGGTTTACCAATTTTTATCTTTCCAAGGACTTGAAGTTCCGGAGTTCCTCGGATGAGCCCAGGGAAGCAGCAAGGCAAGAGCAGCTCCCCTTCACACCAAACTCCAAACCCAGGAGCTGGGAATGGCTTTGGCTTTGCTGCAAAGAGAGCCCTGAAATGGAACTCTCTCTTCTCCAAATTCCAGCTGCCTGACACGAGCAGCTCCCAAACACTTAAAAACCAGGATGGGCAAACAATTCTCTCACTCCAGAGGGTCCTTCACTGCCGAGGAGGCACCGCTCCCATGGAGTGCTTGAGACCATCAGGTGGAAAACAAAAGGAATTTCCAGGCTCACAGTGCACTCAGGGCACGATGGCATCGCTGGTGCCAAGGGCACAGGAGCCTGGGCAGTGCCTGCTCTGGTGCCACCCCAGGGCACAGGGGGACCCCACGGGGCTGGCACACAGCTCAGCCTGACCCACTGCTCTGGGACTTGCTGGGAATCCTGCCCTGGTTCCTCTGCAGCTTCCAGGAAGGGTTTGCTCCAGCAATGCCCAAGGACCTTTAGCCTGGGCAGAGAGCAGCCTGTGCTACCCCGTGCCCACACCCTCCTGGGATCCCAGACAGGCTGTGGCCAGAAACCCAGGGGTGGCAGAGCTTTCCAAAGGCTCTTTACTCCTCACAGCACACTTCTTACCTGTTGCAGAGCAGAGCAAAGCCAGCACAGCACTGAGCTGAGCTGGGCCCAGCAGTGACACCTAGCACAGCTCCTGCTCCCCTCACCTGGGCTGCAGGCTCCAGCCTGGCTCGGGGTGCTCCAAGGGGCTCTCCTGGGGCAGGAGGCTTTGAAAGCTCCCCTCTTGCTGAGTGCACACAGCTGCTTGGGAGGGCTCGAGCAGGATGCCAAGGCAAGGGGAGTGAAGTGGGGGAAACTGGGGAAATCCAACAGAAACAGCAAAAGCAACAAGAAGCCAAGCGAATTGTGCAACAGACCTGATGGGGGATGAGTCGCTGGACGTAGAGGAGGTGGGCATAGGACTTGATGGCGCAGAGAACATGGGCCAGGACGGTGAGAGGGGTGACGTTGGGCTTGGATTCTGAGGGCTGCAAGACATAACCAGAGACCTTATCAACGTGCCAGCACAGCAACAAACAGCAACCGAGAGACACACAGACGGCAGCCGACGATAGCGAGTGCCTTGGGGATATTCTGAGCGTGAGACACAGCTACAGAATGAGGTGCCAAGACCTTGGGAGTGTTTCAAGGCGGGGTCTGCATTCGTCTGGACAACAAGAGCTGGATCTTCCAGTCAAATCCCACTCCATTGCCCCGTCCATGGCACCTGGCACCCCGTGTGCTGCAGCACAGCCACTTACCTGCCTGTGCTTCCCCCAGAGCTCCCAGAAAGAGCTGCTGGTATTTCTGGTCGTTAATGATGCCTGCGAGCAACCTCCACCCCCTCTGTCTGTCACTTGTGGTGCTCACACATTCAGTGTATAAAAATGGCATTGATTTTGTTCTCCATGTTTTACATCCCTTTTTCCCCTCGCGCTGATTCCTGAAGCCACAGCTGTCAACCGGAGCTGAATCGAGTTACTGAACTGGTAATTGCACACAGAAGTTTTTGGGTCCTTCTAAACTGTTCAATTCAGGTCATTCTCAAGTTCACAAAAAAGCAATTATTGTACCAAAATAGCAGCTTGATTAATTTACTGCTTCTCTGCTTAGCACTCATTGGTATTCCCTACCTAATTCAGATTAGAAACTCCATCCCCGATAAAACACCAGAAATCTCTCTCCACACTGCAAGTGCCTCTGTAAAAACAAGAAGTCTTGTAAAAGCATCATGACTTATGTTTTCTCCTTGAGAGAGGAACAGTACCTCTGATCACACAGGCCTGTGATGAGGTGGGGACAGGGCACAACCCCCAGAATTCTGTCCTTACCCCTGAGCTGGGGTAGAGGGAAGGGATTCAGGGAATGGTGGCTCCAGAACACGTGGAGAACCTCAGCCCTGCAGGAGTTCAGACCAAGGTTTAACCTTCCCCAGTGTCCTCTGGCTGCCACCACAAGGGGATATTTATGACATGGATGCTTTCCCCTTGGAAATTGGACCATCTCTGCTTAAGGCCAAACTCTTGGCCGGACTCCTTGCAGAAGCCGTGTCACTGGATTCAAGAGACACTGATTAATTCCCTCTGAAATTACAGGCGACACCTTTATTATGTCAGAAGATTACACATATAGAGAAATGGATACAGTGAGTGCAGCATGACTTCAACAGAGGCTGGAAGACATGGAATGCTGTCAGGCAGGCTATCATCCCCCAACTGCTCTGCTAATAATCATCACTATTTAAAACAATCCTTCAGCATTCTATCATAAAAACCGTGCATCCTTTGAAAAAGGAGTTTTCCTTGGTCTCTACCAAACCTGACAGCCATTGGTACTTACCAGAAACTCCATCTATCCCCACCCCTAATGGGAGGTGCTACCAAGGTCACAAATCACCCCAAACTGCCAAAATTAACCCTTTAAGCACCACTTCTTTCAAAGAGATGCCCTAGCAATTCCCTTCTCCAAGAGGAACCTGGCCAAGGTGAGACTTGGAGGGGTGATGAACAGGTGACCAAAATGTGGCTGAGCCTGTCCTGCTGAGAGTGGCCACCAACACCCACCAGCCCTCCCAGCACTGTGGCTGTGGGCAGCAGGCTCGAGGTGCAAGAGGCCATGGCACTGGGTGTGCCAGCATGGGATGGGCACTGTGACATGGCACTGGTGTGCCAGCATGGGATGGGCACACTGTCTGCCACCAGCCCTGGTCCTCTCCACTGCACAAAGGAAGGAAAATCCAATGGTACAGGGCTCCAGGACTGGAAATTGCTACTGCACTTTTTGAGATGAAATCATGGCAAAAGAATGCAGCTCTCATTTCTCCTCAAGGCGCTGTCATCGCTCCACCACTGCGCTCATGCCAGCGGGGAATGCAACCAGCAGGATCTCAGAGTTATCAGGGAAAAAAGCCTGAAAGAACCAAGACTTGGGCCAGCCTGAGAAGTCACCAGGAGTTTGGAGCAGGATTTTGTTGTCTTTGGATCCTTGGTGCCACAGAAAACACTGTGCCCAGCAAACCCATGGAGAGAGCAGGTCACTAATTCCAGTGTGTGCATTGGGGTGTGCAGAGCACCCATCAGGTGCTCACAGAGGAGATGAACATGGTCCTACGGTGACTGAGCTGCTCTGCAAGTCCTTCCAGAACATTTCCTCAAGAAGAACCCATGGACAGCTCAGAACTCACTGGAGCTGCTGCCCAGCACCGACAGACCCTGGGGTATGATGGATATGAAGGGTTCACCTCCCTCCCATGAAATACAGGTATTTATTTTCAAGCTGCTGCTTGAGTTTCACCTTCCTGAGCTTATGTGACTGCCAGACCCAAGTCCTGCCTCGCTGGAGGTGTCAGTGCACAGGAGGGAACGGGCTATCCTGAGGTCTCTGGCGTTTTGGAAAACAGTTTTCTTGCAGGATCCAATTTCCTTTGTTTCTCACAAAAAGAGCAGAGATGGTGAGAGGCTGAGGGGAAGTTCTGGCAGCTGCCTGCAGGCAGCAAATGTCAGCTGGATGGTTTTTTTTCCTTCTTCTTACTCAGGAGGGCTTTGCGAGGGGCTCTTCCTGTTGGGTGCACAGTGGAAACAAAACAGAGAAAATTGCTAAGAACCAAAACCATCAGAAGCAGGAAACAAAGAAATGGCTCAAATTAGTGTCTTCCAAAGTGAGAATGGACCTTTCCCTAGCAGAAGCAGCTCGGGGAACTCCACAAGTCTGTAGCCCAAGGCATCCTGAGGCTCTTGCCCTTCCTGCTGGTCTGACTGTGCCTTGGAAGCAGTGGCTGTGATCCCACCGGGAGGGAGCTCTGCTGGGCACGGGCTGGGCAAGGAGGGCACTGTGCCACAGCACCTGCTGGGGCACCTGCACCTTCCACTCCATGTGTCCCTCTGGCAATCCCACTCTTCCAGCAAACACAGTACTTGGAAAGGAATTTAGGAGCTAAATCCTCCTCCCTGCTTCCCGTGCCGGCCGTACACGCTGCCTTTCCCATGCACATGTTTAGTTTGCTGCCCAAACATGTGAAAAAAAGCAGTAACTCTTGTTTCAAGACTCTGCTGGAGTTGCTGGAGGTAAAAAAAAAATGTTTGTGCTCTTTTCTCCTAACCTGCCTCTTTCATTGCTCTTCCTCCCCCAGGCTGCCTCTGGCGCTCCTCAGCCGGCTCAGGTCCCCAGGCATGTGCAGCTCTCAGAGCCCCTCGCAGCAGGTCTCCAGACAACTTCTGCTGCTTTGATCTCCTGGCCGAGAGGACATCAGCTCCACTTCAAACATGTTTACAACCTGTTTATTTTTGTGGAACTCGGGGCTATTTCTGCCACAGAACATCTCAGAGCTATGGACAGGCAGAGCCCACTGATGCATTCCAGTCCTTTCATGAAATCACCTCCAGAATAAACAATATTCCCCTTCTGACATGATCAGTACCTGACTGCAGAAAAATACATCAAGGACCACCAAGCCCTTTGCTCCCTGATCTGTTCCTATAGAACAAAGCTGCGGAACATAAGGTTCTTCTCAAAGGTAACAAGGAAAAAGAAAATTACAGCTTTATGTAATGCCAGAGCACTTCAGCTCTGCTGAAACAAGGACAAGACTGCAGCTCACCAGCAGCCATGGCTCTGTTGCCTAAATGAAATGGGAGGCAGCCTGGGTTTGGGAAGCTGATGGAGCTCAAGCAGTGCAGCAGGTCCCAGCAAAGCCTGGAGTGATGGATGGGCTCTAGGAAGCAGCTCCTGGGCACCCCTGGCAGAACCACCCCAGACCTGACCACCAGCTCACAGGGCTCCAGTCTGGCAGGGCTCTTCTTGTGCTTGGTACTTTAATGCAAGAAAAATGATGTTAAATTCTCTGCAGTGTTACTCTCTGAGAAGCAATGTTGCTGCATGCTCGTTTGGGTGGGAAAAATTTAAAGAAATTTAAAGAAATAAGCAGCTGGAATGGTCTGTGGTCAGTATCACTTGACCAAACTGATCCAAAAAACCTCAAATTCTTCAGTACAGACCTTCCCCACATCTCCATTTACCAGTTCCCCATCTCCATCAGCACAGATTTCAGGATCTTCTTTCCAACAACACGGACGTGTCCCTCTGTAATCCTGATGACACCCAGCACATGGGTTTTCTTGTCACTTTGCTGCTTGGCTGATTTCCCGTGTGAGGGCATATCTCCCTGCTTTAGTCATTTCAGAAACCATCCAAAAGCTTTTCCACTTGACTAAGAGAGAGCCCAGGATGAGTTCTGGCTCTGGGGAGGAGCTGCTGTCCCACATTCCCATCTCCGGGCGCAGACGGATGGTGCTCGATGGTGCAGAGGGAGGAGGTGACAGGTACAGGATTCTGGCACGGAGCTCAGAGCCTGCTGCTAGTGCTGGAGACAGGGAGGGAGCAAGCAGAGAGTCAGCACTGGGAGAATTCTCAGCATGAGCAAGCGCTGCAGGCACTGCAGGAAGGAAGCTGCAGCACCAGCCTGGTGCCAGCACAGGTGTCCTCACGCCAGGTGAGCTCCAGGTGATGGGACATGGTGACATCTTAACAGGGAACAGCGTTTCAGTGACAGCTGCACAACTTGTTTGAACCAGACAATTACAGTACCATCAGCAGACTACAGACCCAGCAGTGGCTGCTCTCACACAGTGCCAGCACTGGGACAGGCAGGGGGAGGTGGGGCAGGGCAGGGAATGGAGGCAGCCACAGCTCCACATGAACCTGCCTGGACAGGACCTGAGTCACAGCATCTCCTGGGGCTGGAAGGGACCTTAAAGCCCATCCAGTCCACCCCAACCTCCCACTGTCCCAGGCTGCTCCAAGCCCTGTCCAGCCTGGCCTGGGGCACTGCCAGGGACCCAGGGGCAGCCACAGCTGCTCTGGGCACCCTGTGCCAGGGCCTGCCCACCCTCCCAGGGAAGGATTGCTTCCCAATATCTCACTCCACCTTTTGCTCAGCAGCTGCATTTTCTGCTCCATCAATACCCTCCTCCCTCTTCCTCTCTGCCCAAAAGGCTCTCAGCAGACTCAAAATCAGGCTGGAAGGTTTTATGTTGAACCGAGTGCTTTCAAACTGTGTTAAAGCTCTTAATTATTAATAGAAAAGTTGTAATGTGGCAGCAGGGAGCCAAAGCGGCAGTTTAGGAGGGAAGTGTTGGTAAATCAGGAGCCAGTGTCTTAGTCATGGCTTCTCCATCGTGCCACAGCTTCTAACATGAGATAATGCTGCAAGGCTGGGTGCATTAGTCACCAACAAATTCTGTTTGCAATTAAGCAGAACTCAACAGCCCTCCAGAAATCTCACTCCTCTCTGGCATTCAATGCACTGCAATCTTACATCCCCCTGAAAAGAAAACTCTCCCATCTGCCACCCCAACAGCCATATGGGATCCTTGGAAAACGAAGGAAATTAAAGTCCCTGTGGGATCACAGCTCCCAGCTCAGCTGTGGGGGGTTTGGGAGGATCAAATATTTGAGCTAAACACATCCTGTGCCCCGGGCGGCCCCACGGCGCTGCTGAGCTGGCTCTGCCAGCCACCAGCAGCTAAACGGAGCTGTGAGGCTGAGGGTGACCTCCTTTTGGGAGCTCAGAGCTGCAGGGAAGGGGGGGATACAGAAGGACGCTGTCCTTGCTGCCAGCCACCACCACCTGCCCCGGGGAGGGCAGCCCTGACCCCTGCCCAAGGCTGCGGTGGGTCCAGCCCTGCAGCACCCTCCCCGTGCTGCCCCAGCGCCCTGGGAGCTTTGGGTGCAAAGTGAGGAAATTTGGTCCTTGTTTCCCCAGGCTGAGCCCTCCTCTGGCTGGCAGACCCCAGACGGCCCAAGGCAGGTGATGGGGGATCCCCTGCTCTGCCCCACGTGTTCCCAGGGGGGAAAACAGTGCTCTGCCACCCCCAAGGAGGGCACAGACCTCGGGATGGCAGCAGCAACGCCCCCCAGGAGCTGGCACTGTCAGCTCCCCAAAGGGAGAGACGTTCCTCTCACTTTTTAAGCTGTTTCTGGAAACGACCAGAACAGTTGTTCCCCACTGTAAAAAATTCATTCCTGGCTAAGGAATATTCCCAACATAACTTGATAGGAGGCCACTTCCAGGCTCAGATCCTAACAGAAAACAAAGACAGCTCCTCTGAGCCTCATTAGCACCACGGGCTCAAACTCTCATTTTTTAGTGTGTAAATCTCCTCCCTGCACGAGGAGCCAACACTGCCCACGGAGAGCACACGCAGTGGGAAAAACAATGGGGATTACTTGGGCCTGAGAAGGTGATTTAAGAATAATGGATGATTAAAGACAATGCATAATAATTTTCTGCATTTTCTTGGTTTCCTTGATTTTGTTTCGTCCGTTTGGCCTCATGCTGCTTTGCTCGGCAGCATTCTGCACACACCAGTTACAAAAGCTGATCAGAGCTTTTCTCTGCAAACCCCACAGACCACAACACTGAAACAATCCAACTTGATCATATTTATCAAAAGAAACACCATGTTAGTTCTGTTCTTTCTTTTTCCAACTTTTTTTTTCAGTTGAAACCACCAAACTTTGTAATAACATTTTTGCCTCAGCAGCTCTAACCAGCAAAACTCTCCTCCAGTGTCACAGCTGGGAGGTGTGAGCACCACAACCCTCCCAGTTTACTGGCCCAGCCTCAATTTCTCTCTCTGCCATCAAGCTGGACATGTAGCCTTGGAGAACCTTCCCAGTAATCAAATACAGCAAAGATTAATGCATTCAACTGACTTTTTTTCTGGTTAGCTATTTTTCCACTTCTTTCTGTGTGCTTTCCCAAATCTCCCTGCGCTGCACCCACGGCTGTGCTGTCCAACCCAAGCTCCCCAGCAGTTCCCTTCCCAGTGCCCAGCCAGGACACCTTCCCTGAGGATCCCCCACGCCCAGCCCAGGGCACAGTGCCAGCCTGGGGACAGGCAGGGGACTGTGACAGCTCTGGGGCTGCTGACAATGTCCCAGCTTAGCACTGCCCTGTCACCAGTGTCTGCACAGCAGCCACGGGATTGGGTTACCCCCAGGTGAGGGGAAAGCAGAGGCCTTGCAGCTCCAGCTAATTTAGGAGATTAATTAGGCACAAGGATCCCCTTTCAGAGGAGACACGATGTCTCTGTGAGCAGCAGCCCTGCTCTGCTCAGTCCCTTTGGGGCAACTGTCAGCCTTCTGCAGGGAAAGGGGAAATGGGATGGGGTGGGAGGGGTGGCCCCCGGGGTGGTCCCCATCTGAACCCTGCTCACGTCCCCTGTGCCAGCCCAGCTCCTTCCAGACAGACCACAGGGAGCTCCGGGATGCTTTCAGCACTCCCAGTGCTGTGTGGTGGGGCTGGAGTCCAGCACTGCCTCAAAAACACCCCAGAGCT
The DNA here is from genome assembly GCF_000277835.1 of Geospiza fortis. Taxonomy (NCBI): domain Eukaryota; kingdom Metazoa; phylum Chordata; class Aves; order Passeriformes; family Thraupidae; genus Geospiza; species Geospiza fortis. The sequence continues at coordinate 11,751,052 of NW_005054308.1, read as the reverse complement.
GTCAAAAGACTTACAAGGGAGAGTCTGGGCCACGTCCCCAGTTCTGAATTTGACCTCCCTGCAAAAAGAGGAACCAGAGAATGCACTTGGCCGTTTCTCTACTATATTTCACCTGAGGTGACATTTATAGGTGGCAGGAAGACCTAATGTACCATCACTCTGCTTTCAGCAGGCTCAATGAAAGGTTTGGCTGGGCTCACACTTGAGATTCTGCCCAAAGGAAACTCAGACATTGACTGAGCAATGGGCTGGGAGCGGAGCTGGATGGGAGGCAGAACACCCCAGGACCCCAAAATCAAAGGGGGGAAGGCAGGCAGGGGAGGAGAAAGAGAAAGAAGAGAGTCCTGGCCAGCAGGATGATGATCCTGAGCTCCACAGAGCAGCTCAGCACACAGAGTGCCTGTGACTGCCCCTGGGAAGGCTTTGGTGGAGCATCTTTAATTCCTGCATCCATCCCCCCACAGTGACTGGGAGGGATTTCAAATCCTGCTCCATTTGAAAGTAAAATTTGCATTAGCCAATATTTGTCTGAAGCAGTTTCTTTGAAGAAGATGCTGCGATCTCCACACTAATTACAGGAATTAGGAAAGCAAGTGCAAGATCTTTTTTTTCCAAGGCTTTCCAGAAAGCTGCGTCTTAAGCATCATGTGCTGCTGAAGTTTAAGGTGCATTTTTAGAACTCTTGCAAGGAAATCTAAATTAATTCAGCTTGCGAGAAGCACCCTTAGATGTTCCCAGAGCATCACCCAAATAGAACAGCGCTCTTCAAAGGCTGAAACATCTGAGGAGTCTCCTGAGGGGCAGCACTGGGAAAAGCTGTGGATGGTGGGAGTCAGGCTGCAGGAGCTGCGGGGTGGCCTGGAGTGCAGAGCCTCTGAAGTTCATCTGTCCATCTGTCTGTCCATCTGTCCGTCCATCTGCAGCCACTCACACACCCCTGTGCCACCAGAGCCCAGAGGAGCCCATGGCCAGGGCCAGGCAGAGGATTCAGAGCCACCCCAAGTCGTTCCTGCTCCCGTTAGCAGAGGGCTCTCAGCCTGACACATTGCCTTTGTTTGAGGGGATGTGATGGAGGAAATGTTTTGATCTATGACCACTGGGTCACATGGGGCTGGCCACAGGGCTGGAGACTCCTTTTATGAGAATATTTGGCTTCACTTTCAAGTTCAATTTGTGGAAAGTTTCTAGACCAAGGGCTGACTGAAAAGTGAAGGAGCTCAAGCTTTGCACAGCTGCTGTGCCAAACTCCAGGGCCCGTGGAGAGCCCACACAGCAGGAAACACATCCCAGCTTTCCCCTGCCAGCACACAGAGATGCTGGGGCAGGCAGGATCCCACTGCTGGGGGCTTCTCTTACCCAAACAGCCTGGAACATCCCACCTCAAAGGGAAATCCACCTCTGCCCTCCCCAAACCGACCCCTGCTCCTGCAGCCCACAGGCATTGCTCCTTTCCACACATCCTAAACTACCTCCTGGAAGGATACAGATGCTCAGAAAATAAATTATTTAAGCACAACACGGGAAGGAATTCATGGAATCCCTAAGGTTGGAAAAGACCTCCAAGATCATAAAGTTCAACCTTCTATATGGAATCTGTACATAGACATGTATATATAGAGATACAGATATAAATTTAAAGATTATATGGCCATCAGCAACTAAGCCTCAAGTATATTTATCTGTGGAGTCTACTGACTTTGCTGCTTGTGTTTTCCATGAGCCAGGTTTAAGGACATTTGCCAGAGCCCTGAATCACTCTGGTTTATGGAGCTTTCTCACTGCAGGCATGATCTAGGACTCCCAAGCTAAAGCTGCTCTAAAAGAAACAAACACACAGACACCCTCACAACAGTCTGCACCAAAAAAAAAATAAATAAGTCACAGGATAGTTTGAATGTTATGTCATCTGGAATCAGCCAAGCAGCAGACTGGGAATTTTAGGAGCTTTTCTCAAGTATGAGGACTGGGAGATAGGCGGGTTCTGTTCTAGCCTGGCAGCAATCTCTGCTCCTCCTGAGCACAAACCAACCCCCGTGTGAGGCACAGAGGATGCCAACCCTGAGCAGCCACACAGGGAGGTATTGAGGGGAGGGGAGGTGAAATAATCGAGCATCCTGATCCTGCCTGGAAGGCAATGCTTCAAGCAGCAGAAGCCTGGGCTGGGGATTGGGGTTGGGGCCACCAGGGCACCTCCTGCACCAGCTCCAGCCATCCCACCCTGCTGCAACCACAGATATTGGGTGTAAAGCCCCCTGTCCCAGCCTGGGAGCACAGCTGGGAACTGGTCTGCTCCTCTTAAAGAGCCATTTAGATAAGGCTGTTCTGGAGCTGCTCTGATTACAAGATTTTACCTAATCCCCCAAAAATGCCATTTATTGTTTGGCGGCTGAAGATCCGCCCCTCGGGGCTGGCCTCGGCGATCCAAACCCAGATTAGGCAGGAGAGCAGAGTTTTGGGGTCTGGGCTGAGCTTGAGTGGCTGCAGGCAGCAGATGGAGGCAGACACTTCCCCCCAGCCCCAGTGTCCAGCTGGGATCCCTGCAGTCACCCAGGGGTGCCCAGGGGACACAGCAGCAGGGGAGGTCCCCAGGGAGCCCCAGCCCTGCTCTGCTGGCCCCAGCACGCCTCTCCCAGCTCTTGGCTTGCTCCAGGGCCACAGTGGCTCCCGGCCAGGCGGCCACAATGCGGTGGAAGGAAGAAGAAACAGCTTTGTTTTGCCCAAAGCCTCGCAATTAATCAAGTTCCTATTTCCTCGCAGTTCCACGCTCCCCACCCCAGGCAGCTCCTGGGGGTGGCATGCCTCCAGCCATGGCAGAGGCACCAAGCACAGGGTTTGCTTTGCAATTCCATGCCAACAGAGAACCAGAAAATGGAATTAACACGAAATAGAAACGTCTTTGCTACAGTGAGAACCACGCAGGGCCCTGGGGTCCAGTGCAGGACGGGAGCCTCTGGAGCAGTCTGGCAGCCCCATTCCTCCAGCACCATCCCCTGGCACCCCCTGGGCACCAGCTCTCCCCAGGAGGAACACAAGGAATCCCAGAGCCATTTAGGCTGGAAATGACCTCCAAGAGCATCAAGTCCCAGCTGTGCCCGATGCCCACCTTGTCCCCAGCCCAGAGCCCCGAGTGGCACCTCCAGCCCTTCCTTGGGCACTCCAGGGATGGGCACCCCAAATCCCTGGGCAGTTCCAGTGCCTGAGCACCCTTTCCATGGGGAAATTCCTCCTGATTTGGACCCCCCTGAGCACAAGTCACTGTTTTTATACTGACACACAGCAAAACAAAACACCAGTGCATTTTCCTGGCCTCTTTCCAAATTAAAGTGGGGCTGAATATCAGGGTGGGAGGAGAGCGGGTGAGAACCCAGGCTCCTCAGGGATAGGAGCAGCTGATTTATGAGTAAATTTCTTAAACAGAAGTCCCAGAGATGCCATTTCAGAGGGACATTCCCAAAGTGGCTGCTGGGAAGGCAGGATGAGGGTGGGACCCGCTCCTGCGCCTCTGCACCTCTAATTGCCATTATTCTTCAGGAATATAAACAACAGGAGCCACCCAGCAGAGAGCATGAAAGCTCAGCAGAAAAGGGCCTGGGAGCCCAGGGACAGGAACTACAGGTCAGGCAGGTGAAGGACTCATTCCTGGCTCAGCACAGCCCCTCTGGTGAGCACAGATGGGCAGCACAGCCCAGCACAGCCCAGCACAGCCCAGCACAGCCCAGCACAGCCTGGTCTCTCCCACAGCTCTGCCCAGCTCCCCAGGAGAGGCACCAGCAGCAGGTAAAGGTCTGTTTGCTCCACCTCACGTGCCCTTGCTTTCATGTGTCCCAGCTGACAACTGCCAAAGAAACCTGCATTTTTAAGAGACCATTTTTCCAAAGAAACCCTAACCTCTCCTGTTTCACCCACTGCCTTATCCCTAGAAGTGTCCAAGGCAGGCTGGACAGGGCTTGGAGCAACCTGGGACAGGAGAAGGTGGCTCTGCCCATGAGACTGAGGAACTTGAAGGTCATTCCAAGCCAAAGCAGTGTGTGGATCCATGATTCTGGGATGGTGAGGGCCTTCAGAGCAGAGCACAGGAACGGAGCAATGAGAGGAAGGTGCAGCATCAGCCCAGTGCCATGGCTCTGGTGTGCCGTCCCCTGTCCCCCTGCCCCACAGCTCCCTCCCAGCCACCTGGAGAAGTCCCTGATAGAGACAGTAATAGCTAAAATTTCTTTCAGTCATGGAAAGAGAAATGTTCAATTTTAACTGGGAGGCCTAATGAAGATTTATTTATGTGGGAATAACCACTCTTCCTTGGAGTAACTGGGTTATTTTTTCATGACCACTAGACCTTAGATCTGCTCCTCATTTCTTTCCATACCCACAGAGGGCAAGAAATAGCCATACTTGGTCAGTGAGAAAATGAAATTAAATGCAAATAGACATGCACTGACTAAATCTGAGTTTCCCAAGATTATTATTTCTCTAAATGCCAAGTCCCTGGGGTGAAGGAGGGGCAGCATCAGCCTGGGCCAGGGCTGGCAGTGTGGGGGCTCAGCCTGGCCCATGGCCCCATCTCCACCAGTGCCCTGGGCCTGAGGATGGGCACCAGCACTGGGAACACTGGCAGGCCTGGAGGCACCAATGAACATGGGAAGGGTGTTAAACTGGTTCTGTCTCCCGGGCTGGAGCCACCCAGTGACACAGGCAGGGACACTTTCCCCTGTCCCAGGTCGCTCCAAGCCCTGACCAGCCTGGTCCTGGGCACTCTCAGGGATGAGGCAGCCCCAGCTGCTCTGGGCACCCTGTGCCAGGGCCTGCCCACCCTGCCAGGGAACAATTCCTGCCCAGCACCCCATCTAACCCTCTCCTATCAGTATGAAGCCATTCCTTGTCCTCCCCCGAGCTCAGCTGAAGGACACATCTCTGCTAGAGGCACACTGCTTTCTGCTCCATGCTTGGCAGTTTCCTAAGGAAGATGCTTTCTGCAGGGGCAGGATAAAGACACCCAACAGGACACACAAACCAACAGGACACAGAAACCTGCTGTGAGACCCAGCACTGCTTTGGGCACCATCCCTGCCCAGGCTCTGGTGGCCCTGGTGCCCAGGCAGCTGCAGCCTCAGTGACAGCTCCTGGCACGGGACAGCAGTCCTGCTGACTCACCCAGTACAACTCCTGCCCAGAGCAGTTTTTCCATAAAAATAAACCCAGCCCTAATAAATAAATGCATTCCCATCGTAAAAGCCTGATTGGTGGCTGGGAAGGAAGAGCCTGAGCCCGGCAGCAAAACAATTTCCCTCTGGACTGGAGACTGTGGACTGTGCTCCAGGGAAAGCACTTCAGAAGGAGCCCATTTCCCTGGGGAGGGGACAGGGGGACCAGCACTGAGGTGCAGCTGGGAAGGAGCAACACTCACTCACCAAGGGGATTTAGGAACTGGCCCAGCTCCTGGCAGAGCAGACCTGGGGGATACATGAGCATTTAGCAGAGAGCCAAGGGCTTTTGTAAACAGAAGCTCAAACAAACATCTCTCATTTCACAGATGGTGCTCACAATTTACAGCTGGCACATTTAAAGGCCACCTTGGACACATCGGTGCTCACAGCCACAAATGGGACACAAGAAATGCCCCAGGCCTGCAGGCCTCAACATTTGCACTCCAAGGAGCCTCCCTCTGAAATCCACAGGAGTTATTTCCACAGGAATGTCAGTAGGATACTCTGAATCATTACATCATCAGGATGACCCAGCTCCTTTCCCAGCAGCTTCCCAGTTTGGGTGAGCACAGGCTCCCGATGGGCTCGTGGGGGCTGCCAGGAGACAGCCCCTCCTGAACAGCTCCCCAGCACTGCAGCCCTGGTCCACAGCTACAAATCACAGAAAATTGTGAGGAACACAAGAAAAACCCCACAGTCCTGAAGCAGAGCTCAGGGATAGGTGTCACAGGACCAGCAGAGGATCTGGCAGCGTTTGAAGCAGCACAAACCCCGAGGCACCTCCAGACCCTCCCATGGCCACAGACCCTAAATGTGGGCAGGTAACTCCAGGGCAGCCCCAGAACCCCAGCACAGCAGCAGCAGCTGCCCCAGCCCAGGGCAGAGAGCGTGGCTGCCCGGGGCTGCCTGCAGAGCCCACATTTCTCAGCTGCCTGGCCAAACAGAAGTGTCTTTATGGAGACAGGATTTGGGCAGCCCCGCCGAGCAGGGCCGGAGCTGCTGGACACTGGCACCATTCAGACACCCTGCCCTGGCCCAGCCTGCAAACACAGGGCAGGGCTGGGCACAGACCCACGGCTGGCAGCCTCCTCACCCTCCTCATCCTCACCAAACCCAGCCTCACCGAGGGCAGAACCCCACAGAGCTCTCAAAAACCCAGGCACAGCCCCTGCTCCTGGGCAAGCAGGGGGAGTGACAGCCACACACACTTAGTCAGGATAAAATCAAGTTAGCTGCTTCACTGAAAGATTGGATTAAAGATGTTTGATTTAAATATTTGGGGTCCCAGAGAATATTTACCCTGTGGTAGCCCCCTGAGGATCCATATTTCAAACTTCAGCTCAACACAGACCAAAACCCTGTGTGCTCCTGCATGTGCAGAAATTATAATCACTGGGCTTGTGGAAAAGCACCAGATGCCACCAGCACTGCCAGAGCCACGAGCTGCCAGTGCTGTCCTGCTCAGCCCTGTTTCAGCTCACAGAACTCAAGGCTCTGTAACTGGCACAAGCACCTGGTTGAGTGCCAGCCTGCTCACCTAATCCCTGGGGAACAGCACGGTGCCTCCGCTCCCCAGAGCCCCACAGCTTTAACTCAGCTGTGCTGCTGAATTCCTCTGCAACTTCCCCTAAGAAAGAAATCACTAGGAAGAGGCAACTCGTGGAATCTGAAAAACTGTGAATTTGGCAACCAATCCTTATAAGGTCTCAGCAAGACCCAGGCTCACAAACCTCATTCTGTGATAAGACACATCATTCTTTTCCCCCTTGAAGGATAAACTAAAGCCATCCTGTTGGGGAATGGGATGTGACTGACTCCAGAGCTTCAACCAGGCACGAGAGAGAGAAGCATCTTTACTCTGTATGTATCATATACAAAGCACAACCTTGATGGAGGTGTCCTACCTTTGGGTGGTCTGTCCTGCCCCCAGGGCTCTCCTGCTGTGGGATGATCCCCATGGAGCAGGCACAGCACCAAGGACAGGCCGCTGTGGGGCTGCTGCAGCTCAGGGTATAGTGGCAGGAGGATGATGATGGAAGCAGAGCAGATGGTGAAGCTGGATGAAGTCTGTGTCTGTTCCACACTTACCTTCCTGCCTGGGAGAGCCTGGCAGGGCCTGGAGCCATCCTGAATGCCAGAGTGAGAGCTGCACCTCAAACCCCAAACCCAACCCAGCCAAGGCAACAGCTCACCATGCCCACAGCTCCTGTCCCAGCACCCACTGGCACCCAGCTACCCCTGGCACGGCCCAGTGCGGACTGGGAATGTCAGGGCCCATGGGAGGGGGGGCAAGGACAGTGTCCTGCTCTGGGAGGGGAACAAGGACAGTGTCCCTGCTCTGGGAGGGGAAAAAGAACAGTGTCCCTGCACTGGGAGGGGAACAAGGACAGTGTCCTGCTCTGGGAGGGGAACAAGGACAGTGTCCCTGCACTGGGAGGGGAAAAAGAACAGTGTCCCTGCTCTGGGAGGGGAGCAGTGCTCCCGCCGCCCATCCCAAGGATGCACAGGGCGTGCCTGGAGCTCTGGGGAACAGGCTGCATCTCCTGGAGATCTGAGCAGATCCTCACGTGGTGGGGAGGGGAGCTTCTGTGGGAAAATGCTGCGGGGCTGGCCGGGGCTGGCAGGAAGGAAATTCCCCCAGCGGAGCCGCCATCGCGAGGGCTCCGCCGCGGCAACTTCAGGGACTCAGAAATAACCCGGCCTCCCCAGGGAGGCACTGCTAAGGTCACTGTTTTTTCCCTTGAACTTTCCAGATGAAGGAAGCAATAGCAGAAGCAACAGCATAGATTTGGCCGGAGATCAACTGTACTGACAACAGTCACAGGATTGAACTCAGAAGAAAAGTCCTTTGTGTGTGTTGGAGTTATCACCAGATGGGCCGGGCAGCACTGGGGAGCTCTGCTCAAAAATATTCCACATGGGCAAAGCCATCAGAGCTGGAACCCATGGCAGATGGAACCCACAGTAACTAATTCCACTGCTTAGACTGAGTTTAAAACAGAGGCAAATGTTTGGTGCCCATTAAAAATTCAAATGTTAAATTGTATTCTTCAGCAGACTGCTGAAGTTGAGAATAAGAAACAATTCTGATTAAGGATTAAGGATGGAGAGTCTATAAAGCACTAATTACCATTGTACTTACAGGGAATTTGGCCTGTTGGGCTTAATTACTTCTAGTTCAAGATCACTCGAGTTCAGGCTGGGCTGGGGAGCGCTGTTGGAGTTGAGGAAGCTGTTTGCATTTGAAGAGACGACAGATTCCAGGCTGGAGTTGATGATGCTGTTCCTATTCTCCTCTAAAAAACACCAAAACCCAAGAATCATCAGCTGCCACTGCAGACAAAGTGAAGAGCAAAGAGCTGTGAAGGCACTGAGCATTCCCAGGAAACCCTGTGCCAGTGCAAACAGGGACATGTCCCCAGAGCTCGGTTAGTTACAGACACATGATACATTAAAGCACAAGAAATACCAGGTACTCTTTGGCTCCTCTGGGTTCCAGATGCAGTGAGCAGTGAACACACTGTGCATCTCAAAGAGCCACCGCAGCCCAGGCCCCCTCCTCAGCTCTGCCAGGCCACCCAAAATCCCATTAACTCATTTCCAGGAGCCGCCTTTGCCACTGGAGCAGTAATTGCAGTTGTGAGAAGCAATTAGCAACGCTGATGGCACGAGAGCAGCCCTGGGCAGAGAGTGGCTGCTTCTGGGATGCTGCTCTCCTGAAAGGCAGGCACCAGCTGGAAAACACAGAGTCCTACTGCAAGGATACCTCTTTCCAAAATTATTTTTGTGGTGCACAATAACATGGTCTAACCACAACCCAAAAGCATGTAGTGAGAGGGAATCCTTGCTCTCAATCTCTTTAAATTCCACCTCTTTTTGAGTGAGGAGAATGTGCGATATTCATTTGTATCCTGTGCACACATAAAGGGGGGGTAAAAGAGTGCAAGAGGAACTCCTGGGTTGTGTGAAAGGTTAATCCACACAGCAGAGAGGAACTGCCTGTAAAACAGCCTGGCAGGAGGGTTGTCTTGGGGTGCTGGTGCAGCTCTGCCACCACTCCAAAGGGAAATGCCACATCAGCTCTGGAGCTGCTGCATTTCCCAGGTACCTGGACAGAATCAGCACCTGCAGGGCAGCAGGACAGGGCTTGGTTTAGCTCAGGTTGAGCTTATCTTCCAGAGGTGAGCCAAGGATGGGTGACACTGATACATGTCAACGTGTTCTGAAACTGGATTTCATTAATCTTCATTTGCAATGAGCCACCATGGGAACAAGCAGCACAGACATTTCTCTGTCCCCAGCTCTGCAAAAGTTCAACCCCCAGGGCACCAGCACCCTGGCATGAAAAAGATGATCCATGCAGAAGACAAAGAGGGAAAAGTGAAGAAAAGCAGAGTACTGACCTCCACAAATACTGACAGGCAGATGTGATAGCCAGCAGATGAAGCAATAAAGAAATTAAGCTGTCTAAGGACCTAAAAACCCCAAATCCCTCTGTTTTTGCATGGGCCAGAGGAAGTTTTAGGCGGCCCATGAGGGGACACCTGTACACAGCTGGCCGAGCCCAGAGACTGCCTGTGCTGAGCCCAGGCAGCCCTGAGGAGCTGACCTGAGCCCCTGGAGCGTGGACTGACACCAGCTCATTATTTGCAAACATCTCCTGCCCAAGGCTGGAGGCTGGGAATAAGCTCCATAAGCTTGGCAGCTCAGCGTGGATTGTCCCTCTAATCTCCAGAGCAGCCACGAGCCAAGAGTGGAGTCCCTGTCAGCCACAGAGCTGGGAGTGCCTCAGCTCAGGGGGAACGGAGATGAATGGCAGAATCTGAAACTCCTGCTTCATTTTATTTCCTCCTTTTTAAAAGGCTGAAACTGTACTTTGCTTCATGTTTTCGAAAGCTCACGTGAAGGATTCTTTGCTGGAAGATTTGATTTGGTTTTACAGCTGCAGGAGCAGAGCTGCCCATCAGCTCAGGAGCATTTCCAGCCTGCAGAGAAAAGAGCCTTTCACCCCTTACCCAAACTTCCTGTCTCTAGTGGGAAGTCAGGCAGGCAGAGCCACTGGAGCCTCACCAGAGGCTTTGTCTCCAGGAACCCTGATAAGTGATCCAGGGCACTTTGGTGACAGTGACCCCAGAGAGACAAAAGAACTGATAAGGAACAAAATGGTGTTCGCTGTGTTGGTGACACTTGTGTCACAACAGCTACTCCCTGGGTCAGATGTGGATAAAAATGTAAATGTTTAACAACAAAATAATCACTATAATCATAGATTAATCATGATTATCTAATCTGCTCCCTGTTGTGCTGAACATGATAATTTTTTACTTAGACACAGCTTGGTATGATGAATGCTAATGAAAACAGAAAGATACTGGACTTTGATGAACAGGTTTCAAGTGATGGAAAATCCACTGTCCCACTCTACTTCTTTTTAGGTCAAACTGCTCCCAGTCTTAAAAAATGTGCACCCTGCTCCCATTTAGAACATTTCTAGCTTCAATTTCAATTTTCAATTTCTGTGCTGCTCAACTGGGCTTGAGCTGCTGCCTAAGGCCTTGTGCTTCACCCTGACTTCAGAGCCTTGGTCTGTCTCCAGACCAGTAAAAAAGGAAAGGAAGAAGAAAAGAAGAAGAAAGGAAATCTCACATATTTCTCGTGATTTGCAGCAGGGAAGGCAAATAAAACAGTAGTGGCTTCCCAAAGACACAGGAGGTTATAGACTGTCAGGAGGAACACCAAGAAAATGCTGCTTCACATGGGAATGAATAAATAAATGCAGAAATAAAGAAACGAGCTCAGTTCCTCTCCCAGGCATGGGGAGGATGGCACACAGAGCCCAGAGAGCCTGGAGGCTGACAGGCCACTGCTTAGTTAGCAGCAGATAAATTACTGGGGCTGAAAGTTTTCAAAAGCAGCGTTTGATATTTGAGGCTTCACCGAGAGTCATCCCACACCATTTCCAGAGCACGCTCGGGGCCACCACTGCTTCCTCAAGCCCACGCGGATCTTTCCAACACCTCCGAAAGGAGAGTGCCTGGTAGTTAACAGTAACCTAATCAGACAAACCCACGTGTTTGGAGTCAGCAAAGTCCACAGCAGCCACTCTGTGCACCCTGGGGAGCTGGCCATCCCCAGCCCTGCCCTGCTCCTTGCTCCACTTGTGCCGTCCTGCTCACCAGGAGACTCTCCTGCTTTTTTACCAAACTGGGAGAGCTGCCTGTGTGCAGCTGGCTGGCTCCAGGAGCACATGGGCAGGAAGAACCAGAGAGCTGGGAATTGGGTTTACTCTGTAACATGAAACAACAGCCTGAGCAGACACATTTCTGCCACCCCATGAGCAGGGCTGGGGCCTTGGCTCTTTCACCCAAATATCTGGAGCATCAATTAGTGACAGAAATGGAAAGATGAGCTCCAACATTTTTAAACTGCCATGGTACATAATCCTCAGGAAAATGCCGAACCTCCTGGCCGAGTTTTCCTGTCTGTAAAAGGCAAAGTGCCCGAGGGCATCCCAAAAGGGCTGCCCTGTGGTGGCTGCCCTTGCCACAGGTGTGGCACCGCGTCCTGGCAGCTGATGGCAGCGATGACGGGCCCAGGAACATGAGAAGGGGACACGCAGGGGCCCGTCAGGTGGGGAGGGGACAGCAACACTTTATCCCGTGCTAAGGCAGCCTCATGCAGAGCCCCAGTTAAGGGCTTGGATGCCAGGAGAGATTCCACTCCCCACCAACACGACAGCAGAGGAAACCAAAGCCTGACCCTGTTATGGAATCAGCCCTTCCACTGACAGCAGGAAAACTGCAGGGGATGGCAGGGGGATGGCAGGGGATGGCAGGGCAATGGCAGGGGATGGCAGGGGAACGGCAGGGGAACGGCAGGGGAACGGCAGGGGAACGGCAGGGGAACGGCAGGGGAACGGCAGGGGAACGGCAGGGGAACGGCAGGGGAACGGCAGGGGAACGGCAGGGGAACGGCAGGGGAACGGCAGGGGAACGGCAGGGGAACGGCAGGGGAACGGCAGGGGAACGGCAGGGGAACGGCAGGGGAACGGCAGGGGAACGGCAGGGGAACGGCAGGGGAACGGCAGGGGAACGGCAGGGGAACGGCAGGGGAACGGCAGGGGAACGGCAGGGGAACGGCAGGGGAACGGCAGGGGAACGGCAGGGGAACGGCAGGGGAACGGCAGGGGAACGGCAGGGGAACGGCAGGGGAACGGCAGGGGAACGGCAGGGGAACGGCAGGGGAACGGCAGGGGAACGGCAGGGGAACGGCAGGGGAACGGCAGGGGAACGGCAGGGGAACGGCAGGGGAACGGCAGGGGAACGGCAGGGGAACGGCAGGGGAACGGCAGGGGATGGCAGGGGAATGGCAGGGCAATGGCAGTCTGTGAGGCATGGCTAGGGCACAGCTGGAGGGCAGGGAGGGCACTCACGCTTCTCGTTGGGCTGGGCCGTGTGGAACAGTGTCAGCGGGCGCTCGCTGCACGAGGGAGGCTTCGACTCCGTGCTCTTCTTGCGCGATAACAGCAGCTGCGAGTTCGACGCCGGAGCCTCTGGCACCGTGTTAAATATCTGTTAAAATAATAAACAAGTTGTTCTTTGGCATCACCCCATGGAACAGGACAGCTGCCCACCTGCCTGGGCTGCACCGCTCCCCAGCGCAGCCTCTGAGGAAGACACGCACTCAAAAGGGCAACGTTTTGGGGACAGATTCCTAAATTCCACGTTTCTACTCTGCCTGCACTCCTCTTTTTTTCACCCAAGATGCACACTGCAAACTGTGAAGAACTCTGGCACTCTGCTGACTTTCTGGGGGTGCAGGTGATGATGGGCAGCCCAGACAGACCAGCAGTGTCCCCCCTGTGCCCCCACTGCATGAGCCCGGCGCCCACGCTCCCACGGCTGCAGACCAGCTTGGGAAAGTCTTTGCAACTTCCAGCTACAGCTGTCAGAAAACTGAGTAATCACATTTTTCTCAAGGGGATGAAATTTTAAAACTGCATGAACCCGAAGGGCAGCAGCCTTGCTGGTTGCTGATATTTGGTTATGAACTGCTCCTTTTCTAGATCCCACAGGCTCAGAGAAGGGCAGTGACCCCTCCAGACCAGCTCTCTCAAAGCCTCTCTCCATTGCTGAGAGTCCATTAAACCCATTCCTCAGTGTCCTTCCTGCTCTCCTGCCCCTGCCAGACAGACAACTGGCACAATCAGGCTTTCCCAATGGGAAAAGCACACGTTGGCACAGCTCTCTGCTAAAGACAGAACTGGATGTGGACTCGGAGCCATGATGCCACCCCAGCCAGGGCAAGCTGCTTTCTACTTCTGCCTTCGCTGCCCAAATGCACAAATCCGTTACTCCTTTCCAATCAAAACCAGACTAACAAAAGATCATAATCAGGGAACTGGCTGCATTTAGAAGAAAATGGTATTTTTTGAAAAGCACATGCAGCCAGGGAGGGATGGCCAGCACCTCGGCCCCACCGAGCCACCACTGCTCCACTGGCAGACCCCAACATCCATGGCCAACAAACACAAACACATCAGGATTCAGACCAACACTGGGGATAAAGCCAGTAGTGGATAAACCCGGATTTAGTCAGCAAAGCAGGAGCCAGCTGAGGTGTGCATCTCACTGAGTGCTTTAGCACTCATCTCTCTTGACACCAAAGACAAATTCCCAATAAACAGCGGGAAGGGGGAGAAAGGGAATTTCTGTGATGGAATCACAGCCATGCAGCCATAAACAAGGCTGGCTACCAGCAGCACTGGTTACACAGGCACAGCCCAAGAATGAGGTGCCAGCTGCCCCCTCCCCAGCACAGCCCCACCGTGGTGCCACTGGCCATGGGGAGAGAGGGGGCTGCCATGGGCAAAGAGAGACCAATTCCTTTCCATAAACCCCTGACATGAAAGAAGCAAGGGAAGCCATTACCTTCTCATGGTTTTCTATCAAAATCTCAATCACAATGTTCTGGAATTTGATGTCCATAATGGCAGCCACGGTTTCCTCTTGAGGTCGCAGCAGCGTCGGCCCAAACACCACACCCAGATTAGCAACAGTCATCAGGTTCTGCTTGTGATTATCTGCAACTCTGGGAAAAAAAGAGAAAGAGAATGAAGTAGGTGATGGAACTAATCCACAGGGAACCCCCTCCCTGCCCTCCCTGGCTCGTGGCTGGCACAAGGCTCACAACCCTGTTTACATTTTTCACGCTCCTGGTGAGCTCCTTGAAGGCTCAGCCATGTGGAAAAGTACAAATTTAACTGTTGTGTTCCTGGGGACCTCTCAGCCCCCAGGAATTGACTAATCCCATAAAACCTCAGCCCCACGCCAGCCACTGAGCCTGATGCTGCAAACCCCTCCCAGGAAAACATCTTGAATCATTAATGCTTAAAACCCTTCTGAAAACAAATTGTTGGACCTCTGACACATGCTGCTCTCCAACTCAATGAGTGACCTCATATGTTCCAAAGGCCAATTCCTTCCCAGCCATTCCAGCACCAGAGGTCAGTCCCCTCTGGCCCAGCCAGGCTGCTGGGAGGCCAAGATGGGGCTTTGCCCCCAGATCCCCACGTGTTCCCTTCTCCTGGCACAAGATGGGGACCCAGGGACACCCAAGCCTTCCTCCTCACCACCTCCACCTCCTTCAGCTCACAGGAGGGCTCGGAGCAGCTCAGCAAAGTGAAGCAGCTCACGCTGAGGATGGGGCACCCTGCTTATGGTGTTTGAGGGGTTACCCTGGAGCAGCTCCAGCTGGCACCTGGTCTGAGAGGGCCAAAGCCCCAGCAGCCCTAACGGGACACATCCTGCGCTCTGCCTCACCCCCAGGGGACACAGCAGCAGGGACACAGGCAGGCATCCCTCAGCCAGGCTGGGCTGCAGGTGCTCAGCTCTCCAGGAAGGATGGAGCTCACTGGGCACCCTGGGCACTGCTGGGACACCTATGTGCCCCCTGGGCACTGCTGGGACACACCTGTGTGCCCCTGGACACTGCTGGGACACACAGGGACACGTGTGTGCCCGTGACCTGCAGCGCAGCCCTGCAGCCCCAGGAGTCTTTCTTGTGGTTTGCTCCTGACCTCTTCAACCAGGAAATGTGGTGGCTTCAGGCTGTGTGCTCACACAGTTGTAGCCTGAGGGATTTTTAGTGTCGTTTCTTTCTCTTTCTCTCCTGTTTCCCTGGACAGATGCAGCAGGCCAGCACACAGTGAGGCTCAGACCCACTTCTTGGACTGACCCTAAAATTTATAGCTGTGAGTTTCTAACATTGATCTTGGGGTCAAGACATCTGTGTGCAAGCTCAGCAGATTTCAGCAAACCGCAAGCCCAGGCTGGCCAAAAAGAAAAGATGCTTTCCATCCTTTTCCATCCAAATCTCACCTGAACAGCAAAGAACTCATCCCTACACACAGCTCCTCAGGCAGCAGACAGGGGCACATCACAAGAGGGGCTCAGGGCTGCTGGCTCAGCTCCCCCAGCAGCAACACCAGCCCTGCCCACTGCCTGGGCAAGAAGCCTCACACTGGTGCACATTTCACCCTGGGAACAGGCAGAGTGTCCCCCCCGAGTGTGCACCTGGCATCCCAGCTCAGAGTGGGGAGGTCCTGGCCAAAGCCCTCGGGAGCTGGGGGGACCTCCCTTCACCCATCACTGCCCCACTGCCGGGAAGCTCTGAATGCTTAATCACAGCCTGCAGGAATCCCTGGTGGCAGTAATGGCTGGGACAGGTGGGCTGGCCTGGAGAGGGCTCTGCCACAGAGGGGACAGCATCACCAGAGGGGACAGCATCACCAGAGGGGACAGCATCACAGAGGGGACAGCATCACCACAGGGGACAGCCCCACAGAGGGGACAGGCTCACAGAGGGGACAGGCTCACAGAGGGGACAGCCCCACAGAGGGAACAGGCTCACCAGAGGGGACAGCATCACCAGAGGGGACAGCGTCACAGAGGGGACAGCGTCACAGAGGGGACAGCATCACCAGAGGGGACAGGCTCAGTACAGGTGAAGTGCTGCTCACACCCAGCCAGGCTGGCCATCCCCACCCCTGGACAGGCACAGAGCCTCTACCCATCCCCATCCCCATCCCCATCCCTATCCCCATCCTCATCCTCATCCTCACCACAGCCAAGAGCTCGCCCAGCTGCTCATGGCCATGCCAGCACTGCTAAGCTGGGAGGGGAAACAAACTGTCCTGAGGGAGTCACAGCCTCATGGAGCAGCAAGAAAGGCAGAACAGGTTCAATAAGAAACAATATATACTAAATAATACTTAAATACTAAATAATACAAATAATACAAATATAAATAATACAAACCCACCTCCCCCTCCCACCCACATCACTCACAAACCCCAATGACATTTTTGCATTGCAAAATTGCATCTCAGACACACATTCACATGCTCCTAATTGGACATGGAAAAACGCAGCTGCAGTCCAAATGGCTTTCAGAAGCATTAATAAAATAATAATTTTAATGATCTTCTGTGGTTAGTAAAACAATGTTCATTTATAAAAAAAACAACTGAATTGATCTAAGTCGCACAAAATGAGGTGCCTCCATTTCTCATTACCGTTACCATGTCCTACATCACTCTAATAAATTGCACTGTCATCAGCTCATTACAGGGAGGCAGCTGAGCGTGGTCCTGGCAATTATTTCAGACTGGGCTATTAATGGCTTCCCAGGCAGGACATGGTCCCAGAGCACCAGCCCAGGGCCTGCCCACTCACCCACGGGGTGCTGGCCCTCGCCTCCACCACCACACCCTGCTCAGAGTGCTCTGCTGTGCCCCTGGGGCGTGGGAGCTGTCCTGCAGCTGTGCAATCTGGCTCCTTTCTGGAATAAACCTCAGGGCCACACGAACTCCTGCTCTGCAGCCCGGGTACTTTTCCAGCAATAGCCATCCCTGTACCAGGTCACCACAGCCGTGCTCCAAAACATGATTCACCTTTCACATCCTTCAAATTCCCCATCCATTACCCACAGGATAATTCACTCTAAATTATACCTCTTCATCATCCTTTGTACTAGGAAATAACGCTGCAGTTTCTAAAGATGGCTGTTCTCAGCCCAAAGTGGGCTTAATGCTGGGGCTGTTCAGC
>NW_005054308.1:11723679-11733633 GCF_000277835.1 Geospiza fortis | reverse complement strand
ACTGCCATTCCTGAGCTGCTCTTTACAAGTTTTCCAAGCAGGCACTGTATTTTCCTTTTAACCTGCTGTTTCCTCCCAGCCTTGATGCACTCTGAGAGAACTGCACTATCATTGATCTCTGTGGGTCCTTTTTCTGCTCCCCACTTTACAGGAGCCACCTCCAGCACAGGAGAAAGCAACAACTGATGGAGGAATGTGCAGAACCTCTTCACTCCCCTCCTGCTCACAGCGGCTTTGGGACTCTGGGCTGCTCCTTCTCCTGGCAGCACACGATGGCTCCCTGGGGACCAGGGGAGATCAGCCTGGGGGTGTGGGACAGGCAGAGCCCCTTTGATCTTGGGGTCAGGGGAAGGTCTGCGCTCAGCACTGC
The DNA here is from genome assembly GCF_000277835.1 of Geospiza fortis. Classification (NCBI taxonomy): domain Eukaryota; kingdom Metazoa; phylum Chordata; class Aves; order Passeriformes; family Thraupidae; genus Geospiza; species Geospiza fortis. The sequence continues at coordinate 11,733,263 of NW_005054308.1, read as the reverse complement.
CTCCCCAGCCAGCAGCTGCACCCAGACCTGACCCAGCTGGTGCAGCCCCAGCAGTGCTGGGCTCTAGCAGCACCCAGCTGGTGTCACTGGGACAGAGCCCTGCCATGGCCTGGGGACAGCCCAGCCCAGGGAGCACCGTCCCCAGGCCATGCCCAGGGTGTCCCTGGACACCGCTCGCTTCTCACTGCCTTCCTGCACAACAAAGGAGAGCAGCAGCGGAGTAAATCCATGTTGGGTGTTAAATTAGATTATGCCCGGGTTGCCTGGATACTGTGTAATCACTGCCACGACCAAACACAATTTAATACGGGGTAATTGGTAGCCAAGGTTCAGTGCAGGGGAAGCAGGGAACAGTAAATGTTCCAGTGTGGTCAGAGCTCCTGTGGGTGCCACAGGGGCTCCTGGCTCTGCTCCCACAGAACTCCTGCCTCCCATGTCTGGAATCACTTCCTACATGTATTTTATATATGTATTTATATGTATGTATAAACTACCATGTGTTTATTTTATATATAAACACGTATTTTATATATAGAATGCATGCATCTGAATCTCAGCCAGAAGTGCCATTATTAGTTCAACTATCTTCCCTGATTCAGAACAAAACTCCTGAGCAAACAGCCATCTGAAGGGAACAAAAGGAAAGTCTGGAGTGTTTCTATTTCCATGCCTGGGACAAACATTTGCAATCAAAGTGCTTGTTGTGGCTGGCCTAGCAATTCCTCATAGGATAGAAAATAATACACCTCATTCCTCTTGCCACAGGTGAAAATCCATCCCCTGTCTGCCACCACCACAAGAGCTTCTGTTTAATGTGCAAAGCCAGTCACACAGAGGCCAGCAATCCCCAAAATTATTGAGGCTGCTCTGGGCAGTTTGGTAGAAATTGAACACCTTTGACTCTGCACATACAGGGAAGGGGAAAAGCAGAGGGAGTAGAGGCAGCACAGTGGGTGGAGAGGCACCTGTGGCACCAGAGCCACCAGCCTGGCTCCCACAGAAGTATCTGCAAAGACTCATGGAATCATTTAGGTGGGAAAAGCCCTCTAAGATCACCAAGCCCAACTGCTTCCCCAGCACTGCCAAGGCCACCACTAAGCAATATTGTCAGGTGCCACATCTGCACAGTTTTAAATCCCTCCAGCAATGGTGACTGCACCACTTCCCTGGGCAGCCTGGGACAGGGCTGGACAACCCTTTCAAGGAAGGCATTTTCCCTAACATCCAACCTGAACCTCCCCTTCTGCAGCTTGAGGACATTTCCTCTTGTCCTGTCACTTGTAACCCAGGACAAGAGGCTGACTCCCACTCACTTGCCTCCAATCTCCTGTCAGGGAGCTGTGCAGAGCCACAAGGTCCCCCTGAGCCTCCTTTTGTCCAGGCTGAGCCCCTTTCCAGCTCCCTCAGCTGCTCCTCATCAGCCTTGTGCTCCTGACCCTTCCACAGCTCCCTTCCGCCCCTGGGGCAGCACAGAGCACTGAGCCTGGGGAGGCTCAGCAGGGCTGGGCTTTGTGCAGCACACACAGCTGGGACCCCTGCCCTGGCAGCCCTCACTCCCAGTCCATTAAACCTCACCAGGAACGGACAGACAGATGGACACAGCAGCCTGAGCACACACAACTGGGGGCATTTGTGGGGTACAACCTGATGAGCTCTGGGAGATGCTCCTGGGTGCATTTTGCACATTACTGGGGCTAACTGGGCTGGGGCTGATGGGCACAGAGCTGGAGAGGGCAGAGGGGCTGGGTGGGCACCCCTCAGCCTCCCCCCTCTCCAGGGGGCTGCGGGAGCCTGTCCCCAGAGATGGCAGCCCTGCAGCTCCCTGGGGTCACTCACCTCTCACTCAAAGCCACGGTGGGTTTCCCAGCTCGGGAATGTGTCTGATGGCTGGAAACACAGCAGGTGTTTATTGCAGGAATGTGTGACTGGCACCCAGCACAGAGCTGGTGAAACCAGTGATGCAATTCCAGCTGCAGCAGCACCCACTGGTGTGCCAGGCAGCTAAATCAGTCAATCACACATTCCTAAATCGTTCCTAAAAGGCACATGTGCATGGGAGGAGGTGACAGGGACACTGGTCTGCAGTGGCTGCTGGCAGACAGCCGTGCAGAAGCAGGGAGCACAACCAGCTCTGCTTCATCTGGTGTTCAAAAGCCACGTGGATGTGGCACCAGGGCACACGGGCTAGTGGTGGCCTTGGCAGTGCTGGGGGAGTGGCTGGAGATGATGACCTTAGTGGGTTTTTCCAACTTTAAAGATTGCATGATTCCCAAGGCAGAGCACACAGGCACAGAAATTCCACACTCCCACCCTGCACCACCATCCCTCCATCCTGCCTGCTTAGCCAGGACATGCCTGCCTTCCTCAGGCTGCTCTGGATGCAGGGGGCTCTGCAAGGGCCAGAGGAGCCCAGAGCAGCAGCAGCAAGCTGGGCTCACTCAGGCACACACTGGAACTGGGGCCATGGGAATGTGGACAAACCCCACTGTCTGCAGCCGGGTTTGAGCCGTGGGCTCATAGCTCTGCAGCCTCCCCAGCCCCACCGCTCCAGAGAGCAGAGCCAAGCCTGAGCAGTGCACATGGAGGCCAGCACATCACCAGGGAATGACAAAACCTCCCAGTAAAGACAAGGGGAAACTTGCTGAACGCAAAAGCCTTGCTGCTCTCGGGTTCCCTGCTCAGCGGGGACCAAAGCTGTGCCTGCGCTCATTCCGGGCGCTCTGACTTGCTCCAACAAGACTCGCTGCTTCTCCTGGGTGGATCTGGCCACAGCTGGATGCTTGGGTTCACTCCCAGGAAAAAAAAAGGGGCTCATGTTGCACTGAGAAGACACCGAGGCCAAATGTGAGGTTCAGTATCAGTGAGCCAGATCAGCGTGAATACCAAACGTGCTGCGACTTGCAGGGAAACACGCGGGAGCTCAACACTGCTGCGGCTCACGCTTCCCTGACTGAGCCACAGGGGTTTCCAAAGCCATCCTCTGCAGCTTTGGGCAAGCTGAGCTTGAGGGGGCACCTCAGAGCGACCCCAGCCCTGCTCACCAACCCTCAGCCCAGGGCTGAGCGGCACCGGGCTGGCAATTCCCTGTGCCCGGCACGGCAGTACTGCAGGTTTCCACTGACACCCTGGTGAAAGCCACAGGCACGGCCAGAGCTGATGTGAAATGTCACCATGGTTTCCACCTGCACAAACACAGCCAGCAAAGGGGCCTCAGGCTCAAACACCCCTGGGGAGGGGGCTGGAACAGGGCCTGCCATGGCTGCAAACCGTGCCACTGTACCCCAGTGCCAGAACCTCAGCAAAGCCCTGCTGCACCGGCAGGTTTTCCTCCAAAACCAGACCTCAGTGGTGCTGTCACACTGCAATAACAACCCCCCTGGCCAGCAGGGCAAGGAGAGCCCGACACAGCAGGTCTGGGTTAACAAGGAACCCTTTGAAAGACCTGCCGGCACGGCGAGTGCCACGCCGGAGTTACAACCTGCTGCGTGGAAAAGAGCCAAAGTAAACGGGCTCCCAGAGAGCCTCCCGGCAGCAGCAGCACTGGGGTGAGCAATGCAGCTCCCACATCCCCACAGGAACCATTCCAAGCCAGAGCCAGGTCCCAGGGCCACGTGCAGGAGGTGCCAGTGCACACCTGCACCTTCGCACGAGTGCAGCGGCCACAGGAAGAGCAACAGAGGGGGGCTGACCTTTTTTTTTTCCCTTAGAGGTATTTTGGAGCTCATTCATGTCATAAATGCAAGGCTGGAGCTCATCCCTCCCAAATACTGAATTCCTAGAAGACAGTGTTGGAAGAAAGGGAATGTAGGAATAAGGAGCTTTCAGAATTAAGGATGTGAACAGCAGCAGGAAAAATGCTTCTCTCGCCTTCACCAGTGGGACAAGGTGCTGCCCAGTGACTGGAACCACCCCTCACTCCCCCAGTTCTGAGCCCCCTGCCACACACACATGGGCTGGAACGAGATGGCCTTTAAATGTCCCGCCTAGCCCCAACCTTTCTGTGATTCTGCAGGCCAGGGATCACTCAAACATCCTGGCAAAAACTGCAGCTCAAAGATATCTTGGCATGATAAATGGTGATTTCCAGTCTCCTTTCTTCTGCTGAAAGACTGTCTGACTAAAATCTCTCTAGCTGAGTTTGGTTCAGTGCTGGGTCTGCTCATACAGAGCAATCAAAGGATGTGCTCATGAAGCATCTCCATCCCACTCTGTCTGCGGGGACGGTGCAGACACCACCGGGGAGACTCCAATCAGTTATTGGAAATCTTTTGCTCACTCTCAATTCAATCTCTTTCCATATCCAGTTTCAGTTTCACTGTGATAAACAATTAAAAAATTATGTGCTATCAACAACCTCTACCCAACAACACCAAGTTCAGACACAAGCCCACAAGAATTCACACTTGAGAAATGCAAAATGCCTGGTGGTGCTCCTGGAGATCCAGGAGGAGCTCAGCAGAGATGTTCAACCACAGAAACTCCCCAGCAAACCCAGCAGGTGCTTTGTTACGAGCTGCTGAATCATCATGCCAGGTTGCTGATGCCAGCTTTAGTCCAAGACCCCATTATCCTGTCTCCAGACTTGAGCCTTGTGCAGGATGTGGGTGCAAAAGAACCTAACAAGGGACGGCAGGCTCTGGGGCACATTCCCCTCCAGTTAAAAACTGGAGAGCCTGCATGAAATATAAGGAGCTTTTAGAAAAGCATGGAAGGAAAAGCTACCAGCACCCACACAGCTGTTCCAGGGACAGTCCAGACAGAGGGGGTTAAAAGTTCATTTGCAGAAGCAGAACAAAATCTTTAGCTAATTTACACGTTACAGGAAGCCAAGCCCAAAAAACCCAGCGTACACCTACAGGGCTTTTTGTGGTGGTTTGTAATTCTGCAGAATGCTATATTAAAAACAAAAGCAGAGGAGTGAGAGGGAGGCAGAGCTGGCAAGGGCAGGCACAGAGTCCTGCAGGGCTGTCTTGCCTCTGCAGAAGCATCACTGGCTCCTCCACCAAAACACCTGAGGGAGAGGAGAGCAAAGGGGAAACCAAAGGTGCTGCTGCTCCCCACAAGGCTCTGGCACCTCCAGCTCCAGAGCACAGATCACAGAATCACGGAACAACAGAATGGGTTGGGTTGGAAGGGACCTTAAAGCCCAACTCATTCCAACCAGGGAAAAAGGAAAAGGGGTAAAAGAGCACAGTGTGAACCTGACCCAGGACAGGCAAGCCCCAGGCAGGATTCTCCCTGTCCTGCAAGGCAGCATGTGCCTACAGGGAGTCTCCTTCCACATCACGTCCCTTTTACCACCCACAGGAGCACCCAGATCCTTTGGGTCACTTGAACTCCAGGGCTTTGCCTGGATCCAGCACTGCCATGACCCAAAAGGAGCAGAAACAGGCACTGGGCACAAAAATGGCATTCCCAAAGGCAGCAAGGAGGCCCATTGCCTGGCCCGGCCACACCAGCTCAGACAGCTCCCCGTTTGCTTCTGGCAGCCAAAGCAGGCGAGCAGCCCACGAGAGAGGGGCATCTCAGAGGCCTCAGTGGCTCATGGAAATTTCCAGAACGTCCTGGACAAGAATGACTTACTGGAAGCAATACATAAATCAAGCCAATGAATAGTTACCAGACAGCAGCATAAACAGCTGCCACGGGGATGAAATCAGACCTGCTGTGCCAAGAGGCGTCAGCCTCCTTGCCGGCTGCACCTTTGGGGGAAAGCAGCCCAAGGAAGAGCACATTCCTGGGGGAGCTGCCACCCCTGGCCCTGCACAGGTGCCCTGCAGGGTCCTGTTGGGCACAGAGGCAGCGTGGTGGGCACTGGAGCAGCTCCTGCAGGGCAGCGTGGCCCTGGCACAGCGTGGAGCTGCTCACACCAAGCAGAACGAGCCCTGCTGTATCTCTAGGCACAAGACCTGGAGGAATTTCTTCTCCTCCTTTGCCAGCAGTGCCTGGTTGAGCAGCGAGCCCTCCAGAACACGCCAGGCTCCGTGTCCAGCCCCTGCCCCAGTGGGGGTTTTGCTGGATCCCCATGAGCAGCTGCCCTGCAGAGCCCATGGAAACCATGGCCCTGATAAACAGCAAACAATTTGTGCAGGAGATAACAATCGCTGTCATCTTGGTTAAAACACGTAAACTAGAGAACACTGCCACAGCAAAACCAAAGAGAACCAGCCGGTGTTGGCCAGGCCACAGCTGGGAGTGATTAGAGATAATTAATTCTGCTAAACACACGTACACCCAGCTCGGCTGCAGCCTCCTCCGTGCCCTGACCTTGGCACAGGAGCAGTGGGTGCGTGGATCAGGGCGTGTGTGGGGCAGTGCCAGTGATGCCAACCCACAGAAGGGTCTGGGAGCCCCACAGAAGGGGCATGAGCCTGGCACCATCTGTGCTGGAGAACCCGGACCTGCTGCCACAAGAGCAAAGCAAAGCTCAGGTGTCAAATTATGGCCATGCATGAAAAATAATTCCCCAAATGCTTGAAATATAATCAGAGTGAAATCCCCCTGCTCTGCACCTCCACAGCATTGACTCCTGGGTGAGAAAGTACACTACAAAAGAAGGAGACAGGGATGATATTGCAGCTCCACTGACAAAAATGGCAATTTTTGGCAACCAGCTCCACTCCAGTAGCAGCCCTCAGCCCGGCAGTACCACAGGCACCTTGTTTCACTTTGACTTATTTGGCATTAAAACAAATTGGTTTAATCACAGAATCCCAGACTGGCTCAGGCTGGAAGGCTAAAAGGAGCAGGGATGGGGACAGCTCCTGCTCTCTGGGCCATGGAGAACAACTGCCTGGACATGTGGACATGAGGCAGAAAGCAGCACAAATGGGCTTGAAGATGCAGTAAGAGGCAGAAATTGAAATAATCAAAATGCTCCTTGCTCTCTACCCTGTCTGTGCCTGTTCCTGAGATTTGTCCTCTCCCTCCTCTGTGCCCCTCTCTCTGCACCTCAATTCTGTGGCCCCCAGGTGCAATGGGACCCACCACAAGGGCAAGGGCACTGCTGATCCACCTCCAAGGCACTTAGCCTGTCTGATACTGGGCTTAATAATTGCTATTTTTGAACATTTCAGCTTTCTTACCAGTTTTATTACTGCTAACAAAAACTGCAGCTTCATCACATGAGGAGCCCCACATCCCCCATCAGTGCAGCAGAGCACGCACACCCCAAAAACAGAAGTCTGAAACCACCCAAGACAGGCTCTTTCTTTACTTGACCGACTCAGCCCAAGTTCTGGTTTTAGTGTCAGAAATCTCCACAGCAAGACTGTGAGAAATATTTTTTTAGCTCATCTGATAAACATGCAAATCTTGATTATTCATACGTTACTTAAAATAAAAAGCCCAGACAGAAACAGATGAGACAGAGCCCTGCAAGCAGTGCAGCCCAGCTTGGCAGGGGCAGCCAGAGGCCCCTGGCTGTGCCCCTGCTGGCTGTGGGTGCCCTGCTCTCAGCAGCACCAGACCCAGCAGGTCCCACCCTCTGCAGCATCCCCCCGGGGCAGCACGGCCCCTCCCTCCAAACATCTGCTGCAGATGTGAAGCTTTCTCTCCATTCTTGTCTTGAATCTGGCTCAGTGGCACTGCAGCCTCAAGCAGCCCTTTTAGAGAGTATGGGACACAAACCCTGGCGCTGGCTGCCCCATGGGCACTCCTGGATCAGGGCAATGGGCACTCCTGGGTCAGGGCAATGGGCACTCCTGGGTCAGGGCACTGCTCCTGGATCAGAATGCTGCTCCTGGATCAGAATGCTGCCCCTGATCAGAGCAGGAGCTGCAGGAGCAGCCCCAGAGGGATGCTGTGAGCCCACACCCGGGGCTGGCTGTGCCTCTGCCCCCACAGCCCAGGATCCCCCAGGAATGGCACCAGGGCTGGGGAGCTCAGCAGGCTCTCGCTCCTCAGCTTCCTGCCCTTCCATGAGATAATTTTTTTCCTATTAAATAACACTATGAGCTGTTTCTCTTCCTAAAATAGCACACACCACCACACACACTGTTTGTTTGGTTTGAATTCCTTCCCCACTAAAGCAGCACAAACCCCACTGTAAACCTGACTCCACATCTCTACTCCACCACCAGGTTTTTCCTTTAGATGGAATACACTGGAGCAATTACAGATTCCCTGCACACACAAAATCACAGAATCCCAGAACAGTTTGGGTGGGAAGGGACTTAAAGCTCACCCAGTTCCACCCCTGCCATGGGCAGGGACACCTCTCACTACCCCAGGGTGCTCCAAGCCCCATCCACCCTGGCCTGGGACACTTCCAGAGATCCAGGGGCAGCCACAGCTTCTCTGGGCAATCCCGTCTGGCTGATGGGTGCACCTGGAACCACGGGGCCTTGGCTTCAGGCTGTAAATGCAGAAGGTTTGAAACCAACACCTAAACCAGCCATTTGGTTTGTAACAGCCTTGCCAGGGACCCCACGGAGCAGACGCCAGACCTGGTGACAAGAAAGCATCTGGAGTTGTGTTTAAGCCTATTTCAAGGATCATCTGTTATTCTTTCTTTAAAACAGATAACCTGGACTCTTGCAGATCTCCTCCTGAGCAGTTATCCCGATTAAGTCATTCCCCAGCTCTCCAGCCCTGTCTCAGCCCTGCTGCTCCTGCAGCACCGGTGCAAACAGCGAGGGCAGGTCCAACCCTGCAGCCTTGAGGCTGCCACAAACACCCGATGATGCTTTCACTTCTAAAACACTAATCAAAGGTTTCCATGGGAACCTGCAGGAGCAGGAAGAAGATGGGAAATTACAGGTCAGCTCTACCACCGAAAGAAAAAAAATTATCCCATTCCTTCGCCCTCGCAAAGTTTCAAGGTAACACAAAAATATTGATTCATCAGGGTGCAGAAAGGCAGAAAATATACCCCAGAGCAGTCATTTGTTGCGCCAAGAAATCACTTTTAGTCCCTCAATGGCAGGTTTGCACTGAAACCACGTGAGGAGCTTCAGCTCCGCTCTGCCTCCTGGACAGCCTGGGGAGCCAAACCCAGCCCAGGCCATCCAAAGCAACACAAGGTTCCCAGGAGGGAATGGGTTCCTGGTGCTTCCATGGGGCTGGGGCTGGCTGGGCAGCTCCTGTCCCTCATCCCTCCCTCCCTCACCCTCCCTCCCACCCCTCTCGCTCTCTCGGCCCTCGGCTCACTCACACACGCGTTTCCCGTTGCCAACCAGAAATGACTCAACACCACACACACACAAGGAAACTTTTCCACCACCATTAACTTTCAGAGGAAATGGAAAAAGGAGAGAAAAACACATCAGTCATAAACGTACTTTGCCAAATGGTTCATGAGCAAGTGCAGCATCTGCCTGTTTTTCTCCGGGAGCCGATGAACGAGGCTGTGGATCTCTGACACCCTGGACTCCTGATTCTCTAGTTCTGCATGGGGAACAGAAGATGATTTATCTCCACATTAGGGGGTTGTTATGGGAAGAGGCCTAACGCTGTCCCTGACAGACATCCCAGGGAGCAGCTCCATCCCACAGCCAGGCACTGCAGATGCTGCAGTGAGCTGAGAGCAGACACCACGTGAACAGCATGGTGAGCAGGGCAGGGCTGCCTGCAACCAGAGCGGT
>NW_005054308.1:11717309-11723657 GCF_000277835.1 Geospiza fortis | reverse complement strand
TCAGGCTGCCCAGTGCAGGCCAGGCTGGAGCATCTGCTGCTCCACAGGCTGCTTGGGTCCATGGTGCCAAGTGGGAGCTGCTGGAGGAGGCCAGCACGGCCATGGCCATGGGGCCCTCCTGACATCCCACCCCCATATCCACAGGCTGCACGACTGCCAACAGAAAATCCCCTGCTCCCAGCAAAGCCCCTTCCCCTGGGCAGTGAAGGAGACACAGCCCAGATCGGCCCAGCAGCAGGGAGCCCCCCAAAGCCCCCCAAACCCCGTGGTGCAGTTCAACAGCAGCTGATGGTCCCAGCCACAGGAGATGTCAGCACTGCTCCTGGCACTGCCAGCGCTCCCTCCTCCTCCTCTGTCACCCCCAACACCAGCCTGCCCCAGCTCCAGCCCTGCTCTGCTGGCCAGGACCAGCGCTGGGGAGGCAGCAGGGCAGCCACGGGCAGAGAGGCTCCTCGGGGGGAGCCATAAACACCAACAGACTCACTCGCTGCTTTGATGAAGCTCCTTTGAAACTGGTACATCATCAGGGGCCCCGGGAGCATTCTGGAAGATAAAAAGGAAACAGGCACAAAACACATCTGAGGAACACAATCCACACTGAGAAAGCTTTGCCCCTACAATAAACTCAGCTCTGTTTTGAAAAGGGCAGAATTAAGCAACACCAACTCTAATTAATTCCCCCATCAGAAGGAGTAAGATCTATGCAAGGACCTTTGATTTATTCACCACTAAATTAATCTTTAATTTTAGCATTCCTTCAGTAACACAGCTTCAGTGCATTGCTGAGCCCATGACTTCCAAGGAACTTTGAAAAGAAATTGAAAAGATAAACAAGCCTAGCTGTAAAACTTTCCCAATCCCCATTCCCACTGTCCCCTCCCACTGCTGCATCCCTTCAGAGGGACGCACTGGTGCTGCCCACATTCCTCTTTGCTTAGCCAACAGCTCAGACTCTGGAGCAAAGGTTGCCAATCATGCAAAATTCTGTGATTTTCTAGGCTGAGATCCACCAGGCTAATTACCCTTATCACCCTAATTGGATTTAGGCTCTCTCTTGTGCTCCCTCAAACACAACCCAGCACACAAGAGTCGCTGAGAGCAAGGAGCTGCGGTCACAACAGGTAGGAGCACGTTGTGGATAATGAGATGCTGCTGGCTGCCAACACCCAGTCCTGTTGGGAAGATCCCCAGGATGATACTGGCTCGCCTGACACAGAAATCAGAGCTACAATAAAGCTCAGCACCAGGTCTGGAGAAGCTCTTCAGCCCCTGCCCTTACACAGCACTGCCCTCCCCTTCTGCCACGTGCTCAGAAGGTGGAAGTCCACCGGGAAAAGCTCAGGGAAAAGCTTAAATCAAGGCAGGGGATGCAAGAATGAGCTTTTAAAATCATGTCTGTATAATATGTGCATCTGCCAGAGCCGAGTGCGCTCCCCAGATCCTACTCAAACACACTGGAAAGCCAGGGAAAAGCCAGAATAAATTCCCTAAGAGCAGTTCCTGCTCTGTCTCTATGAAAGTGCTGTTAAGGGTCTGCAATAACAGGCAGTAAAATCCCAGGCCAGCACCAAACCCCTCCTGAAGCCAAGTGAGGCTTTTCTCCTCACCTCAGGTACGTTTTCAGTGCACTAGTAATGGTCTTGATCTCCCACTCTGCACAGATCTCTGTGTCTGTCTCTGTGGCTGTCTTGGGGTCTATGGAGAAAGACAAAAAACAATAACTGAAGGAAACTGAAGACAATTCCAGCTGGTGCCAGCTCAGCTGTGTGGGGAGACCATCACACCCCATTTCATTTGCTATTCCCAGCTCAGGACATTTCTGCAGGGGTGTGGGGCTGCAGGACAGGCCAGACTCAGTGACGTGGGACAAGAGAAGGAAAAGAGAATCCTCCATCCCAGGCAAGGACAGGGCAGTGTGGCTTGGAGTGTGCCAGGACACCGGGCACAGCAGGGACAGCCAGGCACAGACACAGGGACCAGGGACCCTCCTCCCCACAATGGGCAGCATTGTCACCCTGCAGCCACCTCCCAGCTCAGCCCTTGGCTGGCAATTACAGCCACAGCCACCTGCACAGCCACCAGCAGTGGGCTCAGGGACACCACTGACACCCAGATGGTGACAGCTCCCAGCTGGGGCCAGGAGCACCAAGGCAAGGCCAGGAGCACCCAACCAAGGCCAGGAACACCCAATCAAGGCCAGGAGAACCCAACCAAGGCCAGGAACACCCAACCAAGGCCAGGAGCACCCAACCACGGCCAGGAGAACCCAACCAGGCCCAGGAGCACCCAACCAAGGCCAGGAGAACCCAACCACGGCCAGGAGAACCCAACCAAGGCCAGGAGCACCCAACCAAGGCCATGGAAAGCCCAGCATGGAAGTGCCCGTGTGCTGATCTCTCCTGCCTGGATTCTGCTCCAATGGTCTTTGCTAACTCCATCCTGGAAACTCAGCCAGGATCCTGCTCCCAGCTGAACCCCCCCTCTGTGGGGTCCCTGGTGAGGGTCCCCCCAGTGCCAGGTGTCCCTGGGAGCCTGGGTGCCAGGGCTGTCCCCAAGGCCCAGGGTGACACAGCCACAGCTGCTAACACCATCTGCTCCCACGGGCTCAGCTCGGGGGCTTTTTGCCTCTTCACAGACACAAATAATGCACCTCTGAGTTTTAAAGCCCTGTGTAAGCATTGGGCAATTTTTAACCTGCTTAAAAGAATGCTGTGAATAGAGCTCAGCTTTCCCTCAGGGCAAAGGGTTTATTTTAATTTAAAAAAACATCAAGAGGCGCTTGGAAAGGTAAATACGTAAGAAATGCATATTCACACAAAGATCATGTGTGTCTCAGCAGTCACACAAATGACCTCCATCCTCCTGACTCAATGCCCAGGAAACTTCCTACAGCACTGCCTTTGCAAGGAGAGAATTTTAAGATAAGGAGTCAAGATCAAAGTGTGGCATAGTAAAAAAAAAAAACTAACAAAACCCCCCAGAAGTTCCATCTTTTTTTTACAAGAAACTTTTTACCCAAAGCAGAGCAAACAGTGTGTCTTTGCAAAGGCTCAGCCAGCAGTTTCCAGGCAGGATCATGGAACACGAGGTGAAATTCCACAGTGGGTCCCATGAAAGGGCTCCGAGCAGTTAATCAGCCCCCCTTGACCTCCACATTTCTGAGTCTGCAAGAAGCTGCAGCAGCTGCAGCATCTGTCCCCAGGCAGGGGGGCCGTGCCAGCCCTGCCTCCCACAAGGACACACGTCCACAGGAACTGGGGCCACGGGGAACCAGGGGCTGGAGAAGCACCCACAGCCACGGGCAGCATTAACCCTGCCGCTGCTTTAACCTTGCTGCCAACCCCTGCTCTGATGCCTCTCACCAATTTCTCCAGGGTGAGGGGCACAGCCCGGGGAAGCACCTCATCACCCCAGTGGGATTATCAGGGAGAGGCTCCCAAGAGCCTCAGGGATGACACATCCCAGCAGTGAGGGGCTGGAAGGAGCCCCACTCCCACTCATGGCCCATGTGGCAAAGGAGCACGAGCAGCTCAGATGCTGTAACTCACCTTCTGCAGAGTTCAGACCTGCTGGGGCCCCACTGTGCCACAATAAACCCTCTCATGGGAGCTCCCACGGATGAGAGTTTGGTTATTTGTTGGGTTTTGTCCCATTATTTGTCCTCATTTTGATGGCACATGGTACCAGTGAATGCTGGGGAGAGGATCTGCCCCCCACCAGCCCTGGGAGCACCCCCCAGTGCATCACCCCAATCCAGACCCCGACAGGATCTGCCCTGAAACCCAAGGCAGGGGCTGGGGCTGCCCCTGCCCCAGCAGTGCCCTCCTGCAGGACCCCTGCCAAAGCCCTTCCCAGCAGTGCCCTGACAGCAGCTCAGGGAAACTCGATCTTTTTGCCATTTCAGCTCTATGTGAAGCAGTGAGGCTGCCCACATTCATTTCTAAATATAAGGGAAACCTGACAGTGGGAGCACAGTTTGGCTCCTCCATTCACGAGGAGCCCGAGGGCAGCGAGAACAGATGGGGTTTGACAAGGGACACGTTTCCTGTGACACTGACTCCACACGCAGCCCAAACACCAGGGGTGATGGAGATTTAATCCCCCACAATCTGGAGAAATTGCAGAGAGTCATGGGTTCTCAAAGCACCCCAAGGATGGACAGACACCACGGGGGATTCCCAAAAGGGGTCCTACTGCCAGCCTGACTCACCCCCAGCAGGGCTTCCAGCCCCACCAACCAAGGAGGACACACCAGGACAAAGGAAAAGCACCAGCCATTTATCACCTCCTCATGAGACACAGGGGCGACAGCTGAGTGGCTTCAGTGGCTGAGGAGATAATGGATGCTGGATGCTGTCCAGAACTGAATCCCTCCCAGCTCTGCAGAGCTCCTCACCCAGGCCAGCTCTGCCATCTGTCACAGCCTGGGGACTGACACCAGCACTGGCACCTCTGTGACAGGAGAAGGGGGTCCGTGGCCCTGCCACCTGTGGGATGTGGTGATGAGCATCACTGAGGGCCTGGCTGTGACCTGCCAGGACCTGCCCCGGGGCACCGAGCCAGGCTGTTTCTGTCAGCAGCGCTCCTGGTGCTGTCCCTGTGCCCACCCTGTGTGCCACAGGACACTGCTGGCTCCCCACAGCCCAGGGCACCTTCACATGCCCAGCCTGTGCCAAACTCCTCCAATAACAGCACCAGCCACCAGTCCCGTGACTGCAGTGAACTTTCCAAATGCCACAAGAGCAATGAGGTCCCCTGCACCCGGACTGGGAGCTGTGCCCTTCCACTCCAGTCACCTGCATTATCTGTTTTCCACAGGTTAACACTGACAGCTGTAACAGCCACCGTGGGCTTTGCTCACTGAACACCTTAATGGTGGCAAAAGGAGGAGAAACTGGAACAGGAGAAGGAAAAGATGTTGAAACACAACAGATGAAAACCTTCTGCAAGAAGAAATACGCAGAGAAAGGAGCACTGGAGTTTTGTGAGGACAAGGAAAAGGAAATCATGTAGAAAAGGAAAGACAGTAAGTGAAGGGAAAGAAGATGAGCAGAAATGCCACGCATTTTCCCCAAGGAGTAACAAACACATTCAGTAGTGCACTAACAAATCAGTGAGCATTTGTTTCCCTATTCCTGCAGCTATTTCATCCGTGGTTTTGCCAATTCTGAGCAGCATCACACAGGACTGGCCAAGGGCAGCTGCCCTGCTCCAGCCCAGCTCTGCTCTCTCTTCCACTGTTGTGTCTCAGGCATGTCTGGACAGATGGACAGACGGGTCCGGGGCTGCAGCTGTGGGATGGAAATGCTGCCCGTGAGGTCAGGGCTGAAGTGGTTCTGTCCCCACAGCCAGAGCAAACCTCTGCTGTGCCAAGACCCAGCAGCTTGGAGCATCCAGAACTGCAGGATCCAAGGCCTCAGTCACAAGGGAAACACATGCTGGAAAACTTTGGGCAAGACTGAGATAAACAGGCACAAGAAAGTCCGTGGGGAAAGCAAGAACAGCCACAGGCAGCATGCAACATCCAGAGAAAATCATTTCAAAGGGTGCTGGGAACAAGGGGGCAGGTAGGACATGAAAAGCCAAAGCTTTCAGCTATTTCTTTGAAGATTTTGGTTTGCATTTGGGAAGGCTGCCAGAGCTCAGAGCACGTGTGAGCAGGACACCAGTGAGTGCAGCAGGACCTGGTGAAGCCAGTCCCACACGAGTCCTGTCCTACCTTCAGACCTGCCCACGGTGCCCAGGACCTCCCGGCCTCGACACGGTCCTAAGGGCACAGCCACCACCATTAGGGACCCCGACAGGAGCCTCTGCTGCTGCCTGGCAAGGCCTCCAAGCAGCACAGCCCACTTGCCTTTACCCAGCTCCAGGCACTCACCCATCAAGATGCTCAGCAGCTTCTGCACCCTGGAGTTCACCCCCACGATCCGGTAGAGCCCCTGCTCATTGATCCCTGGGAAAACAAGGAACCTGTCAGCACAAGGTCACAAGAGCTGCTGAGATTGCTTCCACTCCTTTGCCTTCTCAAAGAGCAAAGCCCATGAAACCTTCTCACCTATCAAATACAAAGCCACAGCAGAGGGTAACATTTGGGGCTGATATCAAGGTTTTCACGAATCCTTTCATTAGAAGTGTTACCCCAGTTAGCTCAGGAACAAGGATCTAAGCACACTTTTCCTCCTTCCCACAGCCATGGCAGCCCCAAGCAGGATCTGCACTTAACCAGGACAATCTGGGAAAATTTTACTGTGTCAAGCTTTTCAAGTTGAGGTCTGAGCCCTCTGCATCTGACCTCCCCCTGTGGGGCTGGGACAACCCCACCCGTGTACAAGGAGCCTCACAAGAGGT
>NW_005054308.1:11712521-11717225 GCF_000277835.1 Geospiza fortis | reverse complement strand
ACTCTGCTCCCTGTCTGTGAGTCCTGCTGGCCCAGCCGTGGGGCAAACGCTTCTCTCATCAGCCCCAGCACGTTGTGGGCTCATCTGATGTGGGTCCCAGGGCTCATGAATCATTCTGTCCGTGAAAAGGGCAGGAAAGCAACTGCTCCACTGCCAAGAGCTGCCCCAGAGCACGCCCAGCCCGAGGCTGCCCTACCTCTTGTTTCCACAGCGTGGATGCACTTCTTGATGATGCTGAAGCCGATGCTGTCCAGCTGGGCAGCTGCAGGGAAGGGCAGAGAGCAGGGTGAGCAGCTGGCAGGGCAGGCCCTCACAGGGAGCACCAGGCTCCCGCTCCCAGCACTTCACCACTGCCCAGACCAGCAGGAGATAAATGAGGCCAGAAAACACAAGTACAGCAGTTTGTACCAGCTGTAACCCGGGCAAACACAGACGCTGATCAGCATTGCAGGCTCCACATCCCTCTGAACCAAGCCCTGGGCTCTGCCAGGCATCTACCACTGCAGACGGACAAAATTAATTTAGGATCAAGGTGAGATAACCCAAATTTGTCTGGAAAGTTGACAACGGGTTGCTTGGAAAGAAATGAAATTGGACATTTGGACACAACAAATCCCTGAAAATGGCACATGAGGTGTCTTACCTCTGCCCAAGAGTGAGAGCTAAAACACAAGAGTGAATGGGATGTACAACTCAATTCACCTGTGCCAGTGCAGGATTTCACTTCTAAATTCAAGGAATTACTAATCCAGGGACCCCAACAGCTGCTGGAAGAATTCACCCCACAGAGAGCTTTCCCCACTGCCTGGAGAACACTGCCCACAGCCAGCTATTTGTTATGGAAAATTAGTTCCTCCCTAGAGAAAGGTTTGGAAAACCTTCCACGGGGCAGGAGCCCCTCAGGGAAGGGTGGGCAAAGGCTCCAGACCCCAGGAATGCTGTGATGGGAGAGACACAGCTCGTTCAGGGCAGGCAGGGAGCAGAGCCCAGGCGGGCAGTGCCCTCTGCAAGGCACGTGCAGCTCCCCCCTCCCTGGCATTGCCCTGCTTTCCCCTGCCAGCTCCCAGCCCCTCCTAAGCCCTTGCCCTGAGTCCTCTGCTGGGGCTGGGCTTTGTCTGGTGAGTGGCACGGGGACCCACAGCAGTGCAAAGGAAAACAGCTCCATTCTGTTTTTCTGGGCAAGCAGGCTGCAGTGCTGAGCCAACACAAGCACACGAGTGCAGGGTGCCTGTGCCACAGCTCGTGAGGACAATGCAGAGGCTGCAGGGCCCTTTGCTGGGCACCCTCAGGGCTCCCAGCACGGCTGCAGCACAAACCCAACGTGCCATGCATCAGCAGGGCACAGCTGCCATTCCCAGGCCACTGACAAACACAAGGGTACCTGGGCAGCTCAAAACCATGCTGTGGGAACTGTCCTGCTGCAGCAAACCCAGGTCAGCAGGTCTGCTCAGCCTTGGCACGGTGTGACCCTGACCTGTGGGCATCCCTGTGTGCTGCTGACAGTTTGGATCACTGCCTCAGGCTCCCTGCCAGCCCACCCCACAGACCAGCAGCTTTCCCTTAGCCCCTTGCCCGTTTGGGCCCCCAGGGCCAGGCTGGACAGGGCTTGGAGCAACCTGGGATAGTGCAAGATGTCCCTGCCCACAGCAGGGCCTGGATCAGCTTTAAGGTCCTTCCAGCCCAACCCATTCCATGATTCCATAACCCTCCAAGTTGTCCTGGGGCCAGGCAGGGCTGGGGTCCCACGCCCCTGCAGCAGGAGCAGGAGACCCAGCAGTGCCTCTGGGTGAAGTGACCTGGCATAATCCCCCTGAGCACAGGAACAAGCTCTTCCACTCACTGTCAAGCTCTGGATCAGGAAAGGATGGGATTTATTTGCAGTAGTTATATGCAGAAATAATATCTGATTAAATTTCCAAAGTGCCTTTATTCATCCTTAAACTGAACTTCTAATGAGCATTGTAAAAGCTTGGTTTCCCCTCTCTCAGAGCATCTGCTCTTTATCTCAGCCATTTACCACATGATTCAGTTCAGCAATGGCCCAGACCAAAGGCAGATCTGGACCTGCTGCTGTCCAGATCACAGATCCATGGAATCCTCTGGGTTTGAAAAGCCCCCAAGGTCATCAAGTGCAACCACTCCCCCAGCACTAACCTGTGTCCCCACAGCCACATCCACATGGCTGCGAAACCCCTCCAGGAATGGGCACCCCCTGCCCTGGGCAGATGTGCCAAGGCTGGACAGCCCCCCCAGAGAAGAAATCCTCCCTGCCTTCCAATCTGAGCTGTCCCTGCCTGGCTGAGGCGGGTGGGAGAGCCTCCCTTGAGCTCTCCCTGCCCAGGGCAGGCGTGAGGCTCAGCTCCAGGCCACCACACGGGTCTCAGGCTCTTCCCCCAGCAGCAGCCAGTGCCCAGGGAGCTGCCCTGCCCAGGCTGGGACCCCTCCAGGAACACTTCACATCAGCACAGGTGACACACACGCCGGGACAGCAGCTGCTCCCACACCCCCCCAAGCTCATCTGACCTTCAGCAGCATCACGTTCCAAGGGCTACTCAACTGCTCTCATCCCGTTCTATTTTTGCCTGGCAGATTATTTCTATTTAATCCATTAATTCCCTCCTTTTACACATGTGACATCTCAGGGTAAAGGGAAGGGGGCAGGGGGCTGAATCAGCTCTGTCAGCCTGGCTTCAGCTGTGTGTCAGGGCAGGGCAAGGTCAAAGCAGCTCCTCTGCCTCCTGTGCCACGCAACCACCTCTGGCTTGGACTCTTTCAAAGACATTTTGGAAATAAGAACCACAGAGGAGGGGGGAAATCACGAAGCAGAGAGCAGAGGAATGAGCTTTCAGGTCTCACCAGAAATGAGTTTTCAGGGCTCTAACTACCAGTGAGCTGCCAAGATTGGGAAAGGAAGATGGAGGGTCAGATTAGGTTAGAGAAATGGAAGAAGTTTTTTACAATGAGGGTGGGCAGGCCCTGGCACAGGGTGCCCAGAGCAGCTGGGGCTGCCCCTGGATCCCTGGCAGCACCCAAGGCCAGGCTGGATGGGCTTGGAGCAAACTGGGACGGTAGAAGGAGGGGAAGAGAGGAGCTGTAAAGCCCTTCCAACCCAAAATATTCTGTGATTCCATGACTGTGATTGCTGGGAAGGGCCAGAGCACCCAGACAAGGGCACAGCAGACAGGGCAGCCAAAGGGACTCAGGAGTGGATGTGGAAGATGGAGAGTGCAATGGTGGGAAGGAAGGGAGAGGAGGAATTTTGTGCTGTTCCATGCAATGAGCACAAATGGCCTGGAGGATTTGTTTCCATGGAGCAGGGCAAGTCCTTCTGGTTAGCAAAGTAGGGCATCCAAATTCCCCTGGCTCTCATGGTTCAGTGACAGCACTCAGCCCCTCTGCTCAGCCTCCTCCCCCTCCAGAGCACACCAGATAAATCACCCACAGGCCCACGGCCATCTGGCCACACAGCAGGACAGAAACCCAGAAGCTCTGCAAAACTGCAGCGTCCTGAAAGTGCCACCAGAGCACGGGGAGGCACTGCCAGGCAGGAGCAGAGGTGTGAGGGTGCCCGGGTCAGGAACTGCATCCAGACCCACTCCGTCCCCACCCACTGCAGGTCCTTACAGGGAAACCCTGGATCAAGGGCTGCTGGCAGCCAGGCAGCTGCTGGATGGATTTCAGTGGCTGGGAGGCAGGCAGAGCTCTGAACAGGGGTTAGTGAGGCTGCAGCAGCCAGCCCTCTGCCCACACCAGCCCCAGCCCAAGCACAGGGTGCAGAAACACCTTCAGCCAGGGGTGCCAGCCTGCTCCAGAACCAGGGAGGACACTCAGGGACACACGGGGACACACGGGGACACACAGGGAGGACCATTCTCATTTTTAAGGGAGACCAAATGGCCTCCTGAGCCAAACCAGCGGGTACAGAGCTGGCAGAGCTGTGTGCAGGGACAGGGAGCACAGACAGCTCACGGAGCTGAGTCACCCTGGGCTCTGCACCCCACAAACTCCTTCTGGCCCCGGGAAAAAGGGAGCAGGGGAGCTGCTCTGGCAGGGCTCCCTCCCCAGGGGCTCTGGGCACGCTGCCCTGAGCTCTGCTGGGTCCCCTGGAGGCACAGAGCAGGTGAACAGGCAGGGAAAGACGGATGTGCAGCTGATGGCAGAGAGCATCCGAGGGAAGGGGAAACCACAGAGGGGGCAGAGACTGCTCTGTGCAAGGGCTGGAATGGGTGTGAGGAACATCAGCTGCAATTTATACCAATTACTGAGAGAAATGCTGGGGCTGCAGATGAAAATGTCGTGTCTGAGGCAGCACCAAAATGAACCAAGCACTGAACAGCAACCCAGGCCTGGCCCTGGCTCTGAGGGAAGGAGGGAAGGGACTGGGGCTGCAGAATTGCAATTATGGCAAATCCAACCTACTGGGAAATGGCTCCATTAAGGGTTTTAAAACACAGGACATAAGAGGCAGGACCAGGTGCAACTGCTCCTCTAGGAAGAAAAACAAGCGCTTTCCTGACCCAGGGTTTTGATTGCCTGAACTACAATAAAAAGATTCTTATTTTTAAGGGCTCTTGTTGACAATCTTGACAAGGCAGGACCTCCTTACTCCTGTATTTCTGCTCCAATTCCCCCTTGGAAAGACTCACCCTGCACATTCTGGCTCAGGGAGAAGAGCTGCCTGGTCCCAGGTGTCACCTGATCCCT
>NW_005054308.1:11701277-11712485 GCF_000277835.1 Geospiza fortis | reverse complement strand
GAGAGGTCCCCAGGTCACCCTGCAGTGACACTGGGGTGGGGACACGGAGTGGGCAGGAGGGGACACACCCTGAGGGATGCAGGCACTGCCTGGCACTGCTCTCCACGGCCCCAGGTCCCACCAGCAGCTCTCTGCCCCTGGTCCCTGCTGGGTGCCACCCTGGGGTCCCCACACCGAGCCCTGTCACCCCCAGCCCAGGGTCACCAGCATCTCCTGCTGACCCTCCCACAGCTCAGCCACCTTCAGGGCTCAGGCTGGAGAAGAAATACTCACTGCCTTCGCTCTGGCTGTCCTTGTTGGAGTTGTACACCTGGAAGACACAAGCAGAAAGCCTTGTGAAGACCCCGGCTGCAGCTGGTGCCACACAGCGTGGCTGCTGCCAGAGCTCCCCCAGCAGGTCCCCAGACACCACCACGACCTCCTGCACACAAACATTGGGCTGGCCCAGCTCGGGAGTTATTTAAAATACTGACTGGGACAGCTCTTGAAATAAAGAACGCAAATGGGACGGACCAGGTGAAAACAGAAATTAGAGGCTTAAAAATGGAGGTGGGGTTGGACTGGATGACCTTTAAAGGTCCCTTCCAACCCAAACTGTTCCATGATTCTGACTCCTCTCCTGAAAGGCACATACAGAGGATGTAAACTTAGAGCAAAGCAGGCAATTCCCTCATGGGCATTGCAGGAACCTCTGGTAGGTGCAGCTGGGGCAGGGAGCAGGCACCACCCTCCTCAGGTGCAGCCTGAGCAAAGAGCCAGGCAAAGAGCAGGAGAGGAAAAGAAATGTCATTAACTTAGAGAGCACAAGGGGTGCAGCAGGATGAGGCACTGAGGGCATCCAGCCCTGCTCCCAGCACAGCCACCACCAGGGCTCCAGCCCTCCAACATCCACACTCCTCCTCCCACCCCACCACCACAGCTTGGCTGCTGGAGAGCAAAGGGACATCTCAGCAGACACAGTAAAAAGGGAAAACACTGGCAGAAGGTTTTAATCACCATGTGAGGGCACTTGAAAAGCCCAGGATAATACCAACAGCAGCTGTAAGAAGATCAGCCCTCAGACAGGTTGCATTTCTCCAGCTCAACAGAGTAAAATGGTTTAGAGTAATCCTTCAGTGCTCACCAGGAGCGCTCCCACACGGCCCAGAGCTCCAGCAGCACCCTGGATGTGGCTGAGGGGGCACAGGAACAGCACCCAGGGCTGTGGGCAGCAGGGCTGGGAGCCCCTCCAAGGGGAGCTGCCTGCATCACATGCTGCCTCCCAAAATAGCCAGCAGGGCAAGCCTCCAAAGGCCATGTTGATAGCAACACCAGCAGCAACGGGGGAGGCTGAGGGCAGGGCTCTGCTCCAGCATCCCAGCCTGGCACCAGCAGGAGCTCTGTGCTTCCCCAGGGTCCCTGCTGGGGGATGTCCCCCAGGAGCTCCATCCAGCTGCAGGACGAGCCTGGGGGCTGCCTGGGATGCCCTCAGAGGGTCAGAGCCAGGCTCAGGCACTGCTGGCACTGCTGGCACACCCTGCTGCTCACCCCCAGCACCAAAACCACCCAGCAGGGCCGTGTGCCACAGCACATGTGTCACAGATGTATTTTATGAAAAATGCTTCTGCTAAGATTCTTCTCCTGAGAAGCTGAGAGGCCTCAGAAACGAAATGCAAACAATGGTTATCTGCTGCTGTGGAATGCAACAGGTGCATCTGTGATTGGTGTCATGTGGTTGTTTCTAATTAATGGCCAATCACAGTCCAGCTGTCTCAGACTCTCTGGTCAGTCACAAGATTTTATTATCATTCCTTTCTATTCCTTGCAAGCCTTCTGATGAAATCCTTTCTTCTATTCTTTTAGTACAGTTATAATATATAATAATTTTCTTTTAATATAATATATATCATAAAATACTAAATCAGCCTTCTGAAACATGGAGTCAAGATTCTCATCTCTTCCCTCGTCCTGGGACCCCTGTGAACAGCAGCACAGGCACGCCAGCAGCAGGGCACATGAACAGATCCCTTCCCTGGAGGTGACCCAGCCCCAGGCCATTCCTGAGCTGGGCACCAGCCTGGGCACAGCAGGACGCCTTGGACCAGCTCCACCACCCAGCACGTGCTCGGGGAAGCACAAACCCAATGGAGCAGCTCAGAGCTGGGCTTTGGGCAGGGACTGACCCCTCCAAGGAGCTCCTTCCCTCTCCCCCTCCCAGGACACCTGGCTGTGTAACACCACACCAAGCAGAGAGGATTGTTTGCAGAGAAAATCCTTCAGCCACATCTGGCAAGCGGGGGATGATTCAGCAGCAAAAGCAGCTGCAGTCAGCAGGAGAGTTCTCCTCTAGGAGCAGTGTTTATATCAAGAGAATTAAATGAGTGGAAAGAGGGAAGGAAAGCACCCGCGGGCTCCCCTGGCAGCAGCGCCCACCACAGCCAGCCTTCCCCAGGGAAGGTCCCCTCCAACCTCAGAGCCTCTCTTGGGGGCTCCCAGCAGGAACTGGGGCTCAGCCTGTCACTCAGAGTCACCCAAACTTGGGATCACTCACAGACTTTGTGCCCTGTCACACACACACACAGGTAACACTGAACACAGCCAAGGGTCAGGCTTGGAGCACCCTGGGGCAGAGGGAGGTGTCCCTGCCCATGGCAGGGTGGGATGAGAGGAGCTTTAGGGTCCTTCCAACCCAAACCATTCCAACTCCTGGTGCACAGCACAGCAGCTCCAGGGACATCCTCTGCCTGCACATTCGCTCTTCCAGTCTGGATCCATGAAACAGCAGAGGTTGTTATCACCAGAGACTGCCCTTAAAACAAGGGAAAAGGGCAGACAAGGAAACACAATATGCCTTTGCCATTAATTGCAAAGTGTGCACACAGCAAGAGGGAAGTTTCACACAAAGGTCAACAGCAGCCATAAAACACAGAGACACTGCCACCCTACACCATCTTACCAAGGACAAACCTTTTATCCCTTGTCTCTGTTAATCCACTAACACAACTCTACACCAGCAGGGTTTTAGCCAAGCCCCAAGTCTGCAATATCCCTTCCTTTTCCAAGAAATACTTCTCCTATTCTGCCTCAAGTCTTTTAGAGGGAGATTTTTCTGGGTAAGAGAAAGTTTCCAAGTCTGAGGAAAGGGCTGCTGCATAAGAGCTGCAGGAGTGAGGCTCCTGCAGTGGCCCAAGGGTCACCCCTGCCCTGCTGGACCCCTTGGGCTCGTGCCTTGGCAGAGGTTCTCCTGCCCAGCCTGGCCCAGGGATGCTGATATTCCACTCCTTCCAAAACAGCTCTGATAACAGGCAGGGCTTAAAGCAGAAGATGCACTTGAAGATTAAGCCTCACACATGTGAGTCAGTTCACAGACCAAGCTCCCCCTGGGAGAGGGTCAGAGTTCTACAGATGTTCTTGCTGTTCCCACACCACACAGAGCACCAAACCCTGGGCTGCAGCACCTCTGTCCTGGGAGAGGTGGGCTGGGAACACCTCGGAAAAGCTCTCCTGAACCCTCTTGCACACAACTGCCAATGCTGCATTTGACTTCCCTGCCCTCAGCCCCTCTCTCAGATGTGTCTGCACCATTGCCATGCCCAGGCTGTGGCTGCCTCACACACCCAGCCCTGGGCCAGGGGGGCACCAGGGGACAGCACAGTGCCACTGCCAGGGTGACAGCATCCAGCACACAGCGCTGGGAGCTCTGCCCAGCACGGGGCAGGCAGGATCTGCAGGCACACACATCACCCTGTCGCAGACATCTTCTCATGAAAATCCTTTCCTTAGGATTTTTCCTCCTGAGAAGCTGAGAGGCCTCAGGAACAAAATGTCAACAATGGTTATCTGCTGCTGTGGAATGCAACAGGTGCATCTGTGATCAGCCCATCTTGGATGTTTATAATTAATGGACAATCACAGCCCAGCTGGCTCAGACAGAGTCTGAGACAGAGCCTTTGTTATCATTCTTTCCTTTCTATTCTTAGCTTAGCCAGCCTTCTGAAGAAACCTTTTCTTCTATTCTTTTAGTATAGTTTTAATGTAATATATATAATAAAATAATAAATCAAGCCTTCTGAACATGGAGTCAGATCTCCGTCTCTTCCTTCAACATAAGACCCCTGTGAACACGGTCACATCACCCAGCACAGGCCAGACAATAAAACACCAATAAATGAGTGTGTTCTTATGCCCACACGCTGTTTGTCCTGTTGTTAACACACTCTGGAGGAAACAACTCCAAACCCAGAGAGTGTCTCGTGAAATAAAAAGCTTCTTTCACTTTCCAGCATTAGTCACTGCCAAAGGGTGGGAAATCAGAGGGAAGAATCATTGCTGGGAGGTGAAGGGGCTGTGGCCCGTGGACACGTGTGGGAACAGGCTGGGTTATAAAACTCCCAGAATTGGGACCAGTGACTAACTGGAGACAAATCCCTGCCCTGCAGCACTGCCATGCTTCAGCATCTCTCTCACACTAATATTCCCTTTTGATTGTATTTCCAGAGCCAAAATATCCTCCCAGGCAGTTCCAGAAATGATGCGTATAGAAAATATATCTATAGAGATAGTACAAAACTTACAGACCTTGATGTCTTGTACTTTACTTTGTTTTCTAAACTCCTACTGTAGATAATCAAATATCCTGAACAAAACCAGATTGTACAATTTTTTTAGCAGAAGCTACTGCTGCTTCATTCTTGCAGGATAATTGCTGTCTGGAAGCTTAAAGAAGACCTTTGCAAGCTATTATTGAAAAATTCCGAGATGCATCTGTAAGTAATCCAAAAAGATAAATTTTATGAGAGCAGTTACAACTCATGACTACTTTGACACTTGCACTATGCTCAATTATGAACTTGATATTTAAGATAATTCATCGAAGAACCAGTTATTTCCTTTGCTGAGACATTTCACCAAGTGCATGCTGTGTTTGCAGAGGAAATGGTTCTATAGGGATGATTAAGAGCTCTGAGATGTTGGAGGCTGTGCTAGAGGAACACACGGCCCAGGAGGCAGCTCCTGCTCCCCTGGGGCCCAGGGATGAGCTGGGGTCACCCCTCACAGCCACTGCTGGCTCCTGGATCCATGTCCCAGCTTCTCATGGGCCAAAGCCTGGGCAGGAGCAGCAATGCAGGCGCTGCACCTGCTCCTGCCCCCTCCAAATTCAGTCCTGCCACCACCACACACCCCACACTGGAGCTGCGCATCGTGCAGACGTCAGCTGTGGATTTTCCTCATCAGAAATCCTTTGAAAGACACCATCTGGAGCCCCAAACACTCCTACAGCCCCTGACAGCCACCATCTGGAGCCTCAACCACCTCCACAACCACTGATCGCCATCGCTGGGAGCCTAAAATACTCCTACAGCCACCAAGAGACACCACCCAGAGCCTGAAACAGTCCAACAGCCACTCTTCATCATCTGATGCACTTTCTGCTTGTGCACAGATAAATCATGATGAATTCAACCCATCAGTTTTCCAACCTGATCCTAAACAAACTTTGCACACATGACGTGCAGAGAGCAAGTGGGTATGTGAGTGGTCTGGGATGACACTGGGCTGTGGGAAAAGGAAAGGAAAAGGAAGTATCTGGGGTTGGAAGGGGAACTACAAAAAGATGATGTTGCATAATTTCATTTTTATTTCCCCATTTCAGAGGTCACGCTGTTGCCCGTGGTGCTCATTAACCTCCACAAGACACGGGCTATGATTTCCTAAGGCACTTGCTTCGTTTTAAGTTTCATTCACTTTCCTTTAAAATCCAAAATGGCCCAATCTAAGCTGCCTCCCTTGGAGGCTGCAGTGTTCAGCACAGTTCCCAAAATCCTTCAAATTCCAACACCGGCGTGTGATTCTGCCTGATTCCTCTAAAATCTAGAGGAAAGGCTTGCCCAGCTGCTCAGAGGAAAGAGGGGTTTCAGGAAAGCTGGAGAGCAGGAGCCAGCAGCCCTGCTTTGCAGACAGGGGGATCTCCACGCAAGGAGGATTTCAGCTCCAAGCCCTGGCGTGCAAGATTCCACCTCACACTCCCTTCCCTGGTGCTGGGACCTTCCCTCCCAGCCAGAGTTTCCATTTGGACTCTCAGAATGGGCCAGTCCTGCCAGAGTTCCCTGGTCTCCCTGGGGGAGAGGGGTGTTTGCAAGGTCCAGAGCAATGGGAGGAAATGCTGCAGTGTTATGCAATTTCCTTGTGATTCATTTTCAGAAATCCTCAAAACAGCCAGGAATGAGTCTCTCAACTCTCAGCTCAAGAGATGCACAAGCCCAGGGGGTATAAATAGATATGACATTCCCTCAGAACTGGTAGCCCAAGTGGGCTGGGGAGCCATGGGCAGGAGGAGCACAGACATTCCACACGAGTGTTCTGCAACCCTTTTATAAGGGCAAATGGGCTGGAGAGCAGAGCTCCAGCTGGAGCCTGGCCACCCTGGCTGACTCGGCTGCTGCTGGGTGTCTGCAGCACCCCATGGCTCACAGAGAGCCCTGCCCGAGCAGGGAAAGCTGGGGATCCCACACATCCCTCTCCACACCTCAGCTGCCCTGCAACAGAAGGAACAAGCCTTTCCTCCTGATGCCTTCCTCACCAGGACACCAGGGATGTTCCTGGTCGTGTCCCCACAGCCCCCAGCCTGTCCTGCAGGGCCCTCCATGGGCACAGGGGTGCCCACAGCAGGGCTGGAGCTCTGAGATGGCACAGGCCTGGGGCAGGGGGCACCCTGTACCTGTCCCTGCAGCAGCAGGAAGGGCTCAGGGGAAGAATGGAGAGAAGGAAGAAGAGAAAAGGGAGATGGACCCTCCAGACCTGCCCCTGAGCTCAGCACTGGGAGCTGCTTCACTGGGACACAGCCCTGGAGCAGCAAAGCTCATGTACAAAAAGCCTGTTTCCTTGTTAAAAGCAGGACACCTGGCAACCTTGATGAAATCAGCCCTTGTTTCTGGCTCTGCCTTATCAACCCTGTTCTATTTCTGTCTGAGAGCCAGGTTTTCGTACTACAAGCAGGATTTTCAGAGCTAGACTACACTGTGTTGTGGTTAGAAATAACCTGCCCTGCTCTGAGAGCCAGAAGGATAGAGACAGGAGTATGATCTCTCCCAGCCCACAGCCCTGCAAACCTCTCTGCAGCAGGAGGGGAGGGAAAATTATGCCTTACTTTCCCAAGTGGAGAACTTGGCAGGGCAGCAGAAACCCACTGTGAAATGCTGGTTTATGTCATGCAGACGAAGCTGTTCATTTGGAAGAGGGTGGCCAGGGACCCTGGCAGCTCCTTCCTTCCTTCCTTCCTTTCCTCCCAACCTACTGTTCATCCCAGTCAGAGCCATCTCCCACCTCGTGTCCCCTTCCTCTCTCCTGCTCCTTCCTTCCAACACAAATTCCAGCTTCAAACTTGTACCCTGGGCCTGATCAAAGGACAGAAAAGAGAATCTATCACAAATGCAGCATCTGGGGGACTTGAATCCCCTACATGGGTCTTGCTCCTCTGTCTCTGGGAGCTAGCTAAAGGATGGTTCTAATTAACAGCAAGCCCACATTTTATTACAAGTGCAGGCATTCCCAAGGGCCCTGGAGCCGAGGCCAGCCGGGCTCCCCGCCAGCCAGCTGGGCTGCTGAGCTCAGCGCAGTTATATAACCCTGTTTGTCACCCAAGGAAACAATCACCTGGGTCAGGACTGGGGGAAAACCACCTGGGTCAAACTGCCAGCTTGCCACGGCTCACACAGAGCAGGGAATGCAGCAGCAGCCCCTCTGGGGCTGTGTGGGAGCGAGGGGAGCCGAGCGTGTCAGACGCGCGGCAGCCTCGGAATAACACAGCTAAAGGTCAACTGCCCCAACAAAATACATTTCTGGAATAACTAAAGCGCCTGGAGTTTCCCAGAGCGGCGTTTCTAAGCGGGTCCAGCGAAGCAGACATGTTGGGACCACTCAAGTAACTGATTAAAAGTGAAAACTTGTACTGCTCTAAGCTTCCCCCAAGTTTTCTGGGATGCTTGAGCAACAACTTGCACATCCTCCTCCGGCAGCTCTGCCTGGAGCCCGGCCAGCACACACGCCCTTCCTCCTCCCAACGTCTGCTGACGAACACGGGCTCTCAACACATCAAAACCAGCCTAATTTTAAATGACAGTGTCATCTTTATTTTTAAAATAACTGTAACACAGCCGTGCCTGGCGCTCCTCCTCTGTGAAAGAGGTTTGACACTGCCCAGTTGCTCCGAACAAGTGCGGTGGCTCCGTGCCAGGACTGCCTCAGGCACCACTGCCTGGAGCTTTAAGGACTGGGACATCCCTGAGCTGAGACCCCTTCCAATCCCCCTTTTGCACCTGGGGACACGTGGAGCAGCACAGGCCCTGAGCTCTGGGGAAAGCAGCAGAAAGGGGACACAGTCCCATCCCTCCTCTCCCAGAGAGAGTTCTCGAAGCCCAGGGTGGCTGCAGAGGTTTCTTGGCAATCCTGGGATGTGGCACAAGGTTCTTTTCCCTGCACCTGGGGGCCAGCCCAATGGGGCTTTAAAGGCTCCTGCTGTCCCTCTCCAAAACTGCAGCAGCACGTTTATCCCTCTCCAGACAGGACCAGAAATTCCACAACACTCACAACCTCCCTGGGAAACCCTCAGCCCCGCCTGGACCAGCCCAGGGGCTGCCAGCACTCCCCACCACCACTTCCACCAGCCAGCAGACACTGGTGAGAGACAGCATGGGACACATCCACCCTGCCATGGCCTGAGCCTGCTCCTGCCTGCTCCTGATGCCAGTCCTGCTCCTGATGCCAGTCCTGCTCCTGATGCCAGTCCTGCTCCTGATGCCAGTCCTACACCTGACCCCACTCCTGCTCCTGATCCTGCTGAGCCCAGCTCCACACATGGATCTGCCAGGAATGACAAAACCAGGGTGAACAGAGAAATAAAATTATCAAAACAACAGAGCCCAAAGACCTTCTTCTGGGGCTGCAGCTGGGAGAAGAAAAGCCCCTGGGTGAGGGAAGGTGGCGGGGCTGCAGCAGGACAGTAAATCACTGCTTAAAACCAAATGTAAGACCCAATAAAGGAGGAAATAATGGAAGAGGCTGGCTTTGTGAGTCACTGTAGCATGAACCATTTACTTTAATTTTTAATTTAAAGTAGGAAACAATACTCTA
The DNA here is from genome assembly GCF_000277835.1 of Geospiza fortis. Taxonomy (NCBI): domain Eukaryota; kingdom Metazoa; phylum Chordata; class Aves; order Passeriformes; family Thraupidae; genus Geospiza; species Geospiza fortis. The sequence goes on along the minus strand of NW_005054308.1, from coordinate 11,703,377 downwards.
ATAGTCTATTTAAATTGGCAGGGAAATTTGTTCTCCCAACATGGAGCTATTCCCTGAATTTCTACATGTTTGTTCAATTGCCTGATCAAATAACTCGAAGCAGAGGTGATAAAGAGAGGAAAGGAAAGTGAGTGTGCTCTCTTTGGTCTGTCACTCCAGCTGAGGCTCTGTGCCTCCCTGCTGAGGCTGCCAGCATGGCTGCAGGGTGGACAGCACGTTCCCACCGAACCATGACACGAAATCACTGGATGCAAGCACCCTGCTCCCTGCCCTGAGGCTGGCTCACCTCTCTGGGCCCAGGCTCACAAACAAGTTGCTGCAAGCAGCTGCTCCATCCTGTTCCACATCTGTGCTGCAATCCAGGTTCGATTATCCCCATGGCCCAGGCACTCACAGACCCAACCCACCCCTCAGCACCACGCTCACCCCAGCCTGAGCCCAAAACCCACCTGAGCACACCTGCAGCAGAGCTGGTGGCTGCCCCATGTAGGAGATGTGTGTTGTGCCATGTGCTGTGGCCCAGGACCCACAGCCACATCCCCAGCCCTGACCCCTGGGAGCTCCTCTCGGGGTTATCAGCAGTGACAGGAGGAGATAAGTGGCTGTCACTGGGTCCCCACCAGAGGCAACATCTCCCAAAGGGACAGCAAAACCCAACTGGTGTGCTGGGACCAGCCAGCCCAGCATCCAGGCAAAGCCAAACTTCCCCAGCCAATTTCTGCAGCACAGGCCCCAAGGAAGAGCAAGGAATGCATTACAGACACGGTGAGGTATTCACACCAGAGACAGGAGCTCTGCTCTGCTCCTGGACACCCCGACAGCACAGCTGCAACAAGAGGTCACTAACTTGCCAGAACTGGGTGGGACAGCACTTTTAGGTGTGTAAAAGCAATCCAGAGGGCTCTTTTCTCTTTTAAAACTTATCTATAATGCTTCTCTAAGTATTTTTCTCTGAAACAGCTTCTTAAGCAGAGGACAAACCCCGGCAGCCACAGGGACTCCAGCTGGGCGAGCCGTCAGCCACTGAAGCAGCAGTTGCTGGAACCAGGAATGAAAGCCTGAAGTCAAGGCTTAAGACCTCACTGGCTTAAGTGCTTTAGAAGCAAAATAAAAGCTAACAAACTCCATGTAAAGTTACTGCTATTACAGGCTTAAAGGGTTACCAAACAGGAGAGGGAGAAGGAGGGAGCAGCAGCAAGAGCACATGATCTGAGAATAACACGGAACACGCCATGGACTGTGCTTCTCTGGGGATCCTCTGCTACCACCTTGTCCCCAAAATGGACAAAGAATTTTTTGGGGAAACAACATTGAGCTGTGGGATGCAAAAAAAGCCAAGCAGGGGCTGCCCTGGGCCAGTTTGGGTCCCAGTGGGACTCAGCATCACCACAGCTCCCTGCACTGGGGGTGGCACCGATGCCCCCAGAGCACGGAGAGACTGAGCTCCAGGTCAGGGAAAGTTCACTGGGTTGTCTGGGCCGGGCAACAGAGCGCAGGCAAAGAGAAGCAGCAAACAATACAAACTTAGACATAGGAGTGGGCAGAGTGGGGAAAAAATGTTCTGTTCGCTAAAGAGAGAGACAGCGAGATGGAGAAGCAGCAACAGGAATGACTCAGGTCATAGAGAACAACAAAAGAAATCTGCTGTAAGCAAACAAACCCAGGCAGGATGAAGGCCATGAAAACCTGCAAGACAGAGTACACAAAAAAACATATTTCCCAGAAAGCTGACGAAAACACGTCTGTGGGATTGAGAGTATAATCAAAGCCGAGCATGAAAAGGGCTGTGAGGAAAGGCAGAGCAGAGGCAGGCAGGGAGCAGCCCCTGGGAGAGCAGAGCAGGGAACACGGCGATCGATCGCGCCGCGCTCGCCCACGGGCTCCCCGTGCACAGAGCTCGGGCCACAGACACCGTCTGTGCCCAGAGATGCTCTGGGTGAGGCTTCTCCTGCCATCCCTGAGAACTGACATGGACTGAATTCACAGGATAGAGCAGATCTGCAGCTCCAGTGAGTCCCAGGGCAGTACAAGGGGTTGGGAGGTGACCAGCGGGTGCCTGTCCTTCCCCCTGCAGCCACACTGGGACTGAAGTCCTTCAAG
>NW_005054308.1:11691248-11701239 GCF_000277835.1 Geospiza fortis | reverse complement strand
GTTGAAAGCACTGGAGTGAGTTCAAAGGACAGTTTTTCCACTGGGAAATAAATCTCTCACCATTTCGTATAATTAGACAAGGAAAACGAAAAACTATTCCAGAAAGAATTCCCAGAAGCAATATCCAAGAAGGAGGTGAGAGGTGTGCTGGGCAGGAATGTGGGGCTGGGCTCTGCTGTCACTGCCACAGGAACACGGGTGGCATCTCCAGCAGCAGGGCTGGAGGAGCTCCAGGACCACTGACAGATGTGCCAGGACCACCGACAGATGTGCCAGGACCACTGACAGATGTGCCACCAGGGGCACTGGGACAGGGGCAGGAGCTCCAGAGGCACATCCAGAGCGGCACCCAGCCCATGTGGAGGAGCCAGCAGACCCCGAGGGGACACGCTGCAGGAAGGGGAGGCAGAGAACAGGGGAGGGACAGGCCGGACATCGGCTGCGACGGGGCACAAAGCACAGCTGGTCAGCATTGTGTTGTATTGCATTGTGGCACTGCCCACCCCAGAGCTCCCGAGGCTGGAAAAGCCCTCCGAGGTCACAGAGCGCAAGCTGTGCCCGATGCCCAGCTTGTCACCCGGCCCAGAGCTCTGAGTGCCACGTCCAGGCTTTCTTTGGGAGCTGCAAACCTCTCTGGGCAGCCCCTGCTAAGGCCTGACCACCATTTCTGTGCAGAAGTTTTCCCTAAAATCCACCCTGAGCCTGCCCCGGCCCAGCCTGAGGCTGTTCCCTCTGCTCCTGTCCCTGTTCCCTGGGAGCACAGCCCGACCCCCCCGGCTGTGCCCTCCTGGCAGGAGCTGTGCAGAGCCACAAGGGCCCCCTGAGCCTCCTCCTCCACACTCATTCACCACAACCTTACCTACATGCTTACCTTGCTCTTTGCCACAAGACACAGCCCAATTTGTGCCTCTCCTAAACCCACAGCCCAGCACAGCCACCATCAGCCAACAGAGCTTTTATTCCTGACTCAGGTTCCAAGGAAGTTTCAGAATCGCCCTGGCCTCCACCACATAACATTTGCAAACTGCAACAGCAGAGGAGAAAATCCATAAGAAACTGATCCTGAGTATCTTAACAAAACCAAACACCACTGCTCCGCCATGGAGTTAGCAGTTTCTCCTGTTTCCAGCCTCTGCAACATGGAAGAAAACCCAAAGTCAACACGGGGGCTTTATCCAAATGAATAACAAGTGGTAAGAGTTAACAGCGTGATGAGGGCTGTCTGGAGCTGCTCTGACTGTGAGACACAGCGTAAATCTTCTCAAGTTGTGACAAACGTCTTGGCTAATGCAGCCACATTCTATGTTTAAATCTCACTAAGATGTAATTTGACATTTGGGTTTACTTTTTTCCTTATAATTAAGAAACAAACTCCAGTCCGCGCTAATCTCTGCACAGCCTGAATTTGCTCATGGAATTACCATCCCCACCGTGCCAATCCTTCCCCACACTCTACAGTCAAATCAAAGGAAAACCAGACATTCTTTCCAGTAGGGTTCTCTAGTTACAGAAGTACAGTCAAAGCACAGGATGGATATTTCTAGGAGTCCAAAGGTCAAATCCTCATCTCTTGCTCAAGGAAATCCCCGTGGAATAGGTAACACGAAGATAACGCGCTGCACCCTGGTGTTGTAAGATAAGAACCCAAACAGAACAGCCCACAGCTGCATTTTTGATGGATGGAGGAGGATAGCTGAGGACAAGGAGCTGCCTCCTGTGTCAACACACTCCACCTTCAGCAGCAAAGTGTCTCCTGGATCCCTTTCCATGCAGGCAGCATTCCCATCGCTCCCGCTCCACACCTGGAAGGGCAGTGTAAGCCATCAGCAATGAAGTGCCACGAGGTATGGCATTAATGCACAGCCACAGCCCTGACACAGTGCTGGATGAGCCAGCTGCCCTCAGCTCAGCTGATGGGCATGATAGGGGAGAGCAGCAGCACGCAGGCGGCACCACCACCTGTGGGGCTTGGAAGGAGCTCTCATGACCAGATCCTGGAACAGGATAATCCAGACAGCCCTGTCCTGGTTGCTCCACTGAACCTTTGGCATGCACAGCTCTTTGCAAGCACGCAGGATGTGTGTCTGCACCTCTGCAGAGTGGCTCTGCTCCTGTGCTGCACCCTGGTACCATCAGCAGCACATGCACAGCTGGGTGACCGCTTTCCTGCAGCTCCCATGGCAGCTGAGTGGCTTTGCCATCCCTGCCACAGCAGCTCCCAGCAGAGGTGGGCAGTGGCAGGCAGGTGGGCAGGCTGGAGGAGCACAACACTCCATTCAGATGAGGAGCAACAGTGCCATTTTGTTTCTGAAGGAATGGTGCCACCAGAATCAAGGCTGGCGGTTGTTTAGGAGGGATCAAGACAGCTGGCACCTGCAGCTGGAGAGGCACCCTAGCTGCCCCAGGGGTCAAGAGACAAGGGTGGACGAGCAGGCTGGGCCCCTTTTCAACAAGTGACAGAAAAAGGGAGCAGAGGCTGTCACAGAATCAGAGAATCATGGAATGGTTTAAATTGGAAGGGCCCTTAAATCTCATCCAGTCCTACCCTCTGCCCTGTCCAACCTGGATCTGGACCAGCGATGGGGCAACCACAGCTTCTCTGGGCGGGTGTAAATTGGAACAAGAGAGGTTCAGCCTTGGGGTCAGGAGGCCAGGGAAGCAGCTGGGCTGGAGCCCAGGCAGGCTGTGCCCTCTCCTCCCTCGGGTGCTCCCAGCTCCCGACCCGAGCACCCTGCTCTGAGCAGGAGGTTGGACCAGAAACCTCCCGAGCTCCGGTCCTACCTGAATTACCTGATGGATCTACAGCTCCAGGCTGGGACCTGGCTGCAATCCACCACGCAATCCTTTCCCTGAAATGCAGGGCAGCACCTCCCACACGCAGCCTCCTGATCTCCCAACTGCTGCACGTTCCAAAAGTGAGCACTTGACCAAGTCCAGCACTCAGAACAGCCTCGTGTGTCCATGCCTCACCTGGCTCCAATGAACATTTCTCCAGACAAACAAGAACCTTTCCATGGATCTGGGGCAGGGGGGGTCTGCTCAAACCAGGTCTGTGGGAGCAGGCTGTGCTGGGTGGGACACCCTGCTCCCTGCATGGGCTCTGCTCTGACTGACAGAGCCTGGCTTGAGCCCAGTGCACAGACACCCACTCCAAAGCCACAGGGGCTGTCACAGAACAGCCCAGGCTGCTCTGGCTCTCCACATGGCTTCTTTTCTTATCCCAAAACGCTGCTGGCCACAGGCACAGAGGCCACAGGCTGTCCTGGCTGCTCAGCAGTGCCGTAAGTGCCACGGGAGAGTCACCACACGAAGCCAGGACGGGTCACACCATGACCCTAGCACCCCCTGAGGGACCTACTCAGAGCCAGCCAACGCTCTTCAAGCTGGCAGTGAGGTTTGCAAACGCATTCCAAAATAAAAACTAACAACAATGAGTTTTCTGCAAACCTCCAGAATCCTTTCCAGAGGTGAGGAAGCCTTTGGCACAGCAGGAGCAAACATGAGGAACGGGGGCCACACTCCTCCGCTCACACGAAACGTCCAATCCTCCAGCAGACCCAGGAACGGCTGCCAAGGAGCCGCGGGACTCCAAAAGCCCTGGAAATCTACATTGCATTTTCTTCCACTGCTCTTTTTGCCGTGTTTTCCTTTCAGCACGGCAGAGCAGCATGTTTGTGCTGGCCAAGCCTACCCTCCTCCTCTCCACCGCACCTCCAAGCAATCCAAGCACGGGAGATACAGTATTACCTCAAATATTTAACCAAGGGATTAAAGGATTCTCTTGGCAGGAGGCAGAAGCTGCCCCACGGTTACAGCTCCCTGCCTGGCTGGCAGGCTCTGCAGGGAGCGCTCTGCCCCGGGCTCCGGGGGCTCACCGCCATGTTCTCTGCTTTGTGCCCCAAAATCGCTGCTCACCGGCTCCCGGCCGTCCATGGCCTCCATCCAGAGCCGCCGGTCCTCCTCCGAGAGCGCCTGCATGGTGATGACACCGGGCCTGCGGGAGAAAGGGGACGCCGTCAGTGAGCGCAGGACGCGCAGCCAGGGTGGCAGAGATGAATCTTTCATGAGAGGGAGAGGGAAGGAGCACAAGCTCCCTCCTGGGCAAGCCCCAGCACAGGAGGACAAAAGGCATGGACACCCTGCAGGTCCTGGCCAGGGTCAGCAAGGAGCAGAGGGCATCTCCAACAATCAACGCACCTTTCCAGCGGTTTTGTGCGAGAGCTGGGTGCCAAATTCCTCCTCTGGCCCTCGGCCAGCCAGCTCACCTGCACCGGGTAAAGCACGTGCATGCAATGGCAGAAGGCAAGGAAGGTAAGCGAGGAAGGTAACCAAGCAAGCAGGAGCCCCACACATCCCAGCCCGTGTCTCAGCAGCACCAGGCTCACAGGGGAGACCTTCTGCTGGGCACAGTGTTCATCCCCGAGGTGTCTGTGCCCTCATGGCTGTGCCAGTCCCCTGGCCCTGTCTGCACCCTGCTGTAAGACACAGCAGTGGCAGTGACACGATGCTGGCCCGTGTCCCCCTCCAGGAGCAATGCAGGAGCCCCAGGTGCCCAGGGTGCTGCTCCTGCCCCCAGCACTGTCACACACACCACAGCCTTGAGCTGCCCTGCCGACCCAGTCTCCAACAAACAGCCCTGGGACTGCTCATTTACTGTGATGAGAGGGGAAAGGACAGGCCTGGGTGCTGCACACACGGCACAGGAGCAGGGACAGCAGTGGCACTGCCCTTGCCCGAGGGCCAACGCCACCTCCACGCTCCTCAGTGGACGCTGTGCCCGCTCCTGGACCACCCTTTCCAGCAAGGAGACAAACCTGCATTAGCTGCTCTGTGACCAGCAGGGTGAGGATGGATTTGACAGAGTGTTTGCACAGCCTCAGGTGTGGGGGTGTGGGAACATGGAGGGTGGGAGCTGTGACCCACACCAGGGGCTGCCATCCCTCTGTGCCCTGCTTGGCTGTGAGCTCCCAGGATTTCCATCTCCACATCCCAGCCCATCCTGCAGCCTGGATCCCAACACGCTCAGCTGGCCAAGCCTGCTCCTCCCCAGCCTTCTGCCTTTGGGCTGGTCTGCATCCCCCCCAGCGCTGCTCCCGGGCTCAGGCAGGCAGACAGACACACAGACAGACCTGTCCGTGTGTCTGTCCCCGTGGGGCTTCAAACACTGACCTGTGACAGCACAGAGCCCCTGGTGCTGCTCTTCCCAGCCCAGCAGAGCCTCTAACACTGACCTGTGACAGCACAGAGCCCCTGGTGCTGCTCTTCCCAGCCCAGCAGAGCCTCTAGCACTGAACTGTGACAGCACAGAGCCCCTGGTGCTGCTCTTCCCAGCCCAGCAGAGCAGGGGCTCCGCAATGGCACAGGAGTGCTGCTCCAGTGCTGCAGGGCACAGGGAGGGAGGGAAGGGAAGGGGGATTAAACCTCAGGAGCTGCCAACCACCTGCAGAGTGAGCACTGAGCACGTAGGCTCTGTTCCCTACTCGACCCCCAAAACCTGATAAAGGTGGGGAGAGGGGTGATTTCTAACTTGAACTTCCCAAGGGTGGTTCAGCCGGAAAACGCGAGCTGCACCAACACTCTGCAGATGCCCTTTGGTCCTTGATAAGAGTCTGTAAGAAAATTAAACTTTAACAGGGGCTCTCAAGAGGTGGGCTTGGCCCCTGTGCTGCTGCTCCGTGGCACGCACAGGCCAGGGACCGAGGATTAACCCTTCTCCTACCTGCACTCCCCATGCAAGCAGCCCAGCGCTCAGCAGGCACACGGCAGCTCAGCCCTGTCCCACCAGTGGAAGCTGTGCCCAGGTCCAAAAACCAGACATAATGTGCTTGATCTCTGCTAATCCCATTGGTGAGTCAGTCAATACTCACCAGCTTAGTGGTTTGGAAGTTTACTCACTTAGGAGGGAAGAGGAAACCACTTAACCATCGCCTCATCTGAGAGGGAAAATGCTCCACATCCAGCAGCAAATATGCTCAAAACACTGCACAAAGCTCCTTGTTGTGCAGGTACAAAGTGACTCAAGAGCAGTCTCTGGTACCTGGGGAGCTGCAGTGGCCACTTCAGCCAGGGCTTAGGTCTGACTTTAAGCCAGGCTGCTGCTGAAGGCACAGACACCTCAGTCAGAAAGCCCTGGAAGGGCTCTAGCTCAGCCAGGGACACACAGGAAAGCAAATACTGGCATTTCTGTCTCTTTAGCCAGAGAAAAAGAACAGAGAAATTTAAACCTTCCATTCATGGCATGCTGGGCACTGGACTCCAGCAGAGCAGGGTCCCAGAGTGGCAGTGCTGGTATCTGGAGTGCCAGCTTCCCTCAGCACAGGGCAAAGAGGTGATAACAGCAAAATGTTTGTTCTGCCTCTGAGCAGATAACAACTCCTCGGGCTTCACTTCAAAGTCAAACTTCTTTAACAGCATGAGGGGAGGGGCTGTGAAACTGAATCAAACCCAATTTCCATTGCAAATAGCCCTGCATTTCCTCCCCCAGTGTTTATTTGCCAGGGCACCCATTGCATCACTTTCCTGAGCAGAACCATCTTCCTGGCTGTGACAAATTTAAAATGCACCCACACATTACACCTCATTCATTATGGATGTGGCCAATGCCCACGGGGTTCCATGTGCTCCCGGCCAGGTCGGGTGTTTGGCACTGGATCAGGCCCCTGCCAGCACTGCCAGCAGCTGGAAACGCTGCTGGAAACACAGCTCCATCCTCAGCAGCACCAGGAAACGCTGCTGGAAACACAGCTCCATCCTCAGCAGCACCAGGAAACACTGCTGGAAACACAGCTCCATCCTCAGCAGCACCAGGAAACACTGCTGGAAACACACAGCTCCATCCTCAGCAGCACCAAGAAACACTGCTGGAAACACAGCTCCATCCTCAGCAGCCCTGCTGGAAACACAGCTCCATCCTCAGCAGCACCAGGAAACACTGCTGGAAACACACAGCTCCATCCTCACCAGGAAACACTGCTGGAAACACACAGCTCCATCCTCACCAAGAAACACTCTCTGCACACAGCTCCATCCTCAGCAAGCCTCCTCAGGACCAACCCCTCCCACAGCCATGCTAAAGCCCTGCTCTGCTCTCCTTTCCCAAAAGATTCACAAAACGGATCTGTCCTCGTCCCCTCACCCAACAAATGAGCCCAAATACTGGGGGTCACTCGTGCAGGTAATTATTTATAAAGATAACACACAGTAAATACAGATTTTGCTGTGGGGCAGCTCCCACCTCCTCCCAACACACAGGATGTACCTGGGCCCAGGTGGAGCCAGCCCACCCCAGCCAGCCCCAGCTGTGTCACCAGGACAGCAGGATGCCCTCCTGGAACCCGAGCTCTTGTGGCAAACACACCAAGGACCTGCTGATTCACTCCCAGGTGCTGCATCCCACATTTCCACCTGCACTCCACATTCCCCACCACACCCCTCTGCCTTTTTCTGGGACACAGGGAGGGGAAGGGACATTTTGGGATCAGAAGAAATCCATTTCTAAATGGGGTGAGTGTAGGAGGGTGAGACTAGAGCAGAACATGGCAAACACTTAATAAGAAAGAATATTTTCAATATGCTACAATCTAAAAATGGAAGATTTTTTTCCATATGAGACCACACAGGAAATTTGAATTTTCTCAATATCTCAGCTTTTGTGACAAATGGCCTGGCCTTAAGGAGCTGTGACTAAGCACACTGAGAAAATGAGAAACTGCAATAGCTTTTCCTTCTTCCAGGAAAACAAACAAATAAGGAAAGCAATAGAAACAGATAAGAACTTCCAACTGCTGTAGCAGCTTATCACAGCGAGACAATCTAAACTGCTGATGAAAACACACAGGAGTGCATTAATAACAGGGGCTGAGTGCACAGAGATGTTCCCAGAGCAGAGCAGAGCAGCCCTGACAGGACCTCACAGCCATAGATGTGGCACCAGCAGCCAGATGTGGCCCCAAAATGCTGGGGAGCAAAGCTGGAATTAAGAGGGAGATTGACCCCAAAATGCTGGGGAGCAAAGCTGGAATTAAGGGGGAGATTGACCCCAAAAATGCTGGGGAGCAAAGCTGGAATTAAGGGGGATACTGGCCCCAAAAATGCTGGGGAGCAAAGCTGGAATTAAGGGGGATGCTGGCCCCAAAAATGCTGGGGAGCCAAAATGTGGCCCCAAAATGCTGGGGAGCAAAGCTGGAATTAAGAGGAAGATTGACACTGAGCTCAAAAAGTCAGGGTGCCCACGCAGAGCTCGGAGCGCCCTCAGTACAGCACCAGCAGGCTGGAATTAAGGGGGAGACTGACCCCAAAATGCTGGGGAGCAAAGCTGGAATTAAGGGGGATGCTGGCCCCCAAAATGCTGGGGAGCAAAGCTGGAATTAAGGGGGAGACTGACCCCAACAATGCTGGGGAGCAAAGCTGGAATTAAGGGGGAGACTGACTCCAAAATGCTGGGGAGCAAAGCTGGAATTAAGAGGAAGATTGACACTGAGCTCAAAAAGTCAGGGTGCCCACGCAGAGCTCGGAGCACCCCCAGTACAGCACCAGCAGCCCCAGTACAGCACCAGCAACACCAGTACAGCACCAGTACAGCACCAATACAGCACCAGTACAGCCCCAGCACCCCCAGTACAGCACCAGCAGCCCCAGTACAGCACCAGCACGTCCCACAGGTCAGTGCCAGCCTGGCTCCCGTGGCCACCAGGGGAAGGAGCCTCATCCCTCTCTGTGCCAACCCATCCCTCACTCCCTGCGACAGCCCCCAGGCTTTGCCTGAAAGGTGGCTGGAAAGGTGACCCCGGCAGAGGCACAGGGACAGGCTGCACCCACTGCGGCTCTGCAGGCACAGGGACAGCAGGGCTGGGCTCACCTGGCAGGGGGAGCAGGGACAGCTCCTGCCGCTGTCAGAGCGCTGCACCCTCAGGTGCACTCCCAGAGCAAGGCCAGCAGCCCTCCTGGGATCACCATCTGCTCAGGGCAGCACCTGCAGGTGCCTGGCAGCCCTGCCAGCCCCATGCCAACCACCCAGCCCCTGTGCCAGTTCTTCTTTCAGGAAGAATTTCCCCATGGAAAGGGGGCTCAGGCACTGGAACTGCCCTGGGAGGGTTGGATCCCCATCCCTGGAGTGCCCAAAGAAGGGCTGGAGGTGGCACTCAGGGCTCTGGGCTGGGGACAGAGTGGGGATCAGGCAAAGCCAGGACTCAGTGGTGTTGGGGGTCTTTTCCCACCTCAGAGGCTCTGGGATTCTGGCTCTAGAGTCCCACTGTGCACCAGGTGTGGTGCCAGTCACCCTGGGGGCACCCACAGGGCAACGGTGGCACCTGCAGAGTTCACTGCTCTCCTGGCACACCAAACCCTGCATCTGAAGAGCTCCTGCTCCCCTAAAAGCCAGCTGGCACTCAGAAGCAGTCTGCTTCTGGCCCAGAGCAATGACCTACATTATCCTAAATGACACGGCCTTTGTCACCAGCCAAATGAGATACTCCTCCTCCTCCTCCTCCTCCCCAGGCTCGTTTTGTAAGACACTGGCTGACATCCCTGCTCACCTTGTTTACAAACCTGATTTAATGTGCAGAGACTACAAACAAGGTTAGTTACTGAAAAAAGAGCATTAGCAGTAAAACACAGCGTCCATCACGCTGGGGGTGTGTTTCAGACAGACCCCAGAACACCATTTGGGGTTAATTTTGCTGTAACAACACAATACAATACTTCTAACATGAGAGCTATTTGTAAATGCCAGGGCCAGGTTGGATGGGGGTTGGAGCAACCTGGCCTAGTGCAAGGTGTCCCTGGCCATGGCAGGGGGTGGAAGGAGATGAGTTTTAAGGTCCAACAGAAACTATTCTGGGATGCTGAGACAAGGAAGCAACGCTGTAATAACAGATCAGGCTCCAGATTTTCAGCTTGGTTGTGCTGAATCATCTTTACAGGAGAAAACCACACTTTTTTTCCCACCTAGGGAGGAACAGCTCTTGGCTGGTGCTATTTAGGGAGTTCCTGC
>NW_005054308.1:11690856-11691170 GCF_000277835.1 Geospiza fortis | reverse complement strand
CCTAAAGCCCGGCCGAGCCTGCCACCTCCAGGCTGCCTGAGAGCTGTGGGACAGCCGCAGCCCTGGAGCTGATCTCCAGCACACCCTGCACCGACAGCAGGACCTGGTGGTGCCCAGACCTACCCCAGGAGCAGGGAGACAGGCTGGGCACAGCACAGCCTCTTCCAGCCACAGCAAAACTTGTTGTTTCCTCTTCCTCTTAAATTTATCCTGGGAATATCCAATATTTTAGCCATCTAATGACAAATTCTGATACCAAGAGGATGCAGAGCTGCCTGTATATTGGGGAAAACCAGCTTTTTCCTTCAGGTGTG
>NW_005054308.1:11689165-11690804 GCF_000277835.1 Geospiza fortis | reverse complement strand
AGAAATTCCTCAGGTTTCCCCTTCCTGTGCTACTCCGCTGCCATGACTTACATGGAGCATGCAGATTTCTGGAGCAGCTCCTGATCCCATGCCTGGCAGGCTCCAAACATCAAGGGAAGCTTCAGCTGCCTCTGAACACGCTGAAGAAAATTATTGTGGCTCCATTCTCCTTCTCCCGCTTTTTAGTTTGATTTTTACATTATAAAAAAATGTCCTCAGGGCACAGCAAAAAAAAAAATTTCCTGTGTCAGCAGAAACACCGCAGCTTTCTGGAGAAAAGCAGAGCTCCAGAGAGTGGGAGGCAGCCCCAGGTTATCTGCTGCCTCAGCCAGCCCTCCCTGCCACGGGCTGGCACCAAAACACTGCCCAAGCACAGGCTGCACAGGGAGAGGCACCAGGGGTCATTCCAGCATTATTCAACACCCAGATTTTAATGAACTTGGGTTTTTCTGAGACCTCCAGGGAGTTCCTGCAGATGGGAGGACAGCTGGACAGGCACACAGCTGGGAGAACACACTGAGTGCCTTTGGAGCAGTGAACTCCTGCAGCGAGGGAGACCCCAGGCAGTGACTAATTCCTCCTGGAATAGCAACACCAGCCTGGCTTTCCTGTTTGTGTGTGTAAGCCACGCATGGTGCCAGCTGATATGGCAACAGCTCTCACTCCAGGTGCCAGAGATTGCACCCACACACACCTCTGGTCCAGCTGCTGTGTGGTAAGTCACAGCAGAAGCGTTTTCCTTCTTCAGGAAAAAGGAATGAAAGTGCCTGGAGGCACGAGCCAGAGTCCATTATCAGCGTCCATGATGAACCAACCAGTAACAGCCAGCCCAGGAGAAAAGCTGACACTATTCCAGCACACACCCAGTGCTGGAAGAGGCAGCACATCCCTCCAGAACAGCCACAGAGCACCAGGCTGGCAACCCTCACCTTGTGTGGCCAGAGGCTGCAGAAGTGCTAAAACGCCCTTAAAGTCAGAGAGACTTGAGTCAGAGAGGCTTGTAAACCAAAGCACTGACTCAACACACAGAGAGCACCTGGCTGGGAAAGCTGTGACTCCGTGGACTAATGCTTTCCACTCACTGAGGTGTGAGTGACAGAGAGGAACTGCACAGGAACTGTGCCACAGCCAGGAGCAGGAGCACAGAGCAGGAGCACAGAGCAGGAGCACAGGGCAGGAGCACAGGAGCACAGAGCAGGAGCACAGGGCAGGAGCACAGGGGCACAGGGGCAGGAGCACAGAGCAGGAGCACAGGGGCAGGAGCACAGGAGCACAGAGCAGGAGCACAGGGCAGGAGCACAGGGGCAGGAGCACAGGAGCACAGGAGCACAGGGCAGGAGCACAGGGGCAGGAGCACAGGGGCACAGGGGCAGGAGCACAGGGGCAGGAGCACAGGAGCACAGAGCAGGAGCACAGGAGCACAGGAGCACAGGGGCAGGAGCACAGGAGCACAGAGCAGGAGCACAGGGCAGGAGCACAGGGGCAGGAGCACAGGAGCACAGAGCAGGAGCACAGGGCAGGAGCACAGGGGCAGGAGCACAGGAGCACAGAGCAGGAGCACAGGGCAGGAGCACAGGGGCAGGAGCACAGGAGCACAGAGCAGGAGCACAGGGCAGGAGCACAGGGGCAGGAGCACAGG
>NW_005054308.1:11681607-11688587 GCF_000277835.1 Geospiza fortis | reverse complement strand
CAGGGGCGGTATCACAAGGTCACAGGGGCAGGAGCACAGGGGCAGGAGCACAGGAGCACAGGGGCAGGAGCACAGGGGCACAGGGCAGGAGCACAGGGGCACAGGGGCAGGAGCACAGGGCAGGAGCACAGGGGCACAGGGGCAGGAGCACAGGGCAGGAGCACAGGGGCACAGGGGCAGGAGCACAGGGCAGGAGCACAGGGGCACAGGGGCAGGAGCACAGGGCAGGAGCACAGGGGCACAGGGGCAGGAGCACAGCCCTTCCCTCCCCAGGTCAGCACAGCCCCAGCAGCCTCCTGGCAGCACTCACCGATCCACAGCCTCCACATCAAAGCAGAACCTCTTCTCAATGGTGTCTGTTTTCCGCCGGGTGCAGGATTTCAGGGTGACAGCTTCATCTTCCCCCTGAGAAGAGACAAAGTCACAGCTGAGGCTGAGGACAACCAACAGCCACAGGCCTGTCCCCAGCTGCCAATGAGCAGGTTCAAACCTGGGGGGATCTGGCAACATCACCCTGCTAAAAATATCTGTTTCTATCTCTGACAGGAGGACTTGCCTTTTTACCCTTATTTAGTCCAAAACCTTTCAGAAGGAGCCTTCCCTTCAGGGTGCCCACCATTCAATCTGTGCATAAAGCACCACACAACCCATTCTCCATGTGGGCAGGTACTGCTGGACCACAACTTTTGGGCTAAATCAGCTTTATTTTCCATTGCTGAACAGCACTCCCCAGCCCTGCTGGCAGTTTGCACTCCACGCTGCCTTTTTGGCAGCGCTGTGCACACAAGGACTCCTAACAGGAGCAAACACGTCTTAAAATGTTTATTGTATAACAAAGCAATGACAAAACCATTCTCCCAGCCCGAGAATGCCTCTCTGCATCCAAGCTGCACTGGATTTCCGGAGGGCTGAGCAGCAGGATCTGTGAGCACTGCTGTCCTCTGCTGGAGGGAATCCTGCCTCAGCCCCTGCCAGCACAGACACTGCTGCAACTGTGAAATTCCACTGATGACTTAAGAGAAAATGAATTCTGAAGGAGTTCCTGGAGACAGACACTTTCCTGGGCTCTCTCTGCTGTTCCTGATGACACCTTGGCTGACCACCCTGTTCCCTGACATCACCATTTTTCCAGGAAACATATTTAGAATCACTTAGATTGGAAAAGACCTCAAAGATCACAGAGTGTGAAAGTTGCCCAGAACAGCCAAGTCCACCACTAATCCATGTCCTCACGTGCCACAACCACACATCCATTAAATCCCCCCAGGGAGGGTGACTCCATAAACTCCTCCCCAGAGCCGCCACCATTCAGCTCCTGGCACCCAAAACCCTCCCTGGCCCTCAGTCCTGCCCATGCCACCACGATGGCAGCTCTACTGTGGCCCCAGCCTCTCCTGCTTGCTGCCCATGTTGCAGGCACTGCTGCAGATGCTCTTCTGCTGGGACTCTGAACCTGCCCCAAACCCAGCCCTAACCTCAGCCCCTGCTCCAGCCACTCCCCAGAATTCCCAGCCCCGAGGCCCAGGGCTGCTCCATGCCCAGGTGTCCATGGTGGTCACCACTGACAGACCCTGGAGCCCAGCCAGGGCTGCCCCAGCACGGGCAGCATCTCATGGCAGGGTGGTGCAAGCCACAGGTGGAGCACAGCCCTGGACAGGGGCTCAGCCTGGCCCTGGACAGGGGCTCAGCTGCTGCCAGCACAGCCCTGGGTGCTGGGAGAGCCCTGAAATGAGAAGGGACCAGACAAAACACAGTGCAGCCACTGATGATTACAGGGCTGGGATATGTTAATGCTGAGCTATAATGAAGATGCTCCAAGGGAAAAGGAAATTAATTTTAGAAGCTTCCCTGCCCACAGCTGGCTCCCTGTGCCAGCAGGAAGCCGTGTGGGAGCCTGTCCAGCTGCCCCAGGCTCTCCCCAGCAAGGGGATTGTGCTTGCAAACTGTCCCAGCTGGGAACTCTGTGGAGGGGTCTATTGTTCCTGCTGTACAGAGCAAAGGCAGCCCTGGATACACCCTGGGAGCACTGGGACACAGCCCTGGGAGCACTGGGACACAGCCCTGGGAGCGCTGGGACACAGCCCTGGGAGCACTGGGACACAGCACGGGCTGGCTCCCCACACCCACTGCTCCCCCTGTTCCTCAAACCCCTCGGGGCCAAGGGGAGCTCCAGGCTCTGCTGTGGCTCTGTCCAAAACAAAACAACTTCATTGGCCAAGTCACAGCATCATCAGAGACTCACTGAATGGTTTGGGCAGAAAGAGCACTTGGAGCTCATCCTGTTCCTCTCCCTGCCATGGGCAAGGACCCTTCTACTCCACCAGGCTGCTCCAAGCCCCATCCAACCTGGACTTGGACAAGTCACAGGCATTGGAGAAGGAGCAAAACAATGAACAGGTTCTGTTGTCCGTGCCTTGGACCAGGAATGAGGGACTGGGGAGCAGCAGCACCCATGGAGCTGGAGTGTGGTGGGTGCACGTGGCTGGCAAAGATCTGTGGGCTCTGGGGGGTTCCTGTCTTTTCTTTCTCAAACCAGGTACCAAGCTCATTCCCCATGTGGCAGCCACTCAGCCTGGAATGAATGTGACCCACTTCACTGCCTTTGGGTCACCTTGCCAAGAAGGTGACACAGTTTGAGCCCTGGGAGAGCCTGCAGCCAGCAGTGCCACGTGCTCCCTGGCAGGACACAGCCCTGCTCCCAGGCAGCACCCACTTATCCCTTTCCCTCCTGCTGCCAGCCCTCACTCACCCCTTTCCCTCCTGATTTCTGGTCAAAGGGCACCATGGTGATGCGCTTGGATTCCCTCTGGTAGGTGCAGTAATGCTTCACCCAGGAAGTCCCAAAGTGACCTGCAGAGCAAACAAAGGGGTCATGCCCACAACAGTCCCAGTGCCCTCCCATCAGACCCTGCTGTGTTTGACCACCACTTCACATGCCAGGCTCCTGTACCTAGCAGCCTTCTGTGAGGCACTGGCAGGATCCTCCCCGGCTGCCCCATCCCCACTGAGTGGGCCAGTCCCTGCTGCCAGGGACTCTGTGCCTGCTGGATCAGCCTTTGTGCCCCTGTCCTGGCCACCCCCAGGCTCCCAGCCCGACACCTACGCTTCTCCTGCACGTAGAGATAGCCCTCCATGGCGTAGGGGCTGATGTTTTTGTGCTCGTGGGGATTCTCCTTCATCTTCTTCATCAAAGCTTCGACCTCTGACCTTGTTCCTTCAAAGCGGTTTCTAGTCTGCAAATTAAAACAGGAATGTCCTTCCCAGTGCAGGGACCTGGGCCTGGCTCTGCAGGGCCCTACAGCCCTGTGGGAAATGGCCTGGGGAGCCCAGGGGCAACCACAGGGCAGGCTTGCTTCCCGGGCCTGGATTTTAGCTAAAGCAAAAATATTACAACAATTGGCAAGGCCTTCCAGAACTTTAAGGGGGCTTACAAAAAGAGGGAGAGTGATTTTTGACATGGGTCAATAGTGATAGGACAAGGGAAATGGATTTAAACTCAAAGAGGAGAGATTTGGATTGGATATTAGGAAAAAATCCTTCCCTGTGACGGTGTGAGGCCCTGGCACAGGTGCCCAGAGCAGCTGGGGCTGCCCCTGGATCCCTGGCAGTGCCCAAGGCCAGGCTGGACAGGGCTGGGAGCAGCCTGGGATCATGGAAGGTGTCCCTGCCATGGCAGGGGTGGGATGAGATGGGATTTAAGGTCCCGTCCAACCCAAACCAATCTGAGATTCTGTGATTAAAATACACCAGAAGGTGAGGCGGCTCTGCAGACACTGACAGCGGTGGGCACAGGGCACAGGGACACCCTGGGCACAGGGACACCCCAGGCACACTCACATTCTGGATGCTGATTGTCAGCTCTGTCTTGAAGTCACTGAAGTCCTTTGCGAGCTCGTAGCCGTGGTGGTAGAACGTGAAGAGCCCCTGCAGAAAGGCCAGCAGCTGCATTGGGAAAGAGCAAATGGAGATGGTCAGTGGAGACCCAGAGCTGCACCCAGAGGCACCAGCGCTGAGGGGAGGGGGCCCTGCAGCCCCCCGGGGTGGAGGGGCTCCCTGGTGGGCCCTGTGAGAGGGGCTGTGGGGTGAGGGCTCCCCATGACCCCCTTTCACCACAGCAGCCCAGTTCTGTGCAGGCTGAGCCCGACTAGAGCTCACTTACAGGTTCCACAAACTCAAACATCTTCCTCTCCTGGACCTCCTGCACCTTGAAGACATATTCCAGGGAGACCTCGTAGAAGTGCTGCCGAACCAGGTCCACCTGGCTGTCTGCCTGCAGGGGGGTGGAGGGGAAACAGAGCTCAGAAACAACCAGAGCACACCTGGCTCTGATGGGAACACCCCCAAGCACAGCAAACCCAGCTCCAGCCCCCAGTCCCAGCTGGACAGATGGCACAGCAATACACATTAACCTGATCCATGTGAGCAAGCCCTTCCTTCTGCTGAGGAAAATGGGTGTGTGACTCACGTTCTCACCTCCCCAACAGCTGGGTACAAAACACGCAGTAGGGGTGAGAAAAATGGAAATCACTGCGAACTTGACAAGAAAAGGCAACTCTCCCTTTTCTGGAAAGCACCCCCCTCGCCAGGGATGCCACATCCACAGTTCACAACTCCACACCGAATCCTCTCCCTAAGGTAAGCCCTCCCTCGGGGGGTGTGAGCCACACAAACCACGGACACTTCCCGGGCACGGGGGAACAGGAGCCAGCCCCTGAGCTGGAGCTGCTTCCAGCGGGCTCCCCCTGCCCTCCCGGCAGCAGCCCGAGCCAGGCCCGGCTGGGAGATGCCACCAGATGGCACCAGATGGCACCAGCAGGCAGCGCTGCTCCAGCGCACCGGCACGGGTCCGGCACTGCGCACTGACCCCGCACGCATCCCGCGCTGAATCCCGAACAGAATCCCAAACAGAATCCCAAACAGAATCCCAAACAGAATCCCACACACATCCCGTGCTGAATCCCGAACAGAATACCCAACAGAATCCTGAACAGAATCCCAAACAGAATCCCAAACAGAATCCCAAACAGAATCCCAAACAGAATCCTGCACCGACCCCGCACACATCCCGTGCTGAATCCCGAACACAATCCCAAACACAATCCCAAACTGAATCCCAAACTGAATCCCAAACTGAATCCCAAACTGAATCCCAAACTGAATCCCGCACACATCCCAAACAGAATCCCACACTGCATCCCACACTGCATCCCACACTGCATCCCACACTGCATCCCGAACTGCATCCCGAACTGAATCCCAAACAGAATCCTATGCTGCATCCTGCACACATCCCCAGCTGAATCCCACACACATCCCACCTGCACCTCCAGGCAGCCCCCCAGGGCCATGCTCTGTCCAGGGCACAGGCTCACACCTCTGGCAGCCACGAGTGGATCCTTCCCTCCCCAGCCAGAATTCCTTCCACTGCCTGTCCCATATCAGCATCTCAAACACAAACTAAACCAGGCTCATTTAAAAGCCACCATTCCCTGGGACACATGGGTGTTATTTACAAACCCCAAGGACAAGGCTGGCCATCTGCCCAGATGCTGAGCCCTCCTCAGCCCTGATTTGCTGGAAGATGACCACCTGCGCCCCAGGTATTTCTGCTCTGCTGGGCACAGTCCCACCACCTGGGTACAGGAGCCCACCAGTGCCCCCAGTAAGGGACAGGCAGCACACCAGCACCATGCCCAAGGGCAAGGACACACATCCTGCAGGACCAACCCAGCTCTGGGCCAGCACAAGGAATTCCAGACTTGAAAGAAGGGATTGAAAACTCAGCACACTCATCCAGCAGGAGCACTTGTCACCACAGCTAACCACGTCCTGATTCACTGATGGCTCCTAAAGAGTTTAAGGCACTAAGCCTGATCCCTCCTCCCCTGGAGCACAGAGCAGAGCAGAGCAGAGAGAGGAGACCAGACATCCATGATTTGTGCTGGCACATGGGAAGCCTGCAGCAGAACCAGTTCCTTTCTGTTACACTCTTTAATTATAAACCCTCTCTCCTTTTTGATTGCTATCCATTTTGGGATCTCTCTGATTTACTCACCAAGAAAGCTCCATATCCTTTCATTACAGGAGAAGGGGAAAACCCAGCACCCGCAGCCAGAATGAGGGAAAAGATGAGTTTACAGCCAGGAGAACCATTGTTATAAACAGTGTGAGGCATTCAAAAAGCTCTCCACAGTCACAGCCAGACATGGAAACTCAGAGGTTGCTCTCACCTCCTGAAGCTGGGATTCTTTCTTCTTGGAAGACAAGTTCAAGTGCTTTTCTAGGACACCACAGTATTTCTCAGTCTCCTTGTCGTATTTCTTTTTGGCATCCTACAGAACAGGACAAGAAGTGTGACACTGAACACAAGGGTCCCAGAGCAGCTGTGACAGCATCCCTGTGGCACTGGGCAGGATGGCAGTGCCAGGTGGGAGCTACCATGAGACAGGACGTGGGGCAGCAGCCAGCAGCAGGTGAGGCTGCTTTTATCTGCCAGCATCAGCAGCTACAGGAAAGCAGCTTATGCTGCCAAAACCCACAGCTTGAGGGAACCCCTCCTCTGTTCCTGGGGCCCAGTGCTTGGTAAAACATCCAGATCCAGGTCCAAAAGCAACAGAGTGAGGAAAGTGCTTTCTAAGCAGAACATGGTCACAATTCCACATCCCACCCTGCCACCCCTCACAAGAGATTCTCCTCTGTGCCACAGGGGACAATGACACAGCACCTCAGCTCTTGGTGGCAGCAGCATTAAGGACACCAACTTCACTTTCCTTTGCACCCCTGTCCCAGCCTGGCCAGCCCAATGCCAGGCCCCAGTCCGTGGCAGCAGGTGTGTTCTGCAGGACCCCTCTCTGTGTTTGTAGGTAAGCAGGTGTGTGCTGCAGGACCCCTCTCTGGGTTTGTAGGTAAGCAGGTGTGTGCTGCAGGACCCCTCTCTGGGTTTGTAGGTAAGCAGGTGTGTGCTGCAGGACCCCTCTCTG
>NW_005054308.1:11675153-11681371 GCF_000277835.1 Geospiza fortis | reverse complement strand
ACAAGGGGGGAGCCACAGACAGCAGTTTTCATTTCAGAACAAAGGCAGGAAAGGAAGAGGGGGGGCCAGGCTGTCTCACGGCTGCCCTCAGCCACACCGGCGCTTCCCCGTCCTGCCAGAAGCGTCCGAGTTCCCCTGCAGCCCCCAGCCTTGCCTTGGGGTGAGGAGGGCACCCTGGGGGACTCAGGAGAATGTGAGCCCCTCCAAAAAATCCCAATTCTTCCTTGGAGTGAGGAAAAAAGTTCACTTTGGCTGGCATGCAGTTTTTTGCCCTCGGCACGTTGTTTGGCTGTGGGTGAACTCGGAACACTGAGGCACTCCCCAGGAGCCAGATCACCCCGTGTCCATCCCAGAGCAGCCCACTGCCTCCTCCCATGCCCGAGCCCACCCTGCAGAGTGCCAGCTCGTGGCCAGCTCTGGTGGCAGTGGCTGGGTTACCTTGGCAGCCCCAATCTGCTCCTTGCGGAACTTCTCCAGCGGCGTGATCAGCACCTCGCTGGCGTTCTCGATCTGGGGGCAAAGACAGGCACAGCTCAGCTGTGCTGCTCCACAGCCTGTTCCACGGGAACCCTGCCAGAGCCCCAGACACCCCCAGGCTTCACCCCTCTGTCTCTGCACACCTGTGACCCCCAGCACCAGGGCAGGCTGCTCTCCCACAGCAAGACTCCATTCCTGATGCTTTCCAAGAGTTTCCCCACCAAGCCACCCCCTCCTTCCTCTGCCCTCCCCTGCAGCTCCGCCCCAGGCGAGGGAAGGAGCACGGGGGCAGGCAGTCACTGTCACCACGGTGTCCCAGGTGCCACCACCCCTGCTCCCAGGACAGCTGGGGCCGTACCATGCGCATCCGCTCGTCCTCCAGGTTCCGAAGCACCGTGGCAAACTCCTGCAGGGACTTGGCTGGAAGGGACACAGTCAGCATTTCACATTCAGTTCTTAAAGAAAGGAACTGCACAGAGGGGTTTTGTCTGTCTGTGTTTGGGGTGGGGAGGTTGGGGTTTTTATTATCCTTGCTCTCTCCCTAGAAAGGTTCCTGCTGCCTACAGCTGGCAGCAGAGCATCCCCAGGACCAGGCTTCCTCCTCCAGACAGCAACATCCTCAGCTCAAACCTGCCCTGCCCAACAGTCTGTCACCAACCAGCCCCAGAGCACAGCACTGGCCTCCAGCCAGGCCCAGCACACGAGGGGCAGCTCCCCAGCACGGGCACAGCACCAGGGAGGCCTGGATGAGGAGCTATTTCTGCTGAGAGGCTGGGCACCAATAAACAAGCCAAGTTAAATCAGGGCTAAAGCTTCTTTGCTCTCCTGGCTCCAGACGATGTGCACAATAAGCTCTAAAAGTTCAGCTGGGGCAGGAGCAGGAGGAGAGAGGAAGAGGCTGAAGCCACTGCCCAGTGCCAGGAGAAGCTCTGGGGCAGAGCCAGGCTTAGCTCAGAGAGCCTTGCCAGGCTCGGCGCTGCTGATTCCCCCAAGCACAGGATCCTGTGTGACTCTGCTGCTGCCCCTCTGCCTCAGAGCACAGCCCCTTGCAGTGTATCCTGCCACAAGCACCTCCAGATGCTCCTCTCCAGTGCAAAACATCCAGCTAACTGAGGTGGTTTCAGACACAGGCAATCTTCTCCCTTTCCCGTCTGGCAGGGACAGATTTAGGCCAAGAAGCAACAGGGGATTCCCTGGGGGAGGCTGTGCTGCTGTTGAACCAGGAGGAATAAGGCATTTCCAGAGGGCACCCAGACAAATCCCTGGTGTCCTGGTGTGTTTCCCTCGGTGCCCTGCTCGGGGCTGGCCCCAGGAGCAGCAGGACTCACCTATGCAGATCTCATCGTCGGTCTCAGCGTCACCAATGCAGCGGAACTTGAACTCGTTGAGGGAATCCGCGAACTTGCGCTTGGCGGCCGACAGGTCTGTGGGAGCAGGGAGAGCAGGGACATCACCAACGGGAAAGGGCCCCAGCAGCAGGATGCAGGCATGATCCCAGCCAGGAAATGCCCATGAGGGACTCCTGCCCCAGGGAAGCCCCAGAGCGCTGCCCTGCTGCACCCACCCCGGGGACGGCTCCGTGGGGTCCCTGTCAGCACCCCCAAAATACCCTACAGGAGATGGCACTTCAGAATAGCCAGAGAGCCACCCCAGAGCTCAGACACAGAGCCATGGGGCAGCAGTGACACACAGTGACACTGCCCCCCAGGAGATGGCCCCTCTGCCATGCTCCTGGCATCAGGGAAGGCAGCAGCACAGAGCTTTGCTGCTTCCCGAGCTGCAGGTTCCCTCTGAGATCTGCATCCTATTAAGTTCTTACTCACAGTGACCTGAGTGGATCCAGGATTGGCTTTTCAGGCCAGCCCTGTTAACCTGGCACACACAGACAGTCCTGGGGCCACCAAAGGCACCGTGTGGCTGCAGCCCTGCCCGTGTGAGGAACTCACAGCGCTCACTGCCCCGTGCATTTCTTCACTCAAAGCCCAAAATTCCCGGGTTTTCCCCTTTCCCAGCACCGGTGGAAAATGTGTGTGCACGCAAAGGCCATTTCCTCCTCTCAGACACCACAGCCAAGAGATAACCACAGCAGAGTCCAAGTGTTTTGCTTTCCCCATGGGATAAGGGAGCTGGCAACTTTCTCCGAGCATCAAAGCTGTTTTCCCAGTATTGCTGCTGACAGCCCTGGGGTTAATCCTGCCCAGTTCAGTCCCGTTGCCTCCACACAAGTGCTTCCTAAGGCAGCAGGAAATCACCCAGCCAAGGCAGGCAGGGAGAGGGAAATCCCTGGGAGCCTTCCCAGTGGAAAAGTACAGAGGGGGCTTCTTGGAGAAGGTTCACACATAACAGGATTTGCACTTTGCTCCCTGGAGGATGGAACGAGCATGGCTTTTACAGCTTTTACACCCTTCCTGTGCCTGCAGCTGCCAGGAGCCTCCACTGGCACCCACAGAAGCAATGGGTTTTGGGGAAACTTCCCCAGTGCTCCTGGGCAGGACTGAAAAGAGGGACTCAGGAGGGTGGGAGGGTTTGTTCCAGCTCAGCACAGGGCTGAGCAAAGGGCACTGGAACAGCCCTGTGCAGCTCTCCCTGCTCCTTTCCACGCGCCCATGCTGGTGCCAGCAGCAGAGCAGCCTCCTTCCCTTAGCAGAGCTCATTGGAGCAGCCCCAGGGGCTCTCACCCAGACCCTCCTGCCTGCCCTGGAACAAGCACAGAGATGATGTTAATGCTCTAAGGAGCCATTTCCTCTCCCCCAGCCCCTGAGCCCTTGGCCACATTCCATGTGCCACGTCCCACGTGAGCCAGGCCTGATGTGACACCCCTTGTGCCACCACTGGCTGGGCAGGACCCCAGAGCTGGAGAGGCTGCTGGAGCACAGGGATGAACACCTGGGGGAACTGAGCTCCCCAGCCTGGGGCAGGGCCACCTCCCCAGGGCCACCTCCCCAGGGCCACCTCCCCAGGGCCACCCTCTGCTCCACCTGAGAGTGAGGAGCAGGTCAGGGCTCTGGGACCAGGCATGAGCCAGAGCAAAGCCAGGAAGCCTCTGGAGCCAGCAGCACTGACAGCAATGGCCCATGGTGCTTATAAATAGGCAGGGGAGAGGGAGATAACTCCTGCAGTGACAGTGATAAAGGATAAAATTAGCAGCAGGATCAGCCAGAAGAGGAGAGAGGGGCACCCATGCCCACCCTGGGGGCCCCACTGTCCTCCCCAGGCCACTGTCAGGCCACCCATGCCCAGCACCCCCTCGTCCTGGAACCCCTCAGCTGCATTTTGGGACAACAGCCCTGCAGGGGAAGCAGGAAGGCACAGGGAGAACAGGGCACCTCCCCAATGATCCTGCAAAGGCTCAACAGAATCTGCTGCTTCCTCTCAGGCACGAGCAAAACCACCCAGACCCTGCACATGAGTCACAGCAGGGCTGCACCAGGGGCTGGCAAGTGTTCCTCCCAAGTTCTCTGCTGGCTCGTTCAGCCAACCACAGCATCAGGGAAAGTCACCACAGAAAGCCTGAAAAATCCTTCTGCCTGAGCAACACAACCAGCTCAGGTCGCAGGTCTCATCATCATCATCATCATCATCATCATCACCTCCCATGGCTCCCCTGGGCTGGTCAGGATGGGACAATCCCTTCAGGAAAGTCCCCTTGACAGAAAACTGGCACACTCAAGCCCAACTACACAGCTCCAGCAACAGCAAAATGCCCTGTTAAAAGTGATGCATCCTCCCCATCCACTGCATCCTGCACACCCACCCCAGGAACAGCGGAGCAGGGACAGCTCCCAGCAGGTCAGAGGGCAGCAGCCTTTCCTGGGAGCAGCCTCAGATGCTCAGATAACCCCTCTGGCTGTCCCTGCTCCCTCACACCCAGCCCAGGGCCCACCCCACTGTCCTCCTCCCTCTGCAGCCAGGGAATTGCTGGCTGAATTCCATCCCAGCTCCCACCTCCAGCTCCAGGGCTCCCCCAAACCTGCCTGAAGGGGCTTCTCCAGCCCCAGGAATCCTGCAAGGATCAGCAGCAGGGAGCACCTCGTGCTCCCTGTGTCCCTCCTCCTCCTCCTCCTCAGCTCAGACTTTCTGGGAAGTGGCTGCTGTTACTACAAGGAGACTGAAGTGGTTGCTTCTTACATTAAAAGCCTCTTCCAAAGGAATTTGGAACTACTGCAGAAGGCCATTTGTAGAAGGATTGTGTCCTGATTTCCCACCCCTCCTCCATGAGTGCAGCACCCTGGGGTGACCCCACTGAGCCACGTCTGCAGCCAGCACCCCAGAAACAACAGGCAGGAGCCACAGCCCATCAAACTGAGATGTCAGGAGGACAAACGTCCCCCTGCCAGGTCCTGCTGCCTGGTCCCGCGTTGGGAAGATCAGGTCAGCCAGGGCACAGCGAACCTGCTGGCTCAGAGAGGGGGGGCTCTCCCCAGAGCTGACTCTGCTGCACAAGCTGGACACAGCACAAAGCTCTGCCTCAGCTGGGCCCAGGACAGGGCCAGCAGCAGCAGGAGGGGTGGCTCAGATTGAAGACAAGCCTGCTGCTGACTCTGGCCATGAAGGGTTAATGTGCTGCAGAGGGGGAGCAGAGGATGCTGCTGCTGGGGCTCGGGGCTCTGCCAGAGGCTGTGCTCACACGGAGCAGGATTTCTACACTTCCTGCAAAGAAAACTGCTTAATGGCCCATATTTACTGTTCAAGTGGACAACAGGAACTGAGCCTCCTGCCCCTTCCTTCCCCCCAGCAAAGAGCAGCAGGAACAGCAGCTCGGGCTGTCTGTCCGTCCCCTGCAAGGCCCTGGAGAGGGACAGGAGGACAATGCCACCCCCAGCAGCAGGGCAGACCTGGGGATCAGCACTCCCAGCCCTCCTTTGGCTGCAGGGAGCAGGACACAGCACCTCCCCAGCTCCCCAGGGCCAGCCAGGACGGGTAATCCAGGGAACAGCCACTCTAATCAGCAGCCAGATTACAGCCTGCCTTTGGGAGGCTGCCCAGAAAGCAGCAATATGGTGTCTGTGCCCACAGCCAGCCAGGGCTCAGCTCAGCACCTTCTGGGCTCACACAGCACTCCTGCAGCTCAGGGATGCCCAGGGAGGGGCTTTGGGCAAGGTCAGAGCTGGGCCTGGCCATGGAGCACTCTGCACGGGACAGTCACCCAGCCTGGCCCCACAGCTCGTGCAGGAATCCAGCCACAAGAACCTCGTGCAACAGCCCGGCGTTCCCCCCTCCCAGCCCCCCCCAGCCAGCCCCAGCCCCAGCCCCAGCAGCACTGGGGTCAGCACCAGCGTCAGGGCAGCATCACAGAACGCTTCATTTGCTGCAGAAGGTTTAAATCCCCTCTCTGCGCTTCCCAGCAAGGTCAGCAAAGCCCTGCTCCCGTGAGACACCGGCCTGGCCCAGCCCCAGAGGCACCTCCATGCAGAATTAGCGCTGATCTGTTCATTTAACAACTTCTCCACCAGGTGGTTGGGGTTAATCAGTGATTGAGGACGGGATGGCAGCTGCTGGCAGGTTCCCCCCCTGAATCATCATGAGCAAATACATAAAAGCAGATGGGCAGAGCCCACCCCACCTCCAGCACAGCTTCTGCCACCATGTTCTGCACCACAGCCCGTGGAGAGGCTGCCACAGTTTGGCACATGCCACAGGGCAGCGCTGGGCACTGCTGCCAGCCCAGGGCAGCGCTGGGCACTGCTGCCAGCCCAGGGCAATGCTGGGCACTGCTGCCAGCCCCCGGCAGCGCTCGGCAC
>NW_005054308.1:11668129-11674611 GCF_000277835.1 Geospiza fortis | reverse complement strand
GTGCCCAGCACCCCCGTCGGCCTGGAGCCCAGGCTCAGCTGGCCCCGTATGGCAGCGCTGGGCACGGGGACACAGAGCCCTGTGTGTGCTGAATGGCACCACTGCTGGGCTCCAGCAGCACATCAGACCTCAGCAACACGCTCAGGACATGGAGTGTCTCACAGGATTTTAACAGATAAAGGTTCTGCACTTTGTGAAAAACAAAGTTGTCCCTTGGAAGGGCTGCCTGGCTGCACAGCTAAAATTATCCCTGCTGCCCACCAGCCCAGCACCCTGGGCACGTCATCGTGCCACCCCCAAATCAATAATGCTCAGACTTGTCTTGGGAGCTCTGCCAGGCCAGGACGCTTCTGCAAAGCTTCCCAAGCTTCCTGATGGAAGGCACTGCAGATCCAAGGGAAACGAAGCCAGCAGGACCAGCAGGGCCAGCCCGGTGTGTCCAGTGTGACACCCTGCAGCAGGGCCAGGGCTGCAGCAGCACCAAGGCAAGAAACCACTTCCCTCAACTCCCACTGCTGCAGCCACCCTCCTGTTTTCCCCTGTTTGAGGGAGGTGATGGTCAGCTGGAACCCCTGGCCCTCTGCCCCACTTCCTAACCATGAATCAGCCCTGAGCCCAGCGCTGAGCCTGCCCTGCCACCGAGGCAAAGGTCTCACAGCCTCCGTCCATCCTTCCTGTTCAGCTTTTCTTAGCACTCACCCACCAAGTCACTGCAACAAAGCCACTCCCGTGAGTCAGATCCTTGTCTCACAGCGGCTGAGACACTGCAGAAGCCCAGCTCATGCAAACAGCTCTGCCTTTCCCCCTCAGAGTGTCACCAGGGCTGGGGCACTGGCAGGAGAGAGGCTGGTCCAGGCAGCAGGGATGGGTTAATGATGCAGCTGATGAAGTGTCCCTGACACAGTTAATGAAGTGCCCCTCACCAAGGGTCCCACCTGGAGGGAATTCAGCACTGGGCACGTGAACCATCAACCTCTCCATCCCACCAGGAAAGGAAGACTTGGGAGACTCCCACCTGTCCTGCATGGAAACCCTGGAGGATGTTCTCCCCTTGCCCAAACAGGACTTTTCTGCAGGAACCCCTCCAAAGTGAAGTGGCCAGCACGGTGTGGCCCTGCCCCTGCATTAATCACGTTATTTTAACGAGCTGCAGCAGCTCCTGACTCAAACACCACTGTGGGGAGAGTGCACAGAGGTGCAGATGCCAGGAGGGATGAAGGGCAGTGATGGCAGCTGGAGTGACCAGGAGCTCTGGTGTGTGCACCACAGGTGCCAGGCAGCACAGCCTGCCCTGCCTGCAGCCAGGACACGCAGGAAACAAAACCCAGGAATGATGTAAAGGACCCTGGAAAGGCTTCCCATTCCTGGAGAGCCTGAGGAGACAGATGTCTGCAGCTGCAGGAGGCACAGCCCAAGGAGTCCTCACTGCCAGCAAGGAGCACGGGGCTCAGAGAAACACGGGCATGCCAGAGCCCTCCTGGCAGCCCTGGCAACCACTCCATACCCCAGGATGGCCCTGGAAGATCAGGGGCCCAAAGCCAGGTACCTCCACCCTGGCAGGCAGCCTCCAGGCTGACCATCCCGGTGCAGAGATGCGGCACACGGGGTCAGCAGAACCCCCAGCACTGAGCAGAGCCCTGCCCAGGGGCTTCCTGGTGCTCTGCACAAACATGGCACATCCCAGTCCTCCCACAGCCCCAGAGCATCACTGCCTGCAGCTCCTGAGGGGCACAGCCCACCCCAGCACAGGGCAGCGTCCCCCGGCTGCCATCCCCAGGCTCTGAGCTGACACCGAGCGTTTCGTGCACTTAGCAGCAAAACAAAATGAAATGGGACTTCTCCACTTCCCCACCCAGCTCCCATGTCTGGCACTTTTCCCTGTGCTTATTTTTGTTCACATCCTGGTGTTGTTTTATGGCAGAACCCCCCGGCCTGTCCCAGCCTGCAGCACAGAGTCTGCCAGGCAGGGAGCCAGGCAGCAGAGCCACAGGAGCTCCGGTGGGAGCAGGCACGGGCTCTGAATAAAATCAAGTGCAAATATTCACCACTCCAACACAGAGGAGGGATGCATCCAAACAGCAAACACAGGAACAGCTTAAGTGCCTGGAAAACATCAGGGACATGGTAATGAAATGGAAAATTCCCACCCTGGCTGGCATTTCCACGGGCAGCCGGCTGCACCAGCACACAATGTGAGGAAGCAGCACTGAAAATCCCTGTGTCCCAGTCAGGCCAGGGATCTGGGCACAGTGCTGGCTCAGAGAGAGAGATGTCAGAGCTGCTGAGCACAGCTGTGCCCGACCTTCAAACCCCAATCCCTGACCGCTATTGCCAAAACCAGGGGTTTGAATATCACATTTCCCTCCACCTGCACACTGCCCCACTGCCACTGCCTCAGGCCTTACACCTGTGAGTAAAGGTTTTACTCAGAGCTCCCCATGGCCCCCAGCTCCCTCACTGGGGAGTGCAGGTCAGTCCCTACCAGCACAACACTGCTCCAGTAACTGTAGCTTCTCCTCCAAGCACCAGCAGAGGTTCAGGTTGGGCATCAGGAGAAATTTCTTCCTGGAAAGAATGGTCAGTCATGGGAAGGGGAGGTGGTGGAGCCCCCATGGCTGGAGGTGTCCAAGGAAGGACTGGATGTGGCACTCTGTGCTCTGGGCTGCTTGACAAGGTGGTGATGGGTCACAGGTTGGAGTTGATAATCTTGGAGGTCATTTCCATCCTCAATCCCTGTGTATCTCTGTGATTCCTCTCCAAACCCTGGCACAACCCACGGGAAGGCTGCAGATGACTTTACCCTTGTTACCACAATATTTCATCGACTGGAGCCTGGAATCACATTTCATTAGGACAGAACGCCCTGCCCGAGACAGCTAATCGATTTAGAGGACACTAATCCAGAAGAAATTTGCTCCTGACCCAGGCAATGCCCATTAGTGGAGCAGAAGGGGGTCTGGCAGGGGGGGCTGTGGCAGAGCCCCTGCCAGAGCCCGCCAGGCAGAGCAGATTGCCTCAGGCACTGGCCCTGCTTCTGGATTAGTTACTTATTAAATCTCATTAGCCAATAGGTGGGCCACAGGGAGCTCCCTTCATTTCCCAAGGGGCAGGCACCAAAGCATTGGGGTCCCCAGGGGACAATGGGCACAGAGACCCTCCTGGCACATTCCAGCCAGGCCGTGGCACGGGGCAGTGCCTCCCCTGTCCCTTGTCCCCATCCCAGAGCCAGGGCAGGGGGCAGGGTCAGCTCCCAGCCCCTCCGAACTGTTCTGCACAACCTCCTTCCTCCTCCTCCTCCTCCCAAGGAGGCTGCGGAAATCCTTTTGTCGCCGGTGCTCCTCCACCTCAGCTGTAAGAACAGGAAAAATCCCACTGTGCTTGCAGGAACATCAGTGGCAATGAGTCAATTTTTCCTGCTTGGGCAGGAAAAGAGAAATATAAATTAAAATCTCTAGTGGAGCTTAGGGAGGCACGCAGGGTGAGGACAGGGATGCACAGCCCAGGGTGTAGTACAGAGCCATGGAACAGTTTAGGTGGGAAAAGCCCTCCAAGATTCTCACATCCTGCTGTTCCCCCAGCACTGCCAAAGCCAACAATCACCATTGTCGTCATCTGTAAAACCCCTCCAGGATGGTGACTCCACCACTGCCCTGGGCAGCCTGGGCCAGTATCTGACCACCCTTTTCAGGAAGAAATCACTGCCTTTAACCTGGGCTTTCCCCTGGAATTCATGGGAGAAACACCCAAAGCTCTGCTCTGCAATGGTTGGGTTTTTTGTAAAACATTGCTTAGCAACCAGCACTCAGCGAGGGCATCGCTCTGGACAGACGCTGCTTCAGCGAGAAAAAGAATGAAAATCCAGCACAGGGACAGCCTAGCAGGCAGTGCTGGGAAAAGGCACACGCCAGCTCTTTTTACAGGTCACTCGGCGCAGAGAGCCCTTCACACCTCCCTCACTGTGCATCACGGAATGCCACACTGGCCTGGGTTGGGAGGGACCTCAAAGCTCATCCCATCCCACCCCTGCCATGGGACACCTTCCACTGTCCCAGGCTGCTCCCAGCCCTGCCTGAGGGTGCAGGGAGGGCTGAGCAGGCAGCCCTCAGCCCTGGCTGTCCCTGGTCCCTGCGCTGTGCCCGCCGCTCCCCGTGCCAGGGCCAGATGGTCCGGAGGCTGCTGTGCTGGAAACCCGCCTGGCACCACTGCACAGCATCCCCTTCCCCCTCGGTCCCACGGCACAGACACGCAGTCCCCCTCAGTCCCACGGCACAGACACGCAGTCCCCCTCAGTCCCACGGCACAGACACCCAGTCCCCCTCAGTCCCCAGGGCACAGAGCATCCCAGCACACCCCCTGCACCCTGGCGTGCCAGGACCCCCCAGCTCCCACTGGGAGCCAAGGCAGAGGAGCCAATTCCCAGCTCCTCCAAGCCACGCTGGAAACCACCCTTGCCATGAACATCCTTGCCATGAACAGCCAGGGTGATGCCCTAAAGATCTACCTCGTCAGAGCCCACAGGCCCAGGGCCACCAGCGCTTGCACGGAGCAGGTGGAAGCACCTTTGGCATGGGGAGCGTGCCAGGAAAACAGAGAAAACATCCCTGTCCCAGGAAAACATGGAAAATACACCTGTCCCAGGAAGACAGGGAAAGCATCCCTGTCCCAGAAAAACCGGGAGAACACCCCTGTCCCAGGAAAACTGGGAGACTGGCGTGCCCGGGGGAGGAGGAGGGGATGATTCACAGCACAGTGAACAAGCTGTGCAGGTTCCAAGCTGTGCAGGTTCCTACGAGCTCCCCCTCGCTCTGCCTCCCCTCCCACCCACCACGGTCACGCTACAGCGACTCATCACAGCCCGGAAAAGCGAGGATGAAGTAACCCAAACCAGCCAGGGATGCCTGGCACAGCCTGTCCCCCTGTCTGTCCCACTGCTGGGTGCTGCAAAGGGGCTCAGAATGCCCCAAACCAGAACCACATGAGCACGGTTGGCTTGGCCACACTGGCACTGCTGCCCCTCTGCCACCTGCAGGAGGGACACATTGGGGACACATTGGGGACAGGGTTAGGGACAGCACAGGGACAGCAGGGCATCAGCGTCACCGTCCTGCACCTGGGGACACATTGGGGACACATTGGGGATACATTGGGGACATGGGGACAGAGTTAGGGACAGCAGGGCATCGGCATCACCGTCCTGCACCTGGGGACACATTGGGGACACATTGGGGACAGGGTTAGGGACAGCACAGGGACAGCACAGGGACAGCACAGGGACAGTGGGCACCGTGTGCCAGCCTGCAGACAGCACAGGGACAGCGGGCACCTCCCAGCCTCCACAGCAACCATGGGAACGGCATTTCCTCACTCAGATTCCCAACATCACTGCGAGCTGCTACAGCAAAGCAAAAGGAAAAGGGGAAATCTAAAGAGCCCTCCACTCCCAGCCCACATCCAGGGCACACAGGTGATGTCACACATGCCACAGGTGATGCCACACAGGCCACAGGTGATGCCACACACCTCTGGGTCTGGCAGCACTGCAGAAACAAATGGAGACAGATGATTCAAGCTGTGCCAGCACATCTGCAGCCTTGGGTAAACAGCCTCCTGACCCAAATCAGGCACTTCTGCTCCATGCTGGAAGCATGAGCAGGACACAGCTTGTGGGTGCCTCCTGGTGCTGGGGGCACACAGGGACATCCAACGTGGCCCTTCACAGCCCCTGCCAGGCCCCCCCTGCCCAGAGTCCCTCCCTGCACACAGGGGTGCACTCTCAGTCTCCTCCAGCTCTGGCAGTGCCAGCCCCTGCCCCTCAGAGCTGCCGCCCATCCCATGTGGGTGCCTGCCATCCCAAAAGGCTGGGTTTAGCTCAGCAGGGCCCTGCAGCTCCTCCAGGCTCTGTCCCCATCCCTGCTATCAGGACACGTGCCCGGAGGTGCTCTGTGGCATGCTCCCAATTAGAGAGAGCTCCCAGCCCTGCTAACGAGCCTTCTGTCAGCACAGTGTAAAAGATGGAATCATGAACAGGCTCTCCTGCACACCCAACCCTGGTGCTCACGGGCTCCCTGTCAGTGCTGCTGACAGCCAGACCCAGCTCCAGCCCAGCCCCACGCCCCACAGCACCCACCCAGAGCCTCCTGCAGGACCCCAGGAGCCCAGCCTGCCCTCCCTGGCTCCCTCCATCAGCCCCCAAACCTGCCAGCACTGTGGGGTCATGGCTGGGGTGGGATCCCCTGGGAGATGGGGGAATGTTCCCTGAGGATACAGGGAGCACTCCTGCGTGTGAGGATCCTCCTGCACGGACCACAGCCACAGCAGTGCACGGGGGGAACCACTGCAGCATCCAGCAGGGAGAGCTCCCTCTGACACTCGGGCAGAGCTGGGTGGGACAAGTGTGCAGCCCCCAGAGCCAGCCCTGCAGCCCTGCTGGTCCCTCCAGGGCTCACAGTGCAGACCCACCATCACCAAGAGCACCTCCCGAG
>NW_005054308.1:11662473-11668119 GCF_000277835.1 Geospiza fortis | reverse complement strand
TCTGATTTCCACTGGGGAGGAAGAGGAGGATCAGCTCGTGCTCAAACTGAAGCACACTATTATCACCTGTCCTGTCCCTCATTTGAATAAAATCCCAGACAAGTTATTACAGATGTGGCTGCACAAGCCACACAGGTCATGCAAAGGGGGAGAAGTCCTCGGTGCCTCTGGCTCTGCTGGTGCAGGACTGGCTGAGCCATAACCATGTCCTTCCTCCACAGCTCCAAGTATTCCCTGCACCAACCATTTCCTACAGGAATGAAGAGAGGGAAATGCACCCTGACACAGGAGAGCCTTGTTACACATTACACCTCAGCTGGGTGAACAAAGCAGGAAAAAATCAAAGGCAATCATTTTACCACCCAAACCCAAAGCCACGTGCTTTCCCTGTGGTTTGCAAGGCAGAGCGAGAGCCCAGCGGGGGCAGAAAGGGACCCTCCCTGCCCCTCCAAGCATGGAATGAGCTCCTTGGGAAAGGCAGGGATGTTCCAGGAAACCCTCCCTGTGGCAGGGCAGCAGCTCCCAGCACTGGGCAGGCACAGGACAGTGCCAGGCTCAGCCCTGGGCAGGCACAGGTGACCCACCTGGGCTGCCCCAGCACCCTCTCTCACAGCACAACCCGAGCAGGATGAGTGCCAGCGGTCACAGCAACCCAGCCAGGTGCTCACTGCTGGTTCTGCACCCTCCAGCAAGCACAAGGCTCCTTCTCCTCCAAACTGGAGCCTGCAGAGCCCAGCGCTCTCCTGCCTGGGCAGAGCACAGCTCTGAGCACTCGGGTTTGCACCTGCACAACCAGGGGCTGCTCCTGGAAAGGCCAGACCTAAACCTGTGCACCTTGATCCCTCTGCACCAAGGTGGTGAGAAGGTTTGGGCTGTGACTCTTTTCTTCAGGACCAGAAGAGCGAGAAGAATGAAAATAACATAAGATGGGCTTTGGATTCCTTCTCCCCAGCACCAAACACCTGGGGCACAAGGGCCTGTCACCCCAGACGGCAGCAGGTCACAAAGCAGCCCCAGGATGGGATTGTGCTCAGCACAGCCAGGGGTTTTGTCCCTGCAGAGGCACAGCAGGGCCCTGCAGGCACAGCAGCCTGTGCTCTACCTGCCCTTTGCCCACCCAGCCGGGGGCACCGAGTGAGCTGAAGCAGGGGCCTGGGGAGCAGGATACAAAAACAATGACAAAGTGGCGAAGTGGGCAATCCCCGTCAGTTTCCTTGTCACCCGCTAAGCCTTGTTTGTGCCAAAAGGAATTAAGCAAACACTGGGCAAAACTTTCACTTTCGCTTCTGCTGCAGATCCAGGGGCACCTCCACCCAGGACAGGCACTGCCACCCCTCGCCAGGGGCACAGACACCTCATAAAGGCTCAGTGTCACCAAGCAGCTGCAGAGACGTGGAACAGAGCCCGTGAGCAAGCACATCCCTGAGTCTGGAACACCAAGAGCACCACCAGGAACCAGCCCACTGCACGTGTAGAGCTGCACAGCAGCCTTGGAGCAGGATCTGCCCAGGAAACACCCCAGAGCTGCAGCAAAGCCCTGCTGGCATTCCCATGGCAGCAGCACAGGATGGCGCAGGCACACAGGGGCAGCTCATTAAAGTCACACCCTGCAGGCACACACAGAAGGGACAGCACACCTCTGTGACAGCAGACCTCAGCTGGGAGCAGGGGCAGCCCGAGCTGCCCCCCACAGCCACAGGGGACAGGCTGCTGGGGGGCAGAGCTGGCATGGGACCTGTGGGACAGTGCCCAGCATGTGCCCCGGGAAGCCAGTGGGGTCAGAGGGGCTCCCAGGCACTGCAGGATGCAGGTCCAGCCCAGCATCACCCCTCAGTCCTGTCCCTCCTCGCTGAGCTCTGCAGCGACCTGCCCAAAAAAAGGACCCAGAACACCAAACCAGCCCAGCTGTGCCCTTGCCGTGGGAGCCCAGGGCATGGCACAGCCCCATTGGGACCCAGCCCGTGTGCCCTCTGGGGAGGGGGCCCACAGAGCCAGCCCAGCCCCAGCACACAAATTGCAGTTTGTGCCGTGGGAGCAGGGCAGCAGCCAGGGCGTGGACAGCTTTGGTGGCTTCAAATTAGTGCCTGGGAGTTGGAAGAAGGAAAACAAACCAGCAGAAACGTGGCAGGGCACCAGGCTGCAGCCAGGGCCTGAAGGGGACAAGAGCCCCATGGCCAGCGGGACACGGCGCCCGGCAGCACAGGGAGGAGAGGAGGAGGAGGGTGCCAGGCTCAGCCCTGTGCTACAGCACGGGGGAGGCAGTGGCTGGCAGCCCTGCAGCCCCACATCCTCTATCCCTAGGCGGCTGCTGGCTTCCCAAAGCGAGCTGTGGGCACCTCCCCATCACCCTCTGGGTGCCCGGGCTCAGCTCCCCCTCCGTGCCAGCGCAGGGGCTGCAGGTGATGCCAGCACAGGGACCAGCCCCTGGCCGCCTGCCTGGCTCACACAGGCACAGGGACATGCAAAGGGATCAAATCCTTCAGCATCCCTGCTCCTGATGGTCACCACAGCCCCCGTGCTGGAGGGAGAACGAGTTTCACGGCATCCAGGCTTCGAGTTCATTATTTATGTCACACTTGAAGTCTCTGCATCTGCAAAACTTTCTGAATAATTTATGGATGGTGGATCAGGGAGGAAGAGGGACACGTTTTGCTGAAAACCAGGTCACTGAATACCAGCCAAGCAGCAAAGGGAGACAATGGAAACAGGCACAGAAACTCGCTGGGGGAAAAAGATCCAACGGCATTTATGTACACACAGACACACACACTCCAGAGATGCCCTTGGCATCTGAGGATATTTAGCAAGACCAGCCCTTCAGCAAATGAGGATCATTTTCAACCTTCTGAATTTATTCTTTCTTCTCAGGGAAGGAGAAAGTGCTGTGAATCATTCCTATTTCTCTCTGTACCTACACAGAGGGCAAAAGCAGGGCAGAGCAGCCCTTTCACCAAACCCTGGCAGAGACTTTGTGCCATGTCCTTACCCCAGCCTCACCATCCCCGCATGCCCGTGCATTGCTCCTGCCCAGCTCTGCACAGGGCTCTTCCTCCCTCCTCATCCTCCTCCCCTCAGTGCCCAGCCCCAGCAGCCCCTCAGCAGCACACAGTTACACGCTGTCCCCACGCCTGCCCTCAGACAAAGAGGATGTGAAACGTTCAGCAGAAGAGGCAAGAGGAAGGAAAAGGAGAGAGGATATTGCCAAGACCTCACGTAACTCTGGCTGTGGGCACTCACTGCCCAAGGGCCCAGAGACCCCCAGAACCCCCCACTCACTCACAGGCAGCACGTCCTGAGCCTGGGGTCTGCTGCCCCCAGCCTGCCCAGCTCCACAGCCACGAGTCACAGCAGCTGGGGAGCAGCATGGAGACAATGACAGCGAGATAAGGCCACCATGCCCAGCCACGGGGACACAAACCAAAACCACCTGGAAACACCACTGAAAAATAAAAGCTGGCTAAGAAAAGCAAACCCCTGGTCACAGTCAGGAGTGGCCCCAGATGTGCACAGGCTCAGGGGGTGACATCCCAGCCCCTGCAGCAGTGACACAGACACAACAGCCAGCAACAGGCAGCACAGCAGCTCCTCACCCCTGCAGCATCTCCACCCCTGCTGCTGGGCACTGGGGTGGTCTGGAAGGGCTCACACAACACATCAGACCTTGGAGCTGCCACACCGAGGGGGACACAGGTGGGAAGAGCCGGCCCAGATCCCACCCAGCACCAGGGATCAGCCGGAGCCATCACAGCCCCACAGCCCCTGGAGTCACCCCTACAGCAGGAGGAGGATGCACAGAGGGCCGAGCATCCCAGCCAGGGAGGGGACACCCCTTCCCAGCCTCCCTGCCCCACACGGCCCAAACGCTCCCCCAGAGCACCTGGGGCCACACGGTGCCACACGTGCCAGGGAGGTGGCACAGGGCAGGCAGGGCAGGCACTGATTTACCCTGCAGCAGAATCAGCATTATTCCTGTCCCTGCAGCCTGGCCACCACTGGAACTCCCCCCAGCCCTGTGCAGGAATTAAGGGCTAATCCAGGAACACATTCAATAGGAGCTACAAAACAATTCAGCCATAAAAACATCCTTATCTCCAGAGGCCAGCGAGTGTTCTTCCTGCCCGTGCAGCACAGCCACGGCCACGGCCAGGGGACAGGAGCCCAGAGGGGCTCACAGCACACCCCAAAACACTGCACACAGCGTGCCCAGGGCCAGAGCACAGCCAGCACCTCAGCCAGCACCTGCTGCAAGCTAATTGACTAAGCCCAGAGACATCTCAGGACTCAGCAGCTCACTCCCAAAATGTATTTTCTGTGAAGAGCAGCACTGTAGGATTTGTTCTGGGGTAAAATGAATGCTACAGGCAGGGCCAGGCACTGCTGCCTTCAGCAAAAGCTCCACAGCAGAACACAGCTCAGACCTGCAGAACCATAAATGCACCCACAGCTGTCGGGTTTGAGATTCTTTTAACCCTAAATGCCAAGAATTGGTACAATGGGAGTCCCTGTACGCCAGATGTTACCAGCTGCTACTTCAGCACAGAGGAACTACACCCATGGGGCTCGCTGGGAGATCAGAGGGGAGGGAGCAGGAGCCAGCCCTTCTGGGAACGGACAGGGCGCTGGGAACGCTTCACCTGCCCGTGCACCCTGGGGTGACCTCGCTGTCCCACAGCCCCACAATGACCCCGGCCAGGCTGGCTCACGGCAGGTGATGCTGCAGGGGCTCCATGGCACCTGTGTTTGTGACGTGCCCCTGTCACCCCATGGCACAGAGCGGTGACCACGTGTGCTGCCAGCATGCTGGGTACAGGCACCCCTGGATAGAGAAACGCCCCGTGATTTGGGCCAGAGACACTTTAAAACAGAGAAAACCCCAATGACCCCATGAGAGCACCGCAGAAACACAGCTTGGGGAGCAGAGCACCCGAGGGCACAGCCCAGCCAAGGCTGGCAGCCAAGCAGAGGTGTCCCCAGCCCCGGCCGCGGGGACAGGAGCCAGCCCAGCCCGGGCATCAGGGAGGACCGGGACACTGCCAGCCACAGGTGAGGGTGTCCCCAGCCCCGGAGCCACAGCTGCAGCGCTGCATCCACCTCCCACCCGGACCGCTCCTCCCCGGTTTGCAGCCATCTCCGCTTCCCCTGGAGACAGAGAACAGCCCTGGAGGGGCCCTCTGGTCACGGTCAGGAATGGCCCTGGAGGGGTCAGCCCGGCACAGCCACGGGGGGCTCCGGGCATCCCCACCCTGGGCAGACCCGGGACAGAGGACAGCCGGGGGACAGGGGAACCAGGCACCAACCCATCGCCCCAAAAACCGCCCCCAAAGGATGCGGCCCCCGAGGGCCAGGGACCGGGACCTGCTGGGCCAGGACCAGAACCACACACGTGCCAAGGGACCACGGCCACGCACATCCCGCTGGAGCAGGGCCGGAGCCCGGCACGTCCCGATGGATGCACCCTGATGGAGCACACATGCCTGGATGGACCGGGGCAAGGCCCGTGCGTGTGCCGATGGTCCAGAACCAGGACCGCGCGTGTGCCCACGGACCACGGGCAGCACATCCCGGAGCACCGTGCGCGTCCCGCCGGACAGGAGCGGGACCAGGAGCAGGAGCAGGAACCGGAGCAGGCACGGCCCCGTGGCCCGG
>NW_005054308.1:11659022-11661743 GCF_000277835.1 Geospiza fortis | reverse complement strand
CTGCTCCCATCATCGCACATCTGTGCGGGAGATTATCGCCCGGGCTTAGTGGTGTGATCTGAGAGAATGAAGCCGTAATCTCCTGGAAGGGCTGGATGTGGAGCGGCCGCGGGAGGAGCTGTGGGGCCCTGTCCCCGCACCGTGTCCCCAAAAGCATCGCCCCACGGACGATGCTGTCAGCGCTTCCCTCCATAGAGGATGGATGCCGTCACAGCTCCCCCCAGCCGATGGCTGTCGCCGCACACACAGCCCCGGTGGCTTCTCCCCACAGCCCTGAGGAGCACGCCAGGAATGCGGCCCGGGCTCGCCGCCTGCTTCCCCGGCCGGGAGCTCCCCGGAGCGGGCACAGAGCAGCTGCTCCTCCCCGCGGGGCCGGGGCGGCTGATCCAGGACAAGGGGACACAGCGCCAGCATCAGCGCCATCCCCGCGGGCCGGGCACGCCCCAAAACAACCCCCAAAATAAACCCGGCACCAGCACCGGCACCCAGGCGGGAGCGGAGCGCCCCAAGCCCCGGGCCGGAGCCGCAGGGCTGCCGGCGTGACCTGTCCCTGGGGCTGGGACCTGTCCCCGGGGCCGGGACCTGTCCCCCCGGGCTCTGATCTGTCCCCCC
Organism: Geospiza fortis; assembly: GCF_000277835.1. NCBI lineage: Eukaryota > Metazoa > Chordata > Aves > Passeriformes > Thraupidae > Geospiza > Geospiza fortis. The sequence goes on along the minus strand of NW_005054308.1, from coordinate 11,661,131 downwards.
GGGCTGTGACAACCAGCCACACCTGCGGACAGTCCCCGAGGGGCTGCGATCCCCGTGCGCCCCGCTGGCCCCGAGCATTCCTGTCAGCCCAGCCGTGACGGGCACCGGGCCAGCGCTCCCGGAGCTCGGTCCTGCACAAAGCTGGGGCTGGCAGCACGGGCTCCGGCCACGCCTGGCGCTGAAAACTTCATCCACCTGTGTTTTCCAGCGGGAGCCTGACACCAGCTCAACCTTTTGTCTCTGTTTGTTCAGTCCTCTAAAGCACGATTCTCTCCATCCTCACAACACAGCCTAATTCAGGCTGAGTCACCGCCTTCAAATATGGCTTGTGAGCCACATTTTTTTGGATGAGGCCTCCTAATTATAAAAAAGGATGTAATACTAATTACACGCTTATCTTGTAGGCAGGATATAAAGTTTAATGAGCTGTCATTTACGCCATATGCACACAGCCCCATAAAAGCATAAGATGTTATTATTTGGATTATGCTCCCTAATTCTACCCTGCACAAAGCCACAAGAACACTATTTTGGTTTTATCCTTCTCCATCACCATTGTTCATACTTAAAAGCGCTCCAGCACTTACTGCTAATAGAGAAGATTAACTAGATTTATAGGACACCGCCTTAGAGAATGCAAATATCTGGGGCTCAAAATTGAATTTTTTTCAGCGCTTTTCCAGAACCACAGAAAATGATGATGCCTAGACTGTCATTTTCTGATGAGGACAGAATCGAGGCCATACAAAGCTCTGCCACACATGAAGCACCACACATACCACTGGAAGCAAGGCCTCAGGCAGGCAGTGAGGAACCTTCTCCCCTTTTTCTGGCTGCATTCATCAGGAGACACTCGTTGTGTTTGAGCTCCAAATGTGGGAGCAGGGCAGCAGGACTGGGGAGGAACAGCCATGGATATCTTCCAGCCCCACTTCCCTGGGATTGTGCATCCAAACTGCAAAAGAATATCATAGAATATCCTGACAAACAGCAATCATCAAGCCCAGCTCATGGCCCCGCACAGACACCCCAAGAATCCCAGCACATTCCTGAGAACGTTTATCACCAAAGGGAAAAAGAAGCAAACAAACACCCCAGACTTGCACATCCTCCTGCCTGTGGATGACAACAGCTTGCATCCCTCTGGAATCCCTGCCATGTTTGCCTGCTTTGATTTATCGTTTCAAGCAGCTGGGTTGTCTCACCCCAAGCGAGCTGGGTCAGCTGGACACGATGTAGGAATCCAGCAGCACAGAACAGAGCCCTGGCCACAGCCAGTCCTCCTGCCAGCCTCTGCAGGGCTGTGCTCACACACCCTTCCCACAGAGCGGAGCTGTGGCTGCCCCAATCCCACACTCCCACCCCTGAGCCGTCCTTGACCACACATTAGCACGTTCTCCCTCACTCACCAGCCCACATCCCACAGCTCACTCACTCTGGGAACATCTGCAGAAAACTACTCCAGCATTAAAATATAAAAAAAAAAGAGAGAGAGCAGTTTCTACCTAGATTAGGTGACTCTGGATCAAATAATTGGGGGCTGTGGAAGGAAGGGGCAGCCTGCCAGAGGGCAGGGTTAGATGGGATATTGGGAAGCAATCCTTCCCTGGGAAGGTGGGCAGGCCCTGCACAGGGTGCCCAGAGCAGTTGTGTCTGCCCCTGGATCCCTGGCAGAGCCCAAGGCCAGGCTGGACAGGGCTGGGAGCACCCTGGGACAGTGGAAGGTGTCACTGGGTGGTCTTTGAGGCCCTTTCCATCCCAAACCAGCCTGGGACTCCCTCCCTGCAGTAGCATCAGCTCAGCCCCAGCTGCTCTCCCCAGCGTTATCTCTGGGTGGGTCCCACAACCAGCTGGATCCGACCGGTTTGTTTGAAAAACAGCAATTCTTTCCAGAGTGAGCTTTCAGCTGGATCAGCTCCCTGATCTGAGCGCAGCATCCTCCACCTCCGCATCCCGTCCTCACGGCGGCTGCACTGTCACCGGGTGCTGTGACACATCCGTGGCTAACGCGGCGCAAGGAGCCCCTTCTCCTCCGGGAAAGCTTTCTGCCAGTCAAGTTCAGCAATCTGGGAAAGCTGGGGTGACAGCAGGAGCGGGAGGTGAGGAGCC
>NW_005054308.1:11653162-11658511 GCF_000277835.1 Geospiza fortis | reverse complement strand
CGGGGGATCATGGACATAAACCCTCACCCCCGGCTCTCCTCGGGGGATCATGGACATAAACCCTCACCCCCGGCTCTCCTCGGGGCATCTTGGACATAAACCCTCACCCCCGGCTCTCCTCGGGGGATCTCCGAGCCTCCCTCCAACAGCTGCCCCATCCCAGCAGCGTTCCCACCCTGCAAAAACCAGAACCCGTGTTAGAGGGCCAGGGAGGGTGGAAAACCACCCACTGGGTCACTAATGCATTTCACCAAACCCCATGAGATAGCAGCAGGCATCCCGACTGCCAGAATGCAGGAGCTACAGCAGAGGTTTCCTGGAATTGCCCTCAGGCAGCAATGTTCAAGGTCTACTTGTTATGTGGCTGTGTATCACACTCACATCTTCCTTGCTCCCAGGACTATTTTATTGGGCTAGACACAGATGAGGCATTGTAGATGGCAAAAATAAAACAACCCTGCTCCAGATAATCCATTAGACCACCATAAGGAATGCCCTTGAATTGCCCATTGTAAAGCAAAGGCTGTGTGTTGACCTGTTGTACTGACAGCCCTCCAAGAGGGCTGATCCTTGACCTTGGACCTTTCCTTGGCTGTGAATGCAGCTCTGGGGTAGACACCAAGGGCTTTCCCTTCTCCTGTGCTATCCTGAAGTGTGCTCTGGGTATATTCTTGTCTGAAACCTCTCCATGTGACTGCAGCAAACAGCCTTGGTGACACCTTCAGCGTGACAGTGCCCCCTCCACCGAGCACTCACGAGTAGAACATGATTTCAGATATAGCTATTTCAGAGTGGAACAGTACTTTTCCTCACTGCGTTGCACCTCTCACAGTCACACATGAATTTCCACCCCCTCAATTCCTTTTTTTCCCTTCTGCAGCTCACTTCTCTCCTTGCCCCTCAGGCAGATTTGCAGGGGTGGGTGAGACAGACAGGAGACGGGAACGGCAGTGACACAGCTGAGTCCCTGCAGGGGGACAGCTCCCCCCGAAATGAAAAGCAAACTGGGCTGGGGTCTCTGCTCCCAACCCCTCTCCCGCTCCCAGCTCAGGCTCGTTAACCTCCCATGAATTTTTGCAGGACTCATCATTGCCACTCGTGCTGCCAAGTCTGCCCAGACACCACAGGTTTGGAACTGGTTTTGGAACTGGTTTCCTGTTGAACGGAAATATCAGTGCCATCTCCTGTTAGTCAGCCTGTGGTGCCACAGCCATCCCCACATCCAGCTCCTTCCAGGTCCCTGAGCCCGTGTTCATGCCCTGGGCCGTGAGTTCCTCTCCCCTGCACGGAGCTCGTTGCTGTAACCACAGCTGAGCCTCTTTCAGCTAATTGGCTTCACCTCCTGCTCGTGCTCTGCCACACTCACACCCGCCTGGACCTGCCCAGGGCCTCACTGTGCCACCTCTGCCAGGCTGGCACGTGCCTCTCAGCGAGCTGGAGCGCCAGGGAGAGCAGGAATCTCAGGACAAACCCCCAGGCTGTGCACCGAGGGGAGCTGTCTCCAGAACAGGTACATTCCCTTTCATTGCCCTGGCAGGTGTCAGAGCAGATCCAGCAGGACCCAGCTCCATGCAGGAGGCACAGGGACGCTGCTCAGGCTGCAGAGAGGCTTCTGGTGCCTTCAGCCTGTGGGGAAGGCTTGTTTCCTTGGATTCCTTGTTAAAAATAGGAGAAAACTCTTCGGCTGAGACCCTGGGCAGCTGTGTGTACCCCTGGCCCTCGAGCTGCCCTGCTGCTGTCACACTGCACGGGTGGCACTTCACCCAACTCCGTAGATTTTGGGCACAATTCCCCTGAGTGTTGCTTGTCTTCCCCAATTTCAGGGGCAGCTTACTAACATTTTTATTACTTCATTAAGATTTAAATTCTGCTCCAACACCTGCAAACCTCCCTCCTCCAGTCCAAATGTGTGACCCCAGCCCTGCCTGCTGGCAGAACCCCAAACCAGGATCCTCCTCAGAGCACAGGGGTACCCACAAACCCCTCTGGCTTTTCCAGCCTGATGCCAAGTTTGACTTTTGTTTCCAGGATGGTCCTCAGGGTGCTGCAGCCTGGCTGCCTCTCTCAATGTCTGCTTTGTGGCCCCTGTTTCAGTGCTGGTATTGATGACCAATGATCAAAGGCACTCTGAGCCTTATGTGGAAGCAGCTTTAGAATTGCCCTGCTGGGGTCTGTGCTCACCCTGCTCTGGCCAGGAATGGCACATGGAGTAACTTACAAATCAGAGTCATGATTTTAAAGAGCAATGCCTCAGTGGGGGATTGCAGAGGCTCAGTTCTCCAGCAGCACAAATCCCCGTTTGACTGGAGCCACAGTGACCCTTCTCTGTGTCCCCTGGGAGCAGCACTGCCACTGTAAATGTTACCAGGGCTGTGCACACGTGTGGGGCAGAACAAAGCTCTGCATTACCCCCACTGGATTATCACAGCCTGGGTCACACACCAGGAAGGCAGTGGCTGCAAGGTCACAGCTCCTGGAGATGTGATGAAGATGAAGATGAAGGTAGGACATTACTGGGTCAGGGAGCTGGCATGTCTGGAGCATTTAGCACATTTAACATGATGCAGGAAGAATGCACAAAGGAACTTGATAGAACAGTGTGGGTTAGAAGGGACCTTCAAATCATCCAGTTCCGACCATGGCAGGGACAACTTCCGCAGGACCAGGCTGCTCCAAGCCCTGTCCAACCCGGCCTTGAACACTTCCAGGGATGGACAGCCACAGCTTCACTGTTTTCACATGTGTATTTGTATATTTGCTCACCTTCCAGGCAAAGACAGGCTCCGTGCTGCTGAAGATCACTGTCCCCTTTCTTATGGTCCAGGTTACAGCTGAGAGGAGGGTGGGCTTCCTGCACCATCATTCCCTTCATCCCTGATCTTCCACTGTTCACAAGCTTCACTAGGTCCTTTTCCATCCAGGCATCACTGGCACAAGGATTCTGCAGAGCAGATATTTAGCAAGGGAGGGGAGGAAGGGAATCCACTCCCTGTGGCTGCCAGAGAAGTGGCAAAGGAAACATCAGCACAGGTTCTCAGGGAAGTCCTTACTGACACAGAAAAATAAAAGCAATACATAAGTGCAAAGAGTTCCAAGCTCAGGATTTTTTGGGTGAATTCCTTAAGGGGGGAGGTGGACACACAGCACACAGAAATACAGAAAACCCACAACACCTCACTGCGATAGAAACGTTTTTGAAAAAAAGAGCTGGCCATAGATGTTCTCTAAATTCCCTGGGAGGAAAAGAAAAGGCCTGACAGGTGCATTTTGGGCAGTGACAAGGCACTGAGCAGCTGGCCAAGCTACAGTTAAACACACAAAGTCAGAAACAAGCTCTCAGTTAAATGGAAAAGTGAAATTAGTCACGCCCCTGGGAGTCACTGCAGTGCAGGAAGCTGAAATGGAAAAGTAAGGGAACCAAAGGCTATGAAATTGTCAATGATATCCATGGAAGAAGTATTTAAATAACAGGGTTAATTATAAAGATGACAAAGTTTCATTGTCAGGAAAGGCTGAACAGTCTGCCTATTCTTGCTCTCCTTTTGGGAGAAATACAAAATCCCCTCAAAGGCCCAGCCAAGCCACTGCCACTCATTTCCTCTCCAAACACAGAAGATCAGCCTCTCTCCATGTTCTGCAGGGGAGCTTTGGTCTGGGAGTGCTCCGTGGGTGAGCACTCCCACAGGTGTGGCACAGGGGCTGTGGGGAGGACAGGCACCCCGAGGATCCGGGGCGGTGAGTGCCTCATCCTGTCCCAGAAAACTGCCCTGTGTCCCTTGGAGATGGAGCAGCAGCAGGCAGCACCCAGAGGGGCACCAAGCCCAGACCCAAGGCAGGAGAGCCTTGGGCACCCCCTGCATTAGACACCCAATGTCCCATCGCAGAGCCCTTGGCCCCACAGGAGCTGGAGACACATCCCAGACGCTCCAGGGAGGGCTCCAGGGATCCCAGTGCTCCCAGGCCGGGTGACCAGCACAGCTGCTCCAGGCAGGAGCTCTGCAAACTGGAAGTGGGCAGAGCAGCAGCATTTCTAGCCCAGCCCAGGCTGGATCCAGCAGCACTGAGACCCTGCAGCTGCTGCCCCTCCCAGCAGCACCTGTGCACAGGTGAGAGCACCTGAGAGCACCTGGGAGCCCAGAGACACAACAGGCATCCAGGAACATCCCATCCCACCCCTGCCATGGCAGGGACACCTCCCACTGTCCCAGGTGCTCCAACATCCAATGTCCAGCCTGGCCCTGGGCACTGCCAGGGATGCAGGGGCAGCCCCAGCTGCTCTGGGCACCCTGTGCCAGGGCTCAGCACCTGCACCACAAAAAGTTTCAAGGACAAGCCCATGCCCAAGGATTCCGTGGCTGAGGAGGCAGGATCCATGCCAGGCAGATGGGGGCTGCTCCTCACAGGCCCCTCTGGAGGGGTGTGAAGCCATGTGAAACCTCCAACCGCTTCACTGGGGTTATATTATCACAAGACAATTCCAAGGAGAGGAATGTTTTCCCAAAATTTGTATAACCACTGGAAAAATGTCACAAACCACTGTGAAATTGAGCTGAAGCTGTGTTTCCAGGAATTAGAAGCAGAAGTTCCCAAACCAAACTCTAGTTTCCTTTCTGGAAGGACTCCAGAGGTGTCTGCTGTGCATTAGCCCTGGTGCAGCCCGTTCAGGGATGGAAGCTCTCCCTGTGTAAATAGCAATTTCCTCCTGCCGCGGCTCAGCCCTCAGTGCTCCCTCTCTTTCTGCCTCTGCTCCTGGAATCTGGATGGAGATTTTCCTCTCCCCAGCACTCAGAGACCAGCCCTACACATGGGCCACTTTACAGCAACTCCCTGCTGTTAGCTTCAGCGCAAATCGTTTTCATTCTCGTAATCAGGCAAGGCCACTGCCTTTCCTGCATAAAAATATCTTCAAACAGCTTCTCGAAATTCCTGTGGAAATCCCCACGAACTATCCCAGCCGTGCCCGGAAGCCCAGACAAAGGGTTTGTTCCTGGGGCTGGGGCTCAAGGAGCCAGTCCTGGTTCTCCCTGCCTGACCCTGCACCCCTCGATGTCCCTGCACCCCCTCAGTATCACTGCATCCCCCTCAGTATCACTGCATCCCCCTGGTGTCACTGCATCCCCCCGGTGTCACTGCATCCCCCAGTGTCGCTGCATCCCCTGTGCCCGTGTGCCTCAGCCTGTCCCGGGCTCGGCACATCATTTGTCCCCTGCTCTGGGCTGTCAGGGGACACGGAGCGGTGGCAGTGCCAGAGGGTGACAGGAGGGTCCCCAGGGCCGGGACCGCTGGGGAAATCCCCGGAGAGCCGAGCCAGCCGGCCTGGAGGGGCAGGACGGGCAGGAACGGAGCCGC